>NW_020946557.1:24982668-25235242 GCF_900497805.2 Vombatus ursinus | reverse complement strand
ATAGATAGATAGATAGATAGATAGATAGATAGATAGATAGATAGATAATTTAGTGTTTAATATATGCCAGGCACAGTGCTAAGCACTAAGAACACAAATATAAGCTAACAAGATAGTTCCTATTGTGAAGGAGTTTACATTAAGCAAATCAACACATAAAGGGAAACTGGAAGAGGGATGCTATCCTCAAGTGGCCAAAAAAGCTGGTGGAAAAGGAGAAGAAGTCAAGAGAGTGGCTTGAAGCATGAGTGAGGTGAAGCATTCTGGAGGTCAATCCTGAAACAATAATACCAATGAGGTAGCTGCCCATCAGGAGAGGAAGACCTCAGAATGAAGTTTTATCTAGGGTAGACAGCTGGTAAGAAGGAAAAAAGTCCACAGAATGATTCAAGGTGTAACTTTGAATCTCTAATATAGAACAAGACTACCTAACACTTTAACAGCAACAACTTTACCCCCTTATTGGCCTTCTGGTTGTGAACATCTCCAAGCTTAGCTGGAGCTTGCACAGCAGATGTGAATTCCATCATTAGGCCCACACTCAAAAGCTTTTTCTGTTTAGTAGGTGGGGAACCTGGGGCCTCAAGGCCACATGTGGCCCTCTAGGTCCTCAAGTGTGGCCCTTTGAGTAAATCCAAACTTCACAGTGGTCCTTTGACTTTAAGTTTGAATTCAGTCAAAGGATTGGATTTAGTTGAATCCAAAAGAACTTGGACTGTTCCAATGTGTTTTTTGAGAACCAAGGCTCACTTAGAAGCTATTTGTCATGAGGCATCAGAGTAGAATTTTAGGGAAGATAATTTACTATTAAAGGAAGGAAACAAGAGAGGGCAAAAGACGCTCATTTAGAAAGTATTCCTTTCTGAGGGATCTGAGGCAAAATTTTGTCCATTTTGTCCATTTTTTTGTTCGTCCATATTTGTTTTCTGCTTAGATTCCTGTTTGTTCACAGATTGTCTGAGTCCAGGTCTAGGAACCTGATCAGAGAGTTCTATTTTTCAAACAGTTGAGAAATTAACATGAGCCTTGCTTAAGGGTAATATTTATTGTTTTTGTTCTGAACATGGCTAATTTGTATGTCTGTTTTAAATTCAGGACTTGGCCTTTCATTATCAAGAGTCCTAAGCAATATAAAAACTTATCTTTCATGGATGCGATGAACAAGTTTAAATGGTCCAAAAAAGATGGCATCTCCTTCAATAAACTTGTCCTTGGGCTGCCTGTGAATGTGAGATGTTCCAAGACAGACAATGCAGAGTGGTCGGTAAGCCTTTCCCTATTTTCATTAAATGAAGCATAAGCAAGGTATCTACAAATGAAGTGCCTAATGAGAAGTAAAGATACTGCTTTATTGGGAAGAGGGGGTGCTCAGTGATAAAGGAAGAAACATTTCCAAATGCTGACCTCTACTTTGAGCTCCAGTCTAAAATCTGTAATTCCCTCCTGGGTAGTAGATATCCCAATATCTACTTAAATGCAGCATATGAATCCATTAGAATATAAACTACTTCAGGGCAGAGACTATCATTTACTTATTCTTGTATCTCCCATCTCTTAGCAAATGTTCCTGGCACATAGTAAGCAGTTAATAAATATTTATTGATTGTTTAACTGCTGTTAAGAAACATTCCTTATTATGCCCTATCAAAAAGAATCCTTCCTGATTTCTCTATTTCTGTCAGTGATATTTTCATTTTACTAGTTACCTAGGTGCAAAGTCTAAGTCAGAAATGAATCTTCCTTCTCCCTCCCAACACATCAAGATTATCACCAAATCTCCATCGATTCAATACTAACTCATATTTATATAGCACTTTAACATTTACAAAGCACTTTTCTGATAACTGCCCTATGACCTAAATAATGGATCATACTTACTGTAAAGGTGAGAAAACTGACAAGTTAAAATAGTCAGACAATAAGTATCGGAGCCCAGAGTTGCACCTAAATCTAGTGCTCTTTCACTATGCTGAATGAATGCAAGTACAGAAACAAATGGCAAGATTATTTATAAATTCCTTTTTTATTTATATTTCATCTTTTGGAAACCGTTTGTATCTTTTGTCTACTTGTTTAATGGGAATGACACATATTTGTATCAATTTCCTATATATCTTTTATATCAGACCTTTAACAGAAACATTTTGTGTGAAGGTTTTTCCCAGTCGATAATTTCTCTTCTATACTCTGGTTATGAATTCTCCAAACAATAGGCAAAAGTAGCACTTCATTTTTACCAGTATCCTAGTTGTTTTTTTTTAAATGATGTATCCATTTAGATTAAATATATGTCAGGTTGTAACTTGTTTTGGTATATGGCATAAGATGTTGGTCTAAACCTAATTTCTGCCAAATTGCTTTCTAGTTTCCTACACATTCTAGAAGATAAGGTACCCTTTCTTCAGTGGTTCATGTACTTTAGTTTATCAGTCTCTGGGTTATTATGTTTAATTGCTTCTAGATCTTGTTGATAGAATCTCTTCCATTTATCTAATTTTATTTTTTAAAGTACAAGATAGAAATAGTTTTGGTAATTACTGATTTATGATCTAGTCTGAAATCTGGTAATGCTAGGCTCCCTTCATTTCTGCTTTGTTTTAGTATTTCATTTCAGATTTTTGAACTTTAATTCCTCTAAATAAAATTTTAATTATTTTTATTTCTTCTTGGCAGTAGGATAAAGCACTAAATCTACACATTAATTTAGATAATATCATCTTTTTCTCTGCAATATTCTCTAAGAAGTTTCTTCCTTTTTGTTTGCAAAGAATGATTTGCAAATGTATTTATGAAAAAGGCAGTTAGGTGGCACAGTGGATAGACTCATCTTCCTGAGTCCAATTCTGGCCTCAATTACTAGATGTGTGACCTTGGGCAAGTTACTTAACCCTGTATGCCTCAGTTTCCTCATCTGTAAAATTAGCTGGCAAAGGAAACGGCAAACCATTCTACTATCCTTGCCAAGAAAACTCCAAATGGAGTCACAAAGAGTTGGACACAACTGAATGATTAAACAACAGTTTATGCAAACCCTAAATGTTAACTGATAGCATAATTCCTAGCTTTTTTATGGATTTTAAAATTATTTTGAATAGTTCACTTTTTGTTTTCTCCTTTACCTAGATTATTATAATAACTTCCTGATTATTCTCCTTTCCTCTAGGTCTCTTTCTTCATCATTCCATACTGTACATAATCATTAAATTACTCTCTCTAAAATATTGTTTTACACAACCTTCAATAACTCCCTATTATCTAAAGACAACACTCCTGAACCTGGTAATTAAGTTTTACATAATCTGACTCACACCTGTTTCTATTGTCTGATTGCCTATCCTTAACCAAACCCTACACTAATGCCAAACTTGTTCATTTATTATCCCCTGAAGATGCCATGTTCAATATCACCTTATGCTTATGCTATTCACTTGCCTGGAATGCCCTCCCTCTTCCTCTCTACTTAGCTCAATCCTACCTTTCTTTTTTGCCATCTTCCCCTGCTCCCTTCAAGTTCAACCTTCTTTATGAATAATAGAATCTTATAGACTTATGGATGTTAAAATTGGAAAGACCTTCAGAGGTCAATTAGTTCTCCCCCTACCTGAAGCATGAATTCTATCACTTTATCTTCAACAAATAGTTACCCAAACTCTACTCAATCATCTCAATCATGATTAACCTTCTATCTCCCAAGCAGCCCATTGCATTTGGGGACTACTTTCATCCTTAAGTTCTTTTTTTAATATTGAGCTGAAAACTACCAACTCCTTTCTGGGCAGCTATGGTGCTTATTGTCTATATCACATATATATCTCTTTAAATCAAAGACCTTAGAACATTAGCTATCATTGTATGTAAATGTTCTCTTTCCCATTTATTTCCTAAGCTACTTGAGTGTAATATGAGCTAGAGAAGGAAATGGCAAACCACTCCAGTATCTTTGCCACGAAAATCCCAGATGGAGGCAAGGAGGGTCAGACATGACTGAAACAACTCAACAGCAACAACAACTTGAGGGTAGAGACAGAGGACTGATAATACCTTATGCCTAGTTGATGCTCAATCTGTATTTTTTCATTGGTTAGAAACTTTAATTCTCCATATTACATGGGACAGTTTTTTATCTCCCAACTTTGGACTTGATGGAGAAGGTGGAAACAAGGAGTGAAGAAATTCTAAGACTAGAGTTGACATCTGTGTTTATCCAAAGCTATAGTTAACACTCTTCTTGACTTTTTATCATCCCTGGCCAGTTGCTTTCTTCTAGCTAGTCACTAGCCAGCATGTAAGACTGGAAAGAACTCTTACTATAAAGTCACAGGATCTAGGTTCAAACTCTTCCTCTACTACTCCTTTGGGGTAAGTCATTTAACTGCCTGGACCTTAATTTCTTCATCAGTAAAATTAAAGGGTTTGATTAGAATCTTATGAGTTTGAAAAAATATGACCATTAATCATATTTCATGAAAGACATGCTCATTTTTATTTGTTTAATTTCAGATTCAAGGAATGACAGCATTGCCTCCAGAAGTTGAAAGACCATATAAACCAGAGCCATTTGTGTGTGGATCTTCCTCCTCTTCCTCCTCCTCTTCCTCCTCTTCTTCTTCCTCCTCTTCCTCTTCTACCTCCTCTTTATACCCAAATTTTGTTCTCCAGATGACTGTTTCCTTTCTTATCTTCAGTAACACAGTGAGCATCAGGCATTTTTCATAATAATTTGATGATATTTGGTGATGTTCTCTATGCCAAGCAAGCACAGAATATGTTTGCACTCTCATTTCCCCTGGTCAAAGAGCAATTAAGATGAAGGCACAGGTCATAGACTAGTTGGAAGTCATCTCCTTCTTTCCCCTCTCCTGGTCACTTTTCTTAGGATACAGACTTCTCCTATCTTCACCTAGCTCATTTAGAACACTAATTAGCCAACTTCTACTTTTCCAGAGATATCAAATTCTATATAAGGATGTTCAGTGAAATGAACACTCCATGAAATAAAATCTTTCTTTGGGGATAAGGAAAAGATGGGACAATTGTGCATTTTGATTCCCCTTCTTTAAAAAAATATTGACTATTTTGCTTAATTTCTGCTTTTTAATATACTTTGGATTTTCTCTTCTGTATTTTGGAAAAAAAGTTATCTAAAAAAATGAGGAAAGCTCCATTCCACTTTTCTTCCTTTTTCTTGTTCTTTGAGTTTACCTTATTATTATTATCCTGTCTTTCTCTTTCAACTGTGATGTTTGTCCTTTTATCTAAGCATGCCTGTGTCCCTTTTTTTGTTTGATTCTTCACTATTTTTTTCATTACCCCCAACTATTGCAAAGCTACCACTACATTAAGTCCCCTTCCTTTAAGGGCCTGACTGCACCCTTCACTTTTCTTTCAGTTCTCCTTTTAAGATTTCACAATCCCCAACCCCACAGCTCTGCTTTTGCCTTCCTCACTCACCTGTTGCTGAGTTTTGCCTTGAGTGCTCTGATCACCTATACAGACTCTGGAGCCTTAAGGATACAGAATAGAAGATTGGTTGTAGAGCCACAGAGGAAAAGGTTTTCTCGGCTTGCTGATGGCCAGTGGTTGAAGCCCTTTACGTTGGTTCCTTATCAGAGGCAGAGTGTTTTGACCTGCACAGATGAGAGGCAAGTAAGAGTGAGAAAACCATATAGCCTGCTGCCAAAACAGTGCTGGTATGTCACACTTACTGACTACTAGCTGAATTTGAGCCCTAGTTGCTCTTGTAGATTTATTTTTATATGCATAATTAATAAACTAATTTTCCTTAATAAAACCAGTTATCACTTTAAAAAAGATCCATTGGTCCCTCTGTTTCTAGCATATACCCATTATAGCACTCATGTTACATGATTAAGGTTGCTTTCTGTACAGTTCAGATACATTTCCACATTTTCAAAATAGTTTTATGTTAGAATGACATTAATAAACTAAATGGAATTAAATCTGCCTGTGGTATCTCGTTCTCTCCTTGAGATGTGCACGTGATTCAAGTTCTTCTGTTACTAGCCTAGTCAATTGCATATGTTGCTTTGTTGATGCCATTTTAGAGCTGGTTTTCTTCTGGAAAACAATGTCATATAAAGTCGTTAATATAGATAACGTTTTGAAATATTTCCTTCATACACTTGCAATAAATCATTTGATTAAAATTCTGTAATGTTTGTAAAATATATTGTTACTGGTATTTACTTTTTCCTTTTATAAACTTTTATAATCTATCTGATTCTACAATTTTCCATGAGAATTTTCTTTATGGGAAATATGCTATTGCCTATACAACTTCATAAAATACTCAATTCGACTCTACAAGCCTATGGGAACTCTTCTTAGCTCAACCTCACTCAGTCCCCACTTCCTGACAGGGGTGTGCTAGAGCCAGCTCCTACCTGGATCACCAATTGTTAATTTTTTTGATGTGAGCATTTATACCTCAGAGATCAGCAAATGCTACAAATCAGAGCTTGGCTTATTATTTTCTTGATTGTCTAGACTTAAGAAAGTATTGGAGAAAATATTGATGATGAAGATAAAATACAAAAGTATATTGTGTGTACATTTTTTGGGAAAACCAATTGTGAACCATTTACCAATATACCCCTGCCTCAGGGTTTCCCAGCGACACCATCAGTAAAGGCCACTGATTCATTTATCCTGGTTTTGGAAACAGACTCTGTTAGTCTGGCATGTGTCAAGGTATGTCCAGCAAGAAGTTATTGGGCTCATTTGCTGCAATAAGAACCAGATGAGGGCAGTCAAACCTAAAACATTAGACCTTTTTATTTGCCAATTTTAAAGGAAAATCACTTGATACCTTATACCCCCATTCTCAGAGAGTACAAAGGAAGAATCAGACTGCAACAAAGGAAGAGTAATGTGATAGCATTTCCATGCCCTTCCCTGAACAGGCTCAGAAGTTGAGGTAATAAGGGGAACCCACCAACCTCTATATTGGGGCTAGGATCAACACCTTTAAAATGGGATGATAAAAGGCAAGAAAGGGATAAAATCAGGGATGATACCAGAGAGCCTTGACTCGATGATCTTTTAAGGAGGAGGGAGTCCACAATGGTCTCATAAAAAGTTTTTTTTTGTTCTTTGTTTTTTTTCCCCAGGATTTAGCAGTTCATTATGCCAAACTCTTGCCATTCAGGGGTTGAGTTACTGGGTCTGTCTCTACTCCAAGTGTCAGGACAGCTCAAGAGGGCCAGGTGTTTTGTAGGGAAGGGCAGGGTCTACTTAGGCCTATTTGGCCTCTTATTCCTGAAGCTAATGGTAGGGAGGTACCTGCCATTTTTTTCAGGAAACTGGAAGTTTCTAGCCTATGAGATTTCAGAAATAGAAGATTCCAAATATGAGTTTTAGAAAAGGGGTTTGGCAGCACCAGGCAGGAGAAAGGTGGCATCTGATGACAGCCTGTCATCAAAAAAGCTAGTCATACTCTCCTCCCTCCAACTAGCCATTTTTCCATTCTAAAACAGAAATTTCCCCCGGAAAATACTTGAAAGGCTTATTTTTATGGAGGCCAGGTGTTTTTACTTTCAATTGAATGGGTTCTACTCTGCTCACTTATCAGTGCAGAATAAACTATGCTACCAAAAAGAATCTACATTGGTATATGTGTTTCTTTACAATGAAAGAGTTCTTTCATTGGGATTGAGGTAAATTGTTTTTGCTTAATACAAAATACTCCATTTACATAAGTAAGATGATGTCTCCAAAGATTAAAACATGGAATGTCAGAACAAGAAGGGATCTTCTAAGAAAACAGCATCATGTAGGAGAAAGAACACTGAACTTGGAGTTGGCAGGACCTGGGTTTGAATCCTCACTGTGACTCTTACTGTATAACTATGGGAAAGTAACAGACTCCTTGAGCTCAGCTTCCTCATTTTGGGGTAAGCACTTTAAAAATCTTAGTGCTTTAAAAAAGTGAGTTATTATCACGGATTTTTTTGTCAACTGTTAAGATTGTGTAGTTATCCTTATGATATAGTCAGAGTTCATGTAAGGCTCTTAGCTTCACTCCAAGCATCCCCACTTGTTTGGCAGGTGCCTTACCTCCCAGTTATATCCAGGATGTGGGAATGTTGACTTCTCTATATACTGCCATAAGAAAGCAGAGGTAAGAACATGCCTCAGAGCCACATTCTCAGCAAAGGGGGAAGTTGATTTGTTGTTTTTTGTCATTCAGTCATTTCAGTTGAGTTCAAATTTTTGTGACTCCATTTGGGGTTTTCTTGGCAAAGATACTAGTTTGTCTTTTCCTTCTCCAGTTCATTTTGCAGATAAGAAAACTGAGCCAAATAAGGTTAAATGACTTGCCCAGGATCACACAGCTAGTAAGTTTCTGAGGCTGGATTTGAACTCGAGTCTTCCTGATTCCAAGTCCAGCACTTTTATCTACTTGTACCACCTAGCTGGGGTCACAAAGAGTTGGATATGACTAAACAAAAATTTGTTTAGCCCAGAATTAATTCACAACATTGGTGCCTTCCTCTCCTAATTTGACCCATAAATTCAATTAAACAAACATTTAAGCTCCCGCTCTGTGCCAAGTAACTATGTAGGGAGTCAGCATAAAGGAACCCCCAAAATGATTCTTTGGTGAAGGCAAACCAGGCCATCTTTTGTCTTAATTCTTATCTAGCCTTTAATTATTGAATGGGCATTTTCTCAGACAAACTGAGACCTGGGAAAAACCTTAGCTTTAAAAAGCCATGGTCTCCTACTGTATCTAGGGCCATCACTGGTCATCCTGACCTGCATCTTGCCATATTTGGAGAAAAATACTAAAAGTTCTCTTTCAGACAAGTTGAATTTGAAGTGTCGATGGAACATCTCAATGATCGATAGGTGACTGATTATAGAGGAATGGGAATCAGAAAGAAAATTATAGCTATATATAAATTTTGGAGTCATCTACATAAAGATGATAACTGAACTCATGGGAGCTGATAAAAATCACTAAAGATAGGAGTGTAAAAAAAGAAAATAGAGCCCACAATAGACCCTTAGGGGATGGCCATATTTAGTGGGTAGGAGAAAAATAATGATCTGGCAAAAAAAAAAAAGACCAAGAAGAGGTCAAACAGGTAGGAAGAGAATCAAGAGATGACAACTGGAGGATTGCTCTGGGACAAAACTGTGGACCTCTTAGGCTAGATGACTATAAAAAATAGCTTTTAGGAGCCTGTCAGGGAGGCAAGAACATTGTGTTCATGTCTCTGTCCCTTGGGCAAATGGTGTCCTTAAGCTATACTAGGTGCTCCCCAGGGAATAGGAAGGGTCAATAAAGAATAAGGCCACTGCAATCAACCTACTTAACTACTGGTGAGGTTGCTTAATTTCTTATAAGTAATTGTTCTGATAAGTGCATTTGTAAATTTACACATAACAAGTCATTGCTATGGGAACTACTTCTCCTTTGCCAGTATTCCAGGCCCACAACTCTATCTGCTATACCACCTATCTGCCTCCTAACATAGGGGTAGTAAAGGGTACAATCAGTGACATAGAAAAATTCCTACCATGGGAGAAATGCTGCTACTGTTTCCATCTCTTTAAATTGGTATTTGTAAACAGATAAAAGGGGGACAGGGGCAAGATCTGCAAGCCAATAATATAGAAACTGTTAAGAAGAGGGAACTTAAAACAGGAACCTTAGAAGCTTCAATTCCATGAGGAATACAGAGATGAAAGAGAGAATAATTAAATATAACTAGCATTAATCAAAGAATGAAAGACTAGAATAAACAGGGAAGAGACTGAGTAGAAAAGTTGTGCAGTGAATTCAGCTCATCATTTCCTATTCTGCTACTTTCATGGACTTCATGATTTCCAGAAATTCTTCATTCTGTGCAAGATGAAATCAACTCTGAAACCCTCATTTCCTTAGATCATTTCCCATCCTACTTACAGGACTTCACCATGCTTTCTTCTTACTTATCCACCCCTTTTCAGCTTCGTTTTTTATGTGTTATCTTCCTCATTAGATTGTGAGCTTGTTGAGGGCAAGGACTGTCTTATGCCTTTCTTTGTATCCCCAGGGCTTAACACAGAACCTGGTACATAGTAGGTGCTTAATCAATGTTGTTGAGTCTGAGTTTTTATTGACTCTTTAATAAAACTGCTGGGGACAACCAGAAAATAATACGGCAGGAATTATGCACAGATCAACACTTTACATCATATTTCACAAACACTGTAAATGGAAACATAACCTGAATATTAAAGATCATACCATTAAAAAATTAGAGAAGTACATTTCACTGCTATGGGTAGATGTATGGTTGACCAAAGATGAGAGTGAGGCAAAGACAAAAGATAAAGTAGATAACTTTGATTACATGAAACCAAAAATCTTCTGTATAGTTCTCTATGTGCAAAATTAATGTATCTAGGATAAGATGAGAAGTGATTAAATGGGAAAAATATATCAAATTTGTATCAAATTTCTCTTTATGTCTATACACACACATACTTATGTGTATATACAGGCATATATATATATATATACATATGTATATATATGTGTATATATATGCACATTTATAAATATGCATGTGTATATAAGTACACACAATCTTAAAAGCCATTCCCCAATAATAAGAGAATTGCAAATAAAAACAACCCAGAGGTTTTACCTCACAACCCGAAAATTGGTAGAAATGACAAAAAATGCAAATAGTAATTGAAGAAGAGGTTGTTAGAAGATAGGCATACAAATGGATTATCAGTGAGCTATGCATCAATACAGCCATTTTGGAAAGCAATTTGAAATCATGCAAATAAATGACTAAAATGTCACCTTGAAATTCCACTACCTGGCTTATACTCCAGGAATTCAATTAGCATTTATAAAGTGTCTACTATCTGCTAGGCACTGTGTTAAGCATTACACATACAAACATAGACAAAAAAAATAGTCCCAGCCCTCAAGGAGCTCATAATCTAATGAGGCCATTAATAAGAAATTACTAATATGATGAGTAAAGAAAAGCATGAAAATTTTTTCTTGAACTGATGGTAGAATGAAATAAGTAGAGCCAAGAAAATAATGTACACGATGACTATAACAATGTAACTGGAATCACAAAACAATAAAAATTGAATTTTAGAAAATTACAAAGAGTAAGAATGGCTCCAAAGAAGAAATGTGAAAAGACACCTCCATTCTATCCCTTTGGTGAGGTGGGAGGTCCATGGATGTGATATATTACATATATTTTCAGATTTTTTTCAATATATTTATCAGTATGGCTATTTTTTTTCTTTTTCTTTTCTTTAAAGTGTGATTTGTTATATGTGATGGCTTTCTGGGAGATGAAGGATAGTGGATAATTTTTGTGATATCCAAACATAAAAGATATAAGTAAAAATGAATTTTAAAAAAGAAAGGCCTATTATTCATGTGACAGTGGTGATGGTAGGACCCCTCTAGTGCCAGGAACATAACTGAATCCAAATACCTGAAGCTGACAGAATATCACCACCCATGTTTAAGCAGAAGTGGGAGGAGATACAGGCTAGTATGAGAATTAAGATTCAGCTTCAATCTTTTGTGCTAAATGAAGTAAGGTTGACTTTAGCCACTCAATGAATAAGCATTTATTCAATGCCTCTCAGGTATCAGACACTGTGCCCATACAAAGAAAGGCAAAAGACAATCCTTATTTTCAAGGACTTCACAGTCTAGTGGGGGTAGATAACAAATAAACAACTATGTATAAACAAGATATATACAGGATAAATTGGAGCTAATCCATAGTGAAGGAATTAGGATTAAGGGGGATTGGGAAAGTCTTCATGTGGGAGGTGGGATTTTAGCTGGAACTTGAAGGAAACCAGGAAAACAAGGAGATGAAGATGAGGAGAAAGAGAGAGGGAAAGCCCATGAAAACATCTGGAGTTAGGATATGAAGTTTCTTGTGCAAAGAACAGCAAGGTTAGTGTCACAGGATTTCAGTGTGTTTGCAGGGAGTAAAGTATAACAAGGCTGGAAAGGTAAGAGGCAGCCATGTTGTAAAGGGCTTTGAATGACAGAGAATTTTTTATTTGATCCTGGAGGTGATAGGGAGCCACTGGAGTTTATTGAATAGGGGTGACATGGTCAGATCCTCACTTTAAGAAGAGTAATTTGATGGTTCATGGAATGGACTTAAGGTCCAGAGTGGATGATCTTGAACCAAGTGTTTCTCTGTTGGAGAAGAAGAATTTTCAGTAGTTTAAGGTGGAGATCCCAGTCATTTGAGAATAGCCCCATGGCAAGTAGGATGAGATAATAGCAGTGTGGGGTTTTGATGGGAAAGATGATACTCTACATGTGAATTGCAAAAGTGAAAGTCATGGATTTAGTGGATGAAAGTCAATTCAACAGTTGCTTTATGTTGTTTTGTGTGTGCTTCCAGTACCCCCACCCCAAAGTAGGCTGTAAGCTTCTTTAAGGAAGGGATTTTTTTCTTTGTATCTTCCTAGTAGGAGATGAATGAATGAATGTGACCCTGGACTTGCCACAGGGCTAGGGATTTTACATGGGAGTTCTTAAGAAGACAGAGGAGCTTTGAGGTTCAAGTGCTGGTCAAATACTCCAGCTGGTGTTGGGGAAGGGGAGGGATAATTTATACCTCTTCTGATCCAATGATATCCTAGGCAGATTTGGCTACAACAATACTCAAGCAAAATTCCAGGGCTTGAGAAGGGTGTTGCTGCATAGTTTTGATCTCCTGGGGACATTTCACTGTGAGATACACCCGGCCCAGGTGTTATGAGCCAGGATACTGTTGGATCAGAGGAGGTATAAATTACCCCTCCCCTCATCCAACACCCACTAAAATTGTTCTAAGTAAGAAAGCAGTGCTGTTGTAGAGTGGTAGTTGAGATTAACTTTGTGACCTGTGGACCACCCTGGACAACACAGAGGCAAGAGAACCATTCATTTGGATCAAGATGTGTCCTCACTGAATACCCTTGTTGTATATCCTTCTGCCCTATGACTAAGCAAGCCTCCTTTTGATAACTGTCAGATCTTCAATGAATGTTTCATTTTATTCTTGGATCAAACCTGAGATCCCAGACTGGCCTGGTCAGGAGCCTATCCTAGGACAACACATAATCATTAAATTTACCTGTCAGGTGGGGTGAGGTCATTCAGATCATAGTTTTAGAGGTGGCAACCATAGTCTGGAGACTAGCAATCCACAAAAACACAGGAAGTAAAACTCTCACTTTGATAGCAGTTTATGTAGCTTCTCTGTTCTCCCTGAGCTTTGTTCATAGGGATGAGGCTTCAATTCTACCCAAGAAAACTCAAATATAATAGCCAGATCCTTAAATCATGGTCTGGAAGTGAAATGGGTAGACCAGTAGCCTCCTTGCCATCTGCTCTCCAGTTGCAGAGACTTTGATTACAAGGATGAAAAGAAGCTTCCAGCCCACAAAGTTCTCATTTCAATTCTCTGCTCTAGCTGGGGAAGCTACAGGAAGGAAGAAGTATACAGGACAATGTTTTGGATAGAGTGTGGAGGGGACTTAGAATCAGGAAGCCATAGATTTCAATACTCCCTCTGATGTTTATTACCTATGTGACCATGGAAAATTCACTTAACCTCAATTTCCACCTTGTATTGTACCTGCAGCACTCAGAATAAGCTTGTTGTGGGACTGAAATGAGATAATGGGATCATAAATTTAAAACTGGAAGGACTTTCAAAGTTCATCTAGAACAAACCCATCATTTTATAGGTGAAGAAATTTAGGAACAGAGGTGTTAAGTGTTTTGCCTAGGGTAATACAGGCAGTATATGTCATATGTAGGATTGAACCCCAGGTTCTCTGACACCAGAACTATTATACTTTCTCCTATAGTGAAGTTCTTTGGGAATTTTGGCAAATAAATGATATTACTAGTAGAATCCTGGAAGTACAAAGTATCATGGGATTCAAGTTGAAAGGGATTTTAAATATGCATTCCAAGCAGCTCCTCACTTTGCACATAGGGAAACTGAGGCCCAAGGAAGTTAAGTGACTTATCCAAATTCCCTTAAGACAGTAAATAGAAGTGGGATCCAACTCCATTGAACAATCATTTAAACAATTTAAATTCTTCATTCTGTATTTGACAAACATAATGAAACAGAAGAATTTCATATACATAAAAGAACAGAAACAGAATTTTACAGGATATCATGACTTTATCATGCTTACAGCTTACATTACAAAAGAATATAATAAATTTAACATGTGTTTCAAAACTTTCATTCTAGTTTGTGTATCCTTCTGAACATCCTTCTGTTCTCTTCTGTATACTTAAAAATATTATTATGACTGCTCCTTTTTCCCTTTTTTGTCATTCCTATGATTAGTCCCTTTCTCCCTCTCAAATCTCTCTCTAAATGAAAACAAGACAAAGAAAAAAAACCTTCCTAGTGTGATTGATATCCAGCACACACACAGAGTACCTTAGAAAATGAAGAGATGCCATCTGCTTCCTATTGTCCTCCATGTGGAGATGCCAGCCATCTAAGGCATTCTGTGCATGTGCCAGACACCTCATTACACTTGTAAAACATAAGAATAACCACACAAAACAATCTATGCATTGGTCATGTATATCTTAATATGCTCCTGTTGACTTCAGACAGATTTGGCTATCATTAGTGAGAAAGGATCAGAGCAAGAAAGGTTCCAGAGCTTGGAAAGGACAAAAATGGAGCATGAGGACCTTCTGGGGAACATGAGAGGCTCCATGGGATACCAGACTTGGAGTCAGGAGAACTTGGGTTCAAATCTTACCTTAAGCACTTATCAGTGGCATTATTTGAGATACCTAATTTATCATTTCTGTGACTTAGTTACCTCATCTGTAAAATGGTAGAGGTGAAAGGGGGGAAGTTGAACATGATAACCCCTAAGGTCTTTTCCATGTCGAAGCCTATAAACTTCCCTTTATACAAGCTTTTCTCTGACCCATAAGAAGGCTAAAGGAGAAGTAGGTGTGCTTTGTATCTCCCTTTTCTGAATGACTTGTGTATCTCAGCTATATTTTGTTCTCTTCCTGGATCAGGAGGTCAATTTACCTCAGGGATAAATTTTTGATTAGGAAAAAAAAACTACTCAGATACAGTCAGGCTACCTTCCAGAATCAACAGTTAGCATTATAAGATTTGGAGCTGGAAGATACCTTAGAAATTAACTTGTCCAGTTTTCTCATTTTACAGATTAAAAAAAAAAAAAAAAGCAAAAGCCAAAAAGGGGCTAAGTGATGTAATTAGTAGATCCAAAAGTTGAACAATTCAGTGTTCTTCCTACTAAAACACACTGCCTCTACTCAGAAGCGCTAACCCTTAGTATTCCAAGGTAGATTTCAGAAGGAGCTTAGCCTAGGTCTTACTATTATGATATAGAGAAAAGATTCATAATGCTTACCAGGGACAATATATCTGAAGATGGGGGGGTGGGGTTGGAGAATGTGCATGCATATGCATAAAGATGCATAAAGGATATATTCAGGATATATCAGAAAATGTGGCCATTTTTCCTTTGGTTGCAGCATAGCGAAGGTAAAGGGCTGTGGAGAATCGTTTGGAAGGGAGAGAGACTAAAAGAAGAAAGAACAATCAGGAGGCTATTGTGATAGTTTTGGACAATACAGACAAGAATCTGAACTGGAGTGGTGGCAGTAGAAGTGGAGAGGAGGGGCCAGAAACAAGAGAATATGGGGCCAAGTAGATACTCTGAAGTACTCAAGAAAGAGAGAATATTTTAATTATGGTTGTTTTGTTTCTGATTGATTCTGGTGGGATGGCACAGAGAAGTGGTCCAACCTCCTCACGGTAACAGGAAACTCAGTCTTAGAAATATGTTGGTCCATAAAATTTGTGACATTAAGATCTACTGACATTTTCTGTAGTCCTTTAGCCTCTCTCATTGAAAATGCAAAGAAACTTCTTTGTATTTAGGATGTGAAGAAAAGTCTCCCTGAGGAATTAAGCAACTTGACCAAAGTTATATTGTTATGAAATCATTTCAGCAAGACTAGAACTCAAATCACCACCTTCGTAGTCCACTGCTTACTTAACTACCACTTGCAGCTACCCACAAATTGTATTAATTGATGTGAGAGCTCTTTGGGATTGCCTTAGGGACAAAGTTGTGGAGTTGCTCAAGAAAAGCATTATCCTTTGATTTCCACAAATTAGAGAAGTAGCATTAGACTCTGGAGTTCAGCAGTCATTATAATGAGTGTTATCCCTACCATGAAAAGGACGTAAGTGGGGTGGGATGGGGAAGGGCTATGTTAATTACATAATAGGTAAGTGAGAGAGTGGGGGTCTGCTAGAAGGTCTTAGTTTGAATAGCTAACTCAAAATTTGAGCAAATTCAAAGGGGAAAACTTATGACCTTCCCTATCTAGGAAAAATGGAAGTTTGATGTATGCTGGGTATCGTTTTGATTTATTGGGTCCTTGAGGCCAGGTGGTCCAATGATCAAGGAACTCAAAGGCATTAGGAATTTAATAAATCTTTTAGGGTCAATGTGTCAAAATCAATAACAGACCACATACTCTTTTTTTTCTAGTTGACATATTAATCAGAAAGACATTGTGATTTGATGTAGAGAGATTCCCACTCCCTCCATCTCCACAGACCTCACTTACACTTGATTATCGCAAAAGTCAAACTATCTAGGAGAGATTCTTCAGTTATGATTGAGCTTGTGAAAAATTGTAAGATAGTCTAAAAGTACAAAGAATGTTAGGGCCCAAGTCTTCTCAAACCTGATAAAGGTTGGAGGTGATTTCCCCCAAAAAGGACACATTTGAAGGAAAGCTATGACAAATCTGGACAGCATACTGAAAAGCAGGCATCACCTTGCCAACAAAGGTCCATATAGTCAAAGCTATGTTTTTTCCAGTAGTAAGGTATGACTGTGAGAATTGGACTATAAGGAAAGTTGAGCACCACAGAATTGATGCTTTCAAATTGTAGTGCTGGAGAAGACTTTTGAGAGTAAGGAGATCAAATCAGTCAATACTTCAATACTTAACTCAGACTATTCACTGGAAGATCAAATACTGAAGCTGAAACTTAAATACATTGCCCACATAATGAGAAAACAAGACTCTTTGGAAAAGACTGGTGTTGGGAGAGATTGAAGGCAGAAGGAAAAGGGGACAGCAGAGGATGAGATGGATAGACAGCATCATGGAAACAATGAACATGATCTTGGACCAACTTCGGAAGTTAGTAAAAGATAGAAAGGCTTGGTGTGCTATGGTCCATGGGGTCACAAAGAATCAAACACAAATAAATGACTGAACAACAACAAGAAGATTCAGGCAGCAGAAACCAGAAGCAGAAAAACCCATCTCTGATAGCTTTACTTTCTGCTTGATGTTATCTACTACCCTCTGGTTAAGGAAACAAGGATGTTTGCTTCTTTATGGAGGGCCTCCATCTCTTTGAGGTCTACTATCCCTTTGCTTATACTTTCTGAGACCCTTTGAATTCTAAATAAATCTGTGATCCTGTAAGCTGGATGCAAAGGAAGTGGATATATATCTATTCATTGGAGTATCAAATTCTCTTTTGGTGATAAGAACTGCTTTTGATGATCAAGGACTTTTTTGGGGATGGCAAGTTGGGCCAAAGGGACAACTCCAAGCATTGGGGAACATTATGCTTTTTGTAGCATCTTTTTAGCTTCATGCAAAAAAAATGTGTTTGTTAACTCGGCTTTTTATTGAGATATGCTTATAGTGAAGGAATTTAGAAGGGATTATTTTAGGAGAAGAATTAGGGGGAAATGAATGAGCCAGTGATTCAAATGGTGCTGACATGCTTCATCATTTTTCCCTATGGGAAGCAGCTGTGTTGTAGCCAAAGGCAGGCTGCTCTCTCCATTGGCCATTACTGATGAATCATTTCCTCTCATGGTTTATTTGTCCTTTGCCCATCATTTTTAAGTACTGATATGATTATGCCCTTAATTAATATATAAGCCACTCCTCCAAAAATGTGTCTTATCCTTCACAAAGTTACCTTAGTCTTAAGACGTGATGAAATAAATAAGGTGAAGAAAAGAAGTTGGGTTTTTTTTTGTGGGACATCAGTAGTCTTGTCTCATTTAAAAAATTGTGCTTACTTTTTTTAAGAATATCTATTTTTAGTTGTGGTATTATTATTTGTTGATTTTCTAGGTTGGCTTTTTTTAGTTACATACTCAATCCATTGACCTCTTTTTTTCTTTCCTTTGAGTACATAAGAATTTAGAGAGAAATTTTCCCTAAAGATCACTTTGGCTATATCTCATGAATTTTGGTATGTTTACTTTTTATTATTATCTTCTCTTACAAAATTATTCACTGTTTGTATCCTTTTTTTAATCTATGTACTCTATTATTCAGTATTATATTATCAATCCTTTCTTTTAGATTCCCTTATTGATTAAATTTTTTATTGTATTTTAGACAGAATGTATGTAATATTACTGCCATTCTGCATTTGTTTATGTTTATTTTTAATGCCCTAAAAAAAGCAATATGGTGTAGTAGATAGATATCTGGCCTCAGAATCAGGAAGACTAGGATCAGGTTCTATATATGACACATCCTATGTCACTTTGGGAGAGTCATTTGATGTCTTAGTACCCTACGCAACTCTCTAAGACTTTAAGTTGTAAAAATACATGATGCTTGCATTTGTAAAGGGAGTTTCCTATACAATGGAAATATAGGTATAATACCTATCCTATTCTTTATGCCTATCATGTAGTCAGTTTTTATAAGCACACTATACAAAGCCCAAAATATGCTTACTTTTCATTCAGTATTCTATAAAACTCTGCCATATCTCATTTTTCTTATATTCTCTTCATATATTTAACTTCTTTATTATTCATTTTTGTTTTTAATTTGTCTAGGTCTGAAAGAAAACATTGAAATCCATAACCACCCTAATAATTGTCTCGATCTCCCTATACTTTATTTTGTTTTCCTTTTAAGTCCTTAGATACTATGCTATTCAATATATATATTATATAAACACATACATATATTACACAAACATTTATATGTATGTATATATGTATATACATATACAATGTTATTACAGTTCCATTAACTATAGTGCCTTCAAAAATAATGCAGTTTACTTATTTACCTCTCAAATCTCTATTTTTGCTGTTTCCTTGTCTGACATCATATTTGCCACTCTGCTTTTTTTTAATTCAACTGAAGTAGGATTACATTCTATATTTCACTTGTGTTTCTTAAGCAATAAATTGTTGTATGTTTTTCCTGATCCATTCTGTTACCTTTTTCCATTTGGTGGGTGAGTTCATTCTATTCACATTTACAATTCTGATTGTTAGGATATCCCCCCCCCATAATATTATATTATAACATTTGCCCTGTCTCCATTCTCTTTAAAAGAGAAAAAAGTGAGAAAAGGGAATGAAATAAAACATAGTCATCCATAGTTAGAACAGTCTAATCCTAGACACTTACTCCTTAGCCCAATCTTTATTTTCTTTTTTATAATCAGCTTGCTGATTTGTTTCTATTTTGTCCCTATCTTCACCCTTTCTTCAACCCTTTCCCTGTACTAGATAATACTCAATTTATTCCTTGCATTCTGTATTCTTTGTTGTATTTTAATTCTAATCTTCTTTGCCCCAATTTTCCCTTGACCTATTTAGTAAATAGTGAGGTTCATGCGATCCCTACTTTCTCACACTCCATTTCTGTGCCTGTATAATATTTTCCTATGGTGTACCAACTCTGAGAAATCATAAATTCCTTCCTGTTTCTCTCCCATTTGATCCTTAATGAATTCCCTTTCTACTCTTCTTTTTGTTTTTCTCTTTTCTCACACTGATACTTAAAGATTGTAGGATTCTGAAAGCACAATAGCCTCTTTTCCTATTTTCAGGATGTGAAGATTCAATCACTTAGCCCTTTGAAGTTGACCAAACATGTTTACCTTTCTAGATTTCTCTTGTCTTTTACATTTTCAATTCAAAGTTCTTACTTTCTAAACAAGGATGCTTGATAATAATCAATTCTATTAAAGATCCATTATTTCCACCTTGAAGTTATTGTCACACCACTTCCTCAGAACAGGGGCTAGGGTTGTAGTAGAAAGCTACCAGAAGTCACACAGAATTCTGTGTCCCAGGCCTGGAATAGGGAAGTGCACAAATGATATTTATTGTAGCTTCTGGGCTCCTTCCCATTACTGTGGTCACGCTGAGTCAAAGTTAATATCTGCTCCCTTCTCTCCCTCCACCTTAGCCCTAATTGTCTAGAAACTAAGAGAGAGCAAAATGGCCCATTACAGCCTTGTGTGGGATTGAAATGGACCCAGGAAAGTGGTTTTATAGCCCTTTCCCATCCATTCAGTCCTGAATGTAGTAAAAGGGCTTTCAGGATAAAAGTGTCTTTGATACCCTTCCCTTGATCATAATTTCCAATGTAGTTTGATTTCCTACTTCTTTCACAACCATTCCTACTCTAGGCCTAAATGGGGTTGAAATGAGGCTGGAAATGAATTTTAGTCAGGTACAAAGTCCATCTAGGACAAAAGTATTCCATGAACCATTTACTTTCCCCTTCATAATGAATGGGTATAAATTGAATAGCAAAAGTTGACATTTCTAAATCCTTTCATTTTCCCCACAGACAGTTTATACCCATGATTCTAAACTGGTGGAAACCAGGTAAATGGTAAATTCTGAGCCTATAGCTAATAAAGAAAGTCTTTTTCTTTCTCTTTTCTTCCCTCCTCTCTCTCTTTCTCTCCTCTCCTCCTTCCCTTCCTTCCCTCCTTCCCTTCCTTCCTTCCTTCCTTCATTCCTTCCTTTCTCTCTCTCTCTCTCTCTCTCTCTCTCTCTCTCTCTCTCTCTCTCTCTCTCTTTCTTTCTTTCTTTCTTTCTTCCTTTTGAATTTATGTCCAGGGTTCCCTTAGAAGCTTCATTTAGTTCACTTCTTTCATTTGATGACCTCTTCCCATGAGACATTCCTTTTCATGAAGTATTTTTTTTTTTAAGTAGAAGCTAGGGGCAGCTAGGTGGAGCAGTGGATAGAGCACCGGCCCTGAAGTCAGGAGGACCTGAGTTCAAATCCGGCCTCAGACCAAACACTTGACACCTACTAGCTGTGTGACCCTGGGCAAGTCACTTAACCCCAATTGCCTAAAAAAAAATAAAATAAAAAATAAAAAAAATTAAAGTAGAAGCTAAGTGTATCTGGACCCTTTCAGATCACCATCTTTGCTCAGAACTTCACTCTTAACCTTCTCAGTTAAATAGAAAACTAGACCATCTATTGTTAATACTGTGGGATTGTGGGAACTATTGAGGGTAATGAATAATGGGATGGATTATCTTGGTAATACTGAATTCCCTCTCACTGGAGGTGACCAAATAGAGACTGGATGACCAGTTGTTATAGGTGATGTTGATGGGGGAAGGTAAGGGAATAAGTATTTGTATGTTGCCTACTATGTGTCAGAAACTGTGCTAAATAATTCACAAATATTATCTCATTTGATTTGTTGAGAGATATCATGCTTCAATTAAGAGTTGCATTGTTGAACTGCTAAAGTTACTTGCATATGCATAGGTATCATCATCATGGAGCTCCATGATTCTGTGGTTCTAATGATGATTTTTCTTTTTACATCTGATATGGATTTCGGTTGACCTTATAATCTCCAGTAACTATTTTCCCTTTGTCATAGAATATGAAATAAGAATATGTTGAAATAAGAATGATATAATTAAAAATGCCATTTTTGATGTGCTTCTCTTAAAAGTTAACACATTTTATTTTAAAAGTCAGTTATAGATGAAGCAGTATGGCATTATGGTTTTAGGTAGCAGAATAGCCTTGGATACAGGCAGATCTGGGCTCAAGTCTTGGTTCTGAGAAATGCTGACTGCGCAAATCACTTAAACTTTCAGTTTCCACAGGTAACTCTCAAAGAAAAATGAGCTACAGAAAACTGCTTATCTTCATTGGTGGAGGGAATTTCCATTCTAAAAGTTCCCCATCCCAGTAAAATCATGAGTCTGCCTCCCAGATCCAAATTACAGATGGTTTATATCATGCCCACAACCCAAATTATAAGTTCATAAGAACCTTACAAAGATCCTTTATATATCTTTGGATACAAACCAACCACATAAATAAATACCACAAATGCACGCATGTACATGCAGTTCTCCAATTAGAATACCTTTTGCCTTTGCCTCACTTTGGGAAAATTCATCCCAGGACAGACTATTTTATCAAACATATATAAGTTATAAATTACATTTTAGTGAATTCCCTGTTTTCACCTGGAGGCTTGGCAGAACATCAGGACATTGGTTTCTATAATTATATGAGTTGTTGCAAAACTGAAGAAAAATAATTTTACTTAGAATTTTAGAACAAAGTTTAATCTATAGGAAATATGGCCTTTGGATAATGCTGAAATCCCCCATTTCTCAGATCTCTGTCCTCTGAATTTAAACTACCATAAGTGACTCCACTTCCTTTCCTCTCATTCTCTTAACTTTCTTTATGGTCTCATCATTCCACTGAAACTGCTCTCTTCAAAATTATCAATATTCTATTTGCTAAATCTAATGGCCTTTTCTTAATCCTCATCTGCAGGATAAGGATTGACCTCCCTACAGCCTTAAATACTGTCAATCATACTCTTCTCCTTGATTCTCTATTCTCCTGACAGTCTCTTCTGGTTCTACCTATCAGAACAGTCCTCAGTCTCCTTTGCTGGATCTTCACATCCAGGTCATGACTGCTAACTATAGATGTCCTGCAAAGCTCTGTTCTGGGCTCTCTTTTCTTCTTTTTCTTCGATGCTATTTTACCTCGTGATCTTTTCAGCTCCCATAAATTCAATTATCACCTCTATGAAGATGATTCTTAAATCTATTTATCTAGCCCTAACCTTTCTGCTGACATCTGGATATCTTCAATTGGATATATTGTGGACACCTTAAACTCAACATGTCCAAAATTTAACTTATTACCTTATCTACAAAATCTTCCTTTCTTCCTTATTTCTCTGTTACTGTTGAGGGAACCACCATCCTCTAAGTCACTCAGCTTCACAGCATAGGTATCATCCTCAACTCCTAATTCTTTCTCACTCCCCATATCCACTCTTTTCTGGTTTTGATGTACCCAGTATGTTGTCATTATAGAACATCCACATGTGAAACTGAAATCCTGATAGCCAGTATCAACTAGAAAGAGTTGGATATTTAACTTGATCATGTAAAATCCTTAATGCAAAAAGAATGGACATTTATGAAGCACCTACTATGTTCCAGGCACTGTGGTAAATACTTTTATCCATCTCCTGACTCTTGGTATTTTCACTGGCCGTCCTTCATGCCTAGATTACTTACCCTCCTAATCTCTCCTAGCTTTCTTCAAGTTCCAGCTAAAAATCTCATCTTCTACAGAAGGTTTTTTTGATTCCTCTTCATTTCAGTGCCTTCCCTCTGTTGATTATTTCCAATTTCTCCTGCCCCCAATGAGTTATGACAAAGGAATGGCTGTATGTGTAGCTACATCTCCATGGGGAGCCCAGTTGATTCACTGAGCCATAATTTGTTATGTCTTTAGCTAAATGAATATGATAATGTTATATTTGGGCACTGGAGGAATGCAATGTCAGCCTATGTCCTTGTTTTACCAAATATTATAGATGTCCAACAGATTTGAAGGAAAGTGTTCTTGGAGGTTTGAAACTGCCTAAAGGCAGTGATGTAGCATAGTTGATATAGCACTAGGCCTAGAATCAGGAAGACCTAAGTTCAAATCTAGCCTCAGCCACTTCCTAGTTATGTGACTCTGGGCAAGTCACTTAGCTTTTGTTTACCTCATTTTCTTCGACTGCAAAATGGGGATAATAATAATGCCTACCTCCTAGAGATGCTGCAAGGATATTCGTGTTTACAAATAATATTTGTAAAGTATTTACCACAGTGCCTGGAACATAGTAAGTGCTTCATAAATGTCCATTCTTTTCCCATTAAGAATTTTACATGATCAAGTTAAATATCCAACTCTTTCTAGTTGATACTGGCTATCAGGATTTCAGTTTCACATGTGGATGTTCTATAATGACAACATACTGGGTGCATCAAAACCAGATTATCGATAGACCCATACTTTTCTTTGATAACTAATTTCTACAGTGGCTTACCTTTGTGGATCATAATTTAGACTTACTGTAGTTTCTCAATTCTGGCTTCCCCCATTCATCCGTCCAGTCTGGTTTGTTTTTCTCCTTTTAGTTTTCTTCTCAGGTAGATTGACCTCATATTAATAATAGCTAGCATTTATATAGAGCATTAGAGTTTACAAAACTTGGTTTTAAATATATATATACATATATGTGTATATGTATATCTATGTATGTGTATGTATGTATGTATATATATATACACACACATATATTTTTTAAATCCTACTTTATTTTAAAGTATTTAAAACCATTATTATAAGACGTAGACCACTGGCTTCATCAGATTGCCAAAGGGGTCCACGACACAAAAAAAAGTTAAGAACCATGGGCTAGGTGAACTCTAAGGACTCTGCCAGCTTCAGCATTCTCCGATTTTCTGATTGGGGTCAACCTGAAGCCTTTGTTCAGTAGGCACCCTTCCCATTCTTTATTTCAATGTACCAGGCTTCTCTCCCTACCACTACTGATTACTTCCTAGAAGTCCCCATCAATACTGGTATATGCTATAAGATACTCTTCAATGAATCCCTAAAGCAGTTCTCTGCTCTCCCTAATTGAAGTTCCCCTGTTTCAGATCGTCATACAAATAGCCCCTTGAGTTTATGTAATTCTTTTTGTGTATCAAGCACATTAACACTGGTTCTATCCTTTGCTATTCGGTCATAGGAAGAGATTCATTTGGAAAATGATTATTTATTAATTATCCTTAGTATTAACTTGTAAATCCAGCAACCAGATAGCAGCATTCATTGAGTGAAGGAAATGAGATCCTACCTTCATTTTCTAGTTCTTACATAACTGATGACATGAGAAGGGTTTTGAATGAATACAAATATCTTATTCCTGTGCCTATTCATACAAAGAGATTTGAAGGGAGGCAATTACTTGGATAATTAAAGCCCAAAGAATTTGCCCCAATTATCTAAACATTTCAGGCAAATGTCATTTGGGTTATTTTTTTGTTTTGCCCAAATTATTAAAAAAAAATTGCTTTAATTCCTTGCTTTGCTTCCCCCTTCAGGCATGTTCTTAATGTTTGGAGAGCTTATAATAGAGCAAATATTCTCACTTCTTCATGATGTTGTGACAATTTCCTGTAAATATGCTTTTCCATCTGCTATTTCTTCTTGTTGCTTCAGATGTCAAGGTAGGAGGGAACGAGGAAGTGCACCCCTCTCCTCCTGAGCAAACAAACCATTCTTCCTGGCAGTAGCCTTTGGCCATTCTCCCTAACCTCTTGCTCCAAAGGTTCCTTATCCTTCTGCTCCAAAGGTTTGAAGCTTCCCTGTGAGTTCCTAAGTCATTATTGAGTTCCAGTTCACAGGTGGCTTCATTTCAAGCCTAGGTGTTCCTTTTCTACCCAGGGTGTTGTTGGGAGGAACTGATTAGAATGAGCTCCATTGTAAAGAACTTTCAACATTCTGTGACTTTTCAAAAAGCATTCAAACACCCACACAGCCTGTTGGACAATCTTTAAAAGGGGCTGTTAACAAGCTCACCCACCCCAGGTTTCCACTTCTAAGCAGTCAGACTCTCCACTTTCCCTGCTTGGCCTGATAAACCTGGAAGCCTGTGAACTGGAAGAGCTGAAGCAGCAATACTTTTGCCAGGTGTAAACTCCCTTTGCTGGAAATCTCTAAAAAGCTCAGAGCTTACAACATGGATATGGCTTGGCTAGAAAAACCCAGAATGGTTTTAGTAGAATACCTTCAAATAAACTTGGGAATAGTTGAAAAGGAAAAGTAAACAGCACTCTGTGAGGAAATGCTGTTTCTTTGAATTCTTAAGAGGACACTGGAGTGTCACTTCACTTCTCTGGGCCTCGATTTCCTAATCTGTCAAATGAGAGTATTGACCTAGATGACTTCTAAGACCTGTTCTAGCATATCACGAGCAAAAACAAATGCTGTTAGAATAGTTCAAATTCTGGGGTAGGTCTATGAGTGGCTGAAGTAGGTTTCAACTTTTGAAACATGCTTTTAAGAGGCACCAATTTTTTTTTTTTTACCTGACATTTTTATTTGCCTGAAATGTATCATGCCCACCAGGCTGTTCTGGTGCCTAAAAGTTTTACCTAAAAGTTTGACGGTGGATTATGGCATTGTGTTTCCAAAGGCCTGTCTGACTTGGTAAAGGTACCACATGAGCCTAGGATCAATATTAGCATGGATTTGTTTATTCATTCTCTAACAAAAACTGACTCACAAACTCCTGGAATTACAGAATTTTAGAACTGGAAGGGACCACAGAGGCCTTGTCAAGGAATTTGGGGACAGGCGTTCCCTGTCTAAAGAGCATGTTATTATTACAGAATATGTCAGAATCAGCTTTTTTCTAAAAATCTTATAATATTTTGAGACTTTTCAAAAACAGTCAAAAACTCCCTCACTGTGTTGGGTAATATTTTTAAAAAGGTTTGTCAAAGTTTCCTTTTCTAAACTGTACCATTCATTCTGACATGACTTTCTATGGTTGGCAAGGGAAACCTTGTGATTTGAATTCACCATCTTTACCAGAAGTATGGACCCCTCCATCCCCTGTCTGAACCCTTTCTGGATCAGAGAACTCATTGTTGCAAGAGGCAGCCCCATATCCTGTTGGGAGAGCTCGGAATCTTAGGAAGTTCTGCCTTCTATTATACCTTGAATTCATCTCCCTATAACTTCCACTTATTAGGTCTAGTTCATCCCCGTAGCACCAGGCAGAACTATTCTAATCCACTTTCCATATGACTGCTCCTTCAAATGCTGAAAGACAAGTATCAAGTCAACCCTAACTCTTCTCCAGGCTGAATATTCCCAAATAATTTAAACATTGCTCATAGGACCTGGTTTCAATTTTTTCCCCCATCTGGGTCACTCTCATCTGCACAAGCTAACTCTCTTAGTGTCTTTTTTTTTAAAAGAAATATTTAAATTAATGAAATAAACATTTCCATAACAGTCAATAAAAAGGTAACTATGCACAACTTGCTATTCCTTTCAAATATACAACAAAAGTATCATGTAAGTTTCTTTTTTTCTTCCCCTCCCCCTGCCTTAGAGATGACTACCATTAGATCCAAATAGATATATATGCATGTATGTATATGTGTATGCATGTATATATATAAATCTGTTTATATATGTGTATATATATATATAATATTATTCTATATATATTTCTATTTATCAGTTCTTTCTCTGGGTGCAGATAGCATCTTTGTTCATATGTCCTTTAAATTGGGTATTTATAATATTCAAAATAATTTATTCTCTCACAGTCATTCTTAAAACAATACTGCTATTAACTGTATACAATGGTCCTGCTCATTTTGCTCTTCATTATTTCGTGCAAGTCACTGAGTTCAAAACTACAAATATGGTCTATTCATCCTCCTCTTTCCAAATACTATGCCTCTCTTAAAGCACCTTAAGATCAAATTAGCTTTCTTTTTGGCAAGCATATCACCCTGTTAACTCGTAATTAGCTTAGAATCAATGAAAATCCCCAAGCACCCCGAGGGAGAGAGACACAGAACACACAAATTGAGATGAATGAAAATATTGGGAAAGGTGAGACTGTATTGTCAGGGGATCGTGCCTGGGTGGGCTCTCCCAGCATGAGGCCCAGTCAGCCACAGGGAGGTATGAGAACATTGGGTGCTGGTAAAAAGTAAGGATGGGAAGGAAAGTGGAGTGGAGTGCCAAAAGTGGGGCTGAGGAAGACTTAAAAACAAACTTCTGTTCTTTCTGTTTTGCCTGGGGCTGGCCATACAGCTTCAATTAACTACTAAACACTCTGGTTGAGCAAAAGCTACCAACATTCTAAGCAATTTCCTGGTATTGTAGGATCATAGATTTAGAACTAATCCAACTCCCGTGACTGACAGAGAAGGAAACTGAGGCCCAGAGGAGTGGTGACTTGTCCAAGATCTCATGGTAAATGGAAAAGTTGAGATCTAAACCAAGGTCTTTTTGCCTTCAAAACCCACACTCCCTTTACTGTATCCAGATCAAACCAGCTATTTTGGGTGCTATAAAAATGCTTATTTCCTTCCCTCCCCTTTTACCTGTCCCATCCGCACAATCTCTCCTGGCTATCTAATCTACTACTTTGAGTTGTATTGTTTTTATTTTAGAAGGCATAGTGGAACAAGTACAGTATTATGATTGTCATTTTTTTTTTATTCCCAGCTCTTATGATAGCTCTTTGCTCATATGCATTTAGTAATTTTTTAATAAATTGAACTTAGGGCCCATCACCTTAATTCAAGTTTCTCAGAGATCTCATAGATTCAGTTCAATAAAGATTTGTTAAGAACTCACTACACGGTCAGTGCTTAGGATACAAATTAAAAAAAGAAATAGCGTGCTTGCCCTTAGGGAGCTTAAATCTAACCAGAAAAGACAATACACAAAGGGAAGTAGAAAAGGGGGAGGGGGCTTCCTGAAGGTTACGGTGGTTAAATTCCTTGGAGTTCAAACCAAGGAGAGCTGCAGATGGAAAGTGGACAGAAGATGGGGATTCCATAGAATATGAGAGGTTAAGGGAATCTTAGAGATCTTCTTCAATATCCTGAACTAATAGATGAGGAAATTAGTCCAGAGAGTTCACACTTATTTTAACAGCAAAACATTGAGCTGGGCTGACTGACAGATTACAGCGATTGTTTACTCTTTTGTTCCTAAAGCTAATGTTTTTAACAGTCTTTTGATATTTAAGAACCAATGATTTGGACAGTAGTAATACATCTAATAAATAAACAACTAGCTTGAGAAGGAACAAATCAACATAGACACCATCTACTAGTTGATTGATTATTGATCAACATTAGTTGGTTGAACTTCAGTTAGAGCATATGTAGATCTTTACATTCCTTTAGCACTTATGGATTACTTTTAAGCCATGTTATTATCAATTTATACACATACTCCTTTGAACTATACCTATACACCAACAACGAATTAGCATCCTAGTTTTTCCCCATCCCCTCCAACATTTGTCACTTTCCCCTTCTATCATTTTAACAAATATGATAGGTGTAAAATGATATCTCAAGGCTGTTTTAATTTGCCTTTCTCTAATCAATAATGATTTAGAGCATTTTTATATGACCATAAATTGTCTAGGTTTCTTCACTGGAAAATTGCCTGTTCATATCCATTGACCATTTATCAATTGGAACTTACTTTCTAATGGATAAGATAACAAATATAGAGGGGTTGGTGACCAGAGATGGGTATTTGAGTTTGTAAAGTTACAGGTTTAACTAGAGTCATAGAGGAGTATTGGCACCCCCTCTCCAAGACCAAATGAAATAGTGATTTGATTATGTTTTCAGAACTGAAGATTATGAATCAGGGTGAGACAGAGAATGCCTCAAAGGGAGCAACATAACAGGGTAGCATGAGGTAAAGTGAAGCATGGCCAGGACCCATCTAAAATATTGGGTTAAGTGAGGTACTCCTCAATCAAGGCAGTGGATGGGTAGATACATGGGTGACTGGGGCTCAGAGCTAATTGTTCCATCCCTTTGTATGTAATCTAATCAGATCACCCCCAACCTACTAAGGCAATCTCTTCCCTTTCACCCACAATCTCTGCTGTGTTTCCTAATTACAAAATCCTACATTTGTAGTTATAATAAAGGTTTAATTGAAATAATAAATGTAGAATGAAAGAGAAGGATCAATGAGGGTAAGCGTGAACTCTCATTTATCTGCTCAACTCAAATGTTCCCTGTTCCCAATACTGACAGGAAAAGATGAGTGCTGATGGAATATGGGAAGATCCATTAACCCCCTTACTGAAGATAATGTAGCATCTGTATGTACTGGAAATCACTTTGTCACAGAAACTTATTTCACTGACACTTCTAGTCTATGCTTGTAGCAATCCCTTTTGTTAAGTCATTTCAGTCCTGTCTGACTCTTTGTGACCTCAATTAAGTTTTTCTTGGCAAAGATACTGGAGTGTTTTGTCATTTCCTTCTCCAGCTCATTTTATAGAAGAGGAACTGAGGCAAATGGAGTTAAGTAACTTGCCCAGAGTCACACAGCTAGAAAGTATATGAGGCTAGATTTAAACTTATGAAGATGAATCTTTCTGACTCCAAGACTAGAGCTTTATCCATTACACCACCTAACTGCTCCTTATCCTACTTTAACTCTAAGTGTTCTCTAATCCCTTTCTACTCCCTGTTGAAGATTCTACTCCATACATGGTCTGTATCTGGTTCATACCTCAAACAGCAGAGCATATTATTTATTTTAAAGTCACAGAATCACACATTTTCAGAGTTGGACTGGCATCATTCTCTAGATAAGCAGCTAGAGGACAGTGTGGAATAGTGGAAAGGATGTTGAATTTGGAGTCATACAATCTCACAAATCCTGGCTCTACTGTTGAGATTTAGGAGTTTAGGGGTGCTGGGACCCCAAAATTCTGACACACGGATCCTGCCTGAAAGAATTCGACCCAAGCTTTCTTTCAGCCAAAGACATGGTTTAGAACATTCATCATATTGGGCAGACTCTTAAGGAGTCTGAACATTAGTGAGCTATTGGCTAGATTATAAGAATCTGAGCAGTGGCTAGATTGTAAGAATGTAAGCAGTGGTTAGATTTTAGGATTCTGAGCATCTTAATGGAGACAAGATGGACCTTAAATACAGAAAGACTATGGGAGGGATCTAGGAGTGGCCAAGTAGTCTATGAGGTAATAGAACAGATTGGGCATAGCCCCAATGAAAGGCCAGTTGATGGGATTATAGCCTCAGGGGACCTCCAGAGATTTGGCCAAGTGGGAAAATTCAGGGTTTTTTTTTCCTTTTTGGGGTCAAGATCCCATCCTCATCACTTGGAAGGAGCATTAAAGAGACTAAAGAGACTTCTGCTAATCCTAGGCTAAGGGTCCCTAATTTTTCTAAAAGAACATGCCAACATCTCATTCAAGACTGAGGTTGAAGATTGTAGAAACTCCAATTGTCCATTGGAGAGAAAGCTCCCAGATACCAGGGAATTGACCCCATCCATCACCAACCCCAGGCCCTACGGTGAACTTCAAGACCCAACAGTTAGAGAATTTTGAGATGTGTGGCCATATGTGGACTATACCATATTCTTTAAATTTCTATAGTTCTTGCTAAATTGTCACAAATCACAAAGCTAAATCACAAGCATTAGCTCTGAGATTTGTCATCTCTCCTGAAGGAGCTAGGAGAAGGATTTTCTCTTCTTTTTGAAAATTCTTCCTGATTCAGGATTAGTTTCTCTCAGTGAATGACCTCACTCTAATTTAGGCTGACCATCCATTACATTTGCAAAATCTTTATGGTTACAGAGAGGTCTTGGGTTCCCCACTCCTGGGCTGGGCCATAATCAGACAATAGCCTTTTGCCTAATAATACTCTGAAGGTTCAGAATTTCCCAGTTCTCTCTCTTTCTCTCTCTGTCTCTCTCTCTCTCTCTCTCTCTCTTCCCCCCCTTCCTTCCTTCCTTCCTCCCTCCCTCCCTTCCTTCCTTCCTTCCTTCCTTTCTTTCTTTTTTTTTTAAACTTTGAGGTTTTTCTGTTGCTTTCTGCAAATGAGTGGCTGTGCAAAGATTCTGAGGCAGTAGGGACTGGTTCATTGTGTGGAACACTTCAATTATAATTGAAAAAGGTCTTCACCATTACATCTCCTCATTGTTTTTGCTCCTTAAGACCTTCAGCTTTGTAGAAGTCTAAAAGAGCACATCCTTACAAAGGACTGCTTGAATGAATGCTATTACTGCCATTCACTACGTTACAACCATACTCTGCCTTTGATGTGGCCTAGCCAGCCAAATTGTAATTCTTAAATGCTGTACATTCTGATGCAGACATTTTGTACAGGAAAAGTGAAGACTTCAGAAAGAGCATTCTACAACCCACGGGATGCTACCTTTACATCTATTTCCCTTTATTCGTATTCCTGTAAAGGCCTCCACTTCTGCTTTCTTTCCTTGCTATGCATCTCCTGTTGTTACCTCTTTACATTTCTCTAAAACTCCTCTCTCACAGTTTTATGAATTAATTAACAAAGCATTTATTAAATTCCTACTATGTGTCATGTCCCATGCTAGCTACTGGAGATACAAAGATAACAATGAAACAGTCTCTGCCTGAAGCTTATGTTCTATCAAGGGAAATAGTATGCATAGGTATTAGTAGACAAATTATTTATAATGTCAGCATAGTTTTTTTGGGGGGTGGGTGGGTGTAACATATGATGCATATCTGATTTACTGTTACATATACTAAGAAGCTCGATGGAAACACTAAATAGACTTATACTTCTTGATACACGCAATCAAACTTTGTTAATCAAAGTATGCAAACAATGCTTTCAAAAAACAGACCACCACCACCTTAATATTTTGTAATAACAGCTATGACTGTATGATTGTATGATGCCTACTATGTGCTAGGTACCATGCTAAACACTTTAAAAATATTGTCTCATTTGATCCTTACAACCCGGAAAGGTGGGTCTTATTATTACCCCCATTTTATAGCTGAGAAAACTGAAGTAAACAAAGGTTAAGTGACTTGCCCAAGGTTCTATAACTAGTAAGTGTCTGAGGCTGTATTTGAACTTAAGTCTTCTTGATTTGAGACCTACTGTTCTATCCTTTGCACCCACCTACCTACCATTTTAAAAGTTCCCATAGGCTTCTTTCAGATGGGACTCGAGATAGAACCTTCTATGCCCAGCCTAGGCCTTGTGTCTCCTTTGGGGTGGTCATCTGGCAAGACTCCAAAGTCTCCGTCATCTAGTCAGCACTGCTCTTGAGCACATGGACTTGTTCAAGTCTCAAGTGCCAGGAAAATGAGCCAGGCCTCATAAAAGATTTAGGAACAGGTGGATGACTTAGGTCTCAGGTGGTTTTTATTCTTTCAGCTAACCAGCCTCGAATACCATCCTTGTTGGTAGAAATAAATGTCCTGCCCTTTGTGAAGAGTAGGGGAATGCTGGCAAGAGATGAAAGCGCTCCAACCTTCTCCAGTCTCCTTTGAGCCCCCCTTCAACACTCCTTAAGCTTTGGGTCTTCTTTGGATACTTCTGGCTTCCATCTTCAAAAGAGAAGATGGAAAAGGCCAACCCCACTTCAAGTTGCTGGGAAGACATGAATGGATCTGGTAGTCTCCATCATGTCCCTATCCCTAGCTTGCTCCTCTAAAGACTTCAGGGAGTTTACTGTTGGGTGAAATCTCAATCTCTCTAGATTGAGCTGAGTTTTATCTCTCCCTATGGGAGAATTCTTTCATTCTGTGGACTGGCATATAGTCTCTTATACCTTCTCCGATTTCTGTTTTGCTGTGATTTGAATAAATGGGTTTCTTTGCTATTCTCTATGTGTGTTCATTGTGGAACTGGTAGCTAGTTGGACAGGAGTCAAGCCTTGGATATAAAGCTTGCAGCCCTCTCCCTTCCCCCCCAAAATGGCAAAACAATCAAAAGTTGGATGGAACCTGATCATATTCCCTAAACTAACTATATTTAAGGGAATACTCAGGTATTCTGGCTTCTCAGGGCTTCTCTGTCAGACTGGCTGCACAATCCTACAGGCAATCCTGGCTCCAAGGTCTCCATGGTTTGAGTTCCCCAGTGCTGTGGGGATCTCTGGCACCTGAAACTGAGGGCAAACAACACAGAAGAGAAACAAATATCCCCAGGTCCATTTTCAGAGCTAGGGTAAAAGAGAGTGATCCGAGGAAGTCCTCCTTATCCATCACTGATTCAGTTAATGGCATATAATAGTGTTTAATAAATACCCCATCTATGAGTGAATTGGGATCTCATCATCCTCTGGATGACATAGGGGGTGGAATGAGGGGAAAGCCACAGAAAAAAAAAAAGGGCTGAAGAAACAAAGTGACCAGCCCAGTGTTACCAATTTTAAAGATCTAGACAGCCAATCAAAAGGAGCAATCTCATGATAGCAGATACATAGGGCTCCACCTTAGGCAATCTAGACATGCTCTAACAACTTCCTCAGGGATTCTTCCCTGTTAGGTGAACTGGGCTTATCCAGACAAGCTCAGGTTATATCAGCATTAGCTAAAATTTTTGAAATACAGTCAGAACATAAAACTGGAGGAGCTTTTGGAGTATAGAAAAAGCTAACCCTATTGCAGACACTCTGGAGTCTGTAAGCACACCTGAGTGACCTGCCCAGCAAAGATGCTATATGCTATAAGAAATGATGAATAGAATGATCTCAGAAAAACCTGGAAGGACTTTTATGAACTTATGCAAATTGAAATGAGCAGAACCAGGAGAACATTGTACATAGTTACAGCAACATTGTATGATGATCAAGTGTGAATGACTTAGCTATTTTCAGCAATACAATGATCCAAGGTAATTCTGAAGGATTTATGATGAAAAATGTTATCCATAGCCAGATAAAGAATTAATAGAGTCTGAATGCAGATCAAAGCATATTTTTAAAACTTTATTTTTCTTGGATTTGTTATTTTTTATCTGTGTTATCTTTCACAGTATGACTGATATGGAAATATATCTTACATGACTATACATGTATAACCTAAATCAAATTGCTTGCCTTCTCAATGAGGTGAGGAGAGGTGGGAGGGAGAAAGGGAGAGATTTTTGAACTCAAAATTTAAAAAAAGAATGCTAAAATTGTTTTTGCATGTAATTGGGGAAAAATAAATTATTAAAAAAGAAATAGAGTTTATAAACAGGAAGATGTTGATTATCTGCAATCTAATACCAAGGCTAATAACTACTATAATTTTGAAGTAGTAATGAGAGTAAGATACCTGAAACGACTATAATGTGATATGAACATCTGTAATTTATATTGGTGACAATCACAATTATTATAATATTAATGTGGTTTGTCACCTACATTCATACTTGAAGAAATGCTAAATTTCACTTAGATGTTAGTGCAAATGAAGATGTCATTATTTTCCAACTTCACAGACCTCTTGAAATCTGTACCCCAGATTAAGAAACCCAGACTTAGAGGAATCAAGTAATCATTTTTTAAGCCCTGATGGGCCTGGCACTATACTAAGTCCTTCATACATGTTATCTCATTTAACTGTACAGCTGCCTAGCTGCCTCTAGTGTTTAGTTACAGAATGGTGCACTAGATTTGTTCAGTTGTTTTTCAGATATGTCTGACTCTTTGTGACCGCATTTGGGGTTTTCTTGGCAAACATACTAGAGTGGTTTGCCATTTCCTTCTCCGGGTCATTTTATAGATGATGAAACTGAGGCAAACAGATCTAAGTGATTTTCCCAGGATCACACAACTAATAAATATCCGTGGTCAAATTTGAACTCATGAAGGTAAGTCTTCCTGACTCTAGGCCTGGTACTCTATCTACTGAACCACCTAGCTGTTCTCTGGTCAAACTAGTTGGTTTCAAATCCTGCCTGTATCACTACTTACATGATTTTGCACAAGTCACCTAATTTCTCTGGCGCTAGGTTTCCTCATCTGTAAAATGGACTAGAATCGGACCAAGTGACTTCTAAGGTCGCTTGCAGCTGTGCCTCTCTTTGAGGTTCCACCTCAATGAAAAGAAGAGCTATAGAATTATCTTTTGAGGTTCATTAATACAAATGTATAGTATTGAAGGAGCAGCAGTTATTCAGAAAACATTAGAAAGACAGCACTTGAATCCTGCCTCCCATCCTCCACCCCCAGCCCCCAACCAGTTTGGTTCCTTAAAAAGTAGCTGCTTTAGAAAAAAAAAAAAACTAAAAAACAAAACAAAACATACACACACTTATTAAGCAGTGTCCAAAATGACAACAGTTCAACTTGGAGGCTATGGTTTCAAAATTTGCTGGGGAAGAGCTGCCATCTTGTGGCATGAGTGAAAAATGAAGTCTGGAAGAAAATTCATGGGTTCTCATCACAGTTGGTTCTCTTACCTCTAGAAATATTCTGTTCAGAAAGGCTCCTAGGCTTCATCTCTAGACTTATAAAATAGATAATTTTTAAAAATTGTAGCACATGGGAAACTTCACTCATCTATATTTTGACAGTCAGAACATAGCTACTGTTTTTGAATGAAAAAGTTCTAGGCTTCTTTGAATGAGTTTGTGGGAAGAGTGCCCTCTTGTGGTTGATCTTGGACATGGAATAGGAGATGACAATTTCTGGAGGAAATCAAGGTACAATTTTGGAAAGGGTTTAATTTTGCTATATTCTTAGGTAGGCATTTAAGTTTCTATCTCTTCTTTAAGATTTTTTTAAAAAATAGCTTCTCTTCCAAACTTGGTCTCACTGATCATCTGTAATCAGTGCTTAAATTTGTTTTTATCTTAAGGCCTTTGTCATACCCATACTTTACCATGACCAGAAAAAGTGATTTTTTTTTCCTTTAAATTTTGCTTGAGTATTTCCAGATTTCCATTGGTGCTGCCAATCACTGCAAGAATTCAGGTCTATGTATCTTTCCCCAAAACATTTTTCTTTCCTCCTAATTTCTGTATTATTGTCAAAAGCACCACAACCACCTAATTACCCATTCTTTCTCACCCCTCCCCCCACCCATCCAAGCCCTGTTGATTCTATGATTCTTCGTAATCTCTCTTGTAGGTATATGCTCTCTTCCCTCTTCTGACACTGTCATCGGGTGCAGGCTCTCATCACCTCACACCTGGATTATTGCAACAGTCTTCTGGTTAGTCTCTCTGCCATAAATGTCTCCCCACTCCAGTCCATCTTCCACTCAGCAGTCTTCCTAAAGCACAGGTCTGACCAGTCACCTCCTACCACTCCATTCAATAAACTCTAGTACTCCCTATCTCCTGTAGGATCAAATATATATGTTTATCTTTTTAAGCTCTTTATAACCTGGTCCTTTGCTACCTTTCCAGTTTTCTTACATATTATTTCCCTCAACATACTATGCAAACCGGGGATACTAGCCACCTTGATGTTCTTTGAACATAACATTCCAACTCTATAATCCTTGCATTTTCACTGGCTATCTCCCCTACTCCCCATCCCCACTCCATGTCACACAGAACACCAGTGGAGGATTGAGAACTATTTAGTGGTAAGTAGTACAGGGGGAGGTATAGTCCCCCTTAAGGGTCATCCTTAGACCCTTGAAAGTTTGAATGTAGCCACACAGTGGTGGTTCTTTTTGGGGGACCTAGATCTAACAAATTTTAAGAGTAGATAGTATGAGTGAGCCAGCACAGAAAGTGATTGTATGGGTCCATAGCATGCCATGTGTATTTACATAACATTGCTTTTATTACATAAAGATTATTCCTAACCACCCAAAACATGTCTAAATCTGAAGGCTTACAGTCAGAGCTTAATCTTCCCAGGAATCCCTAGCCTATCTGACTTGCCATTTTATTTGTAAACTCTAGATGTATATGATACATGGTTTGTTCTTGATTTTGCTTTTTCCTCCCTGGCTATAAGCATTGGCATGACAAGCCTTCTTGCAGTTATTGGAACTGCTTGCTTTCTATGAAAAGAACTAACAATCACACTCCAAACTTGGTATTTACCCTTCATGGAAATGGTAGTCCTCTTCCTCACTGAAAATATGGGAAATTCCCTGGTAGGTTTGTGTTCTCTAGCTATTTACTTATTTACTCATTCATACATTCCACAAAAATACATTAGCACCTACTACAGATACACTGTTTTGCTAGACTCTGAAGTTCCTCAAGAAAGAGTCAGTGGTCTCCTCCATGAGCTGGGCTCTAGGCTGTGGTGACTGGTCTCAACCACGAGCGAATAAATGCTTTTGTCTCTACAGGTAATGTCTCAAGATGGTCTTGATATCCTACATTGTGTAGTTTTGTTTGGAGTAAGTTGGTTGGGTGGAGCTAGGGTATATATTAAGGAGAAGTAGGTTCCAAGAAAGAGGAAGTTTGGGTCTGAGCCAGGTTGGGAAATCATGGCTTCAACCTTCATGTTGAAGGCAAGCAAATCAATTGCTGCTTTAAGTATAGGTATATAAAAATGGGTGGCAATGTAAACCAACACTTGAATTTCTTAAATAGTTGGACTTTAAGCCAAAAGTAGCTAGAGATCTGACTCTTTTGGGGCAAGTTGGGGTATCAGGGTAGAGAAATGAAGGGGAATGAAATGTTGATAGCATCATGCAAATCTGGTGGAGTTTATAGAAATTATGAGATTTTAGAGTTGAAAGGAAACTCAAGAGATCATAGGATCATAGGACAATGGCAAGAAGTGACCTTAGAGGTCATCTAAGGCCAACTCCTTCATTTTATTTATATTTTTACTGTCTTTTGCTAGGCAGTGGGGTTAAGTGACTTGCCCAGGGTCACACAACTAGTAAATGGCAAGTGTCTGAGGTCAGATTTGAACTCAGGTCCTCCTGACTCCAGGGCCAGTGCTCTATCCCCTGCACCACCTCGCTGCCCAGAGAAAACCAACTCCTTCATTTTAAAAAGAAGAAAACTGAGTCCAACAGGGTTTGTGGTGAGGCAAGGATAATAGAAGTAGTAAGTAGAACTCAAATCCTGACTAATTTCAAACCTCTTTACAGCACACCACAATGTCACAAAGAACAATGATGAAAAAGGTCTTCTTCATTGGTACTGTGAGTTACACATATTGTATTGGTCTGGAACATGGAGGTTGATTCTCTACTGGTTCCAATTGAATTCTTTTATCACATGATGAAGGATGGAGTAAAAGGGGAGACCCTCAAGCTCATAGTCTGGAATGACTATCAAGGTATTTGTGGAAGGTGGGAGATCATCCTAGAGTTGGATTGCTTTACTCCCTAGTGATATTCAGTTGTTTTTTTTTTCCCCAATGGCCTGGGGAGGGGCATCCATTATAGTAATATAAGGGTCTGAAGGACTGTATAGTTAGTTCCCTTGGGAAGGCATAGTCCACTGGACTAGGAAGAGATATTGTCATCACTATTTGCAGGCTTGCAGACAAGTCCTTTGTTTTTTCTACATGTAATATAAACTAGACCTATATGCAATATTTTGATAGCCTGACTTCATGCATGAGAGGTAGGGACCTTTTCTTTTTGGCATGGAGACCTAGACAGGAGCCAACTTCTGATATCCCTAGGATAAGTCCTGGATGGGGATACAAGACTTAGAGAAATTTGTCAGAGGCCTTCATGATGAACCTGATCTGTGTGAGTTTAGAAATTCAACAGTTGATAGTAATTTATACCAGAAAGGCAGGTAATAAGTAATCAGTGGGAAATAAGTAATATTGAGGTGCACATATAGCTGGACTTAAAAAAAGGGGAGAGGCAGTGGCCTCCCCACTTCCATCAAACTTATATAGAAACTTTATGCAGGGGGTGCTAGCAGAGTGAGGCAAAAGGCTAGCAATCAAGTTCTTGGAACTTAGTAGTTAAATTAGTCTTCATGTCAATGTGTCTTTTGGGCCTTCAGGTCAAAGTTCTCCCTAAGTTGGAAGATATGGGCCCATTGGGTATACAGAAAGGTCATGTGATCCTTTTTGCCTCAAAAAAAAAAAAGATGATGGGAGTTACGATAGGATCATAGATTTAAAGTTGAAAAAGATTTTGAATCTAATCCAAGGATGAGCAACTTGTGGTCTCGAGGCCACATGTGGCTCTCTAGGTCCTTAAGTTCAGCCCTTTGACTGAATCCAAACTTTACAGAACAAATCCTCTTAATAAAAGAATTTATTCTGTAAAACTTGGACTCAGTCAAAAAGCCGCACCCCTGGCTCTAATCCCTCATTTTACAGTTAAAGAAACTGGGGTATAGAGAGGTTAAGTGATATGACCAAAGTCATATAGGTAATATCATTTGCTACTGAAGCTGAACTCTGCTAAAGCTCTGTCTCCAAAAAAAAGTGTTGCTATGAGATTTCTGTGTAAATTGAAGAGGTTTTTTGAAATGTCCCTATAAAATAGGGAGAGGCACTCTTATATTACCTACCTGATGGGATTGTTATAAGAATAGCACTTTGTAAACTGAGAAGTCCTATGTGAAAGTGTGATTTGTTATTATCTTTTTACATGGTATCATAAGTTTAGAATTGGAAGGGATCTTAGAGGGCATATAGGTCAACTTCTCATTTTACAGATAAGGAAGCTGAAGACCAGAGAGGTCAATTGATTTGCCTAAGGTCATATAGGTGGTAAGTGACAGAACCAGAATTTTAACCTAGGCCCACCACCTGGCCAGGCAGAGAAAGGCCAGGATTATGACAGTGACATTTATGTCAGACTTGATGTAACATTATGTTAAGTAACATTAGGTTACTTGTTGGACATGCAGTTGGGAGAAGGCAATTGAGGGGGAAACATCGCCAGAAGAAAGCTGTATCTAACAAGATTCAGTTGAATACAACTTCATGCCTCTGTGTTGCCCATGATAGTCCATGGTCAGCAGTTCAAAGGATGGGCAGGAGCTCCTTATTTTGTACTCAGAAGATCAGGAAGATCCATGAAGAGAAGAGGAAGATTAAGCCTTGAGGACAATTTCAATGTCTTTTAAGGAAAAACCAACCTAGCCTGTGTAAGGGATAAAGCTTTGGGTAAAACTAGCCAAGACCATGTGGCAAGGTCCTAGGAATTATCTTTATTAGCATACCAAAAGAAAACTTTTTCTGTTGCATGTAAATCTTATATATCGACTGAATCCAAGAATCAGACAATCTCTAAAAAGCAAAATCTATTTGTAGCAGCATTGAGGCAGAAGGTGATCAGGTTTTTTCAACCATTATTTATCCATTTCCTTACTACTGATGTTTCCCAGATGGGTTTCAAAGTATACATATCCCTTTTCCACTCTTGGAAGTAGTATCAAAGTGTACGTAATTCTCTTTATCCTTCTGTTAGTTCTGAGCTCCTGGTCTCAGATCGGACTTTTGGGGAAAACACTTCAGAACTATCCAAGCTTGCTAATCTTGCTTGGGATGCTGAGGTGGCTGCTTTTTGTGTCTGACATTTTGACACTTGCTAGGTGTATCTTTCCTCTGGGGATGTTTCTCCCTCCCAATTTATTGGTCCTCTCCCAACTTCATGTCCAACAAGTACACTCAGATTATCAAAGACCTAACTATTTCTTAACATTGTCTACAAAAAACAAAGTAAAATTCTAAAACAAAAAAGGTAAACAGAAATTTCCTACATCTAGAGACAAAGGTTTCAGGCTTCTACGAGAGAACCCACGGGAAGAAAGGAAAGACGATTAGCACCTTGGGCCCATGATCTCTAGGTTTCAGCAATATGGCAGCAGTAAAGATACTCCTCCTGACGGCTTGGCACAAGCAGCCTTGCTCCCAAAATTCTGGCATCTTCCTTAGTAGTGGTTGCCTCTGCCTTAACTTCCACTCTCCCCCTCCAAATGGATTCTTACACCTTGTCTTTCTTCAGCTTCATGCATCTTCTATTCTTTCTGTCAGGAGCTAGATTCTCCTTAGAGTCTGTCTCCTGGACTCAGATAACTGACTTTTAAAAGTCATCTTGAGGCTAACTTATTATTCTTTATCCTATCTCTGTTTCCTTTTTGATTTACTCAAGGGCTGATTAATTCATACTCTTTAAAGGAATCACTTGGCCAAGCTACATCTTTTATAATAAGTTTAACACCTTGTTGTGGTCCCTTTTTCTCTGTTTAGGTCCTGGGCTTTCAAGGACTACTCCCTTACACATTTAAACAAAAAGCCATCTATTTATAGCTTTTGCCTGGCTACAGCATATGAGAGGTTGATTCACTGAAAATTTCACTCCTGTATATTACTGGACAGTCACAAATTTAAGACACAACAGTTAGGAAACCTCCAAATGTCAGGAACAAACTGCTTCTGAGACAGAAAGGTAAACAGCAAAATGAATGAAGGAAGTAGAGTTGTGTCAATTTGTTTGATAACCCATGTTCCAGGGAAATGTGCATTTGAGGAATGGCTGTTTAATTTTAGCCCTCACTCACAGGAGGAGGAAACACCCATCCAGCGGAGGCAGCTCTCCAGGCCATGCTGGAAAGCTACTCCTAGAATGAGGGAAGCCCCACTTTTATTTAGTCTGGCCTGCTCTAACGAGAACAGTATGTGCTTCTTCCATAGCTGGGGCTAAGCTATTCCAGTATGGCCAGACCTGCATCAGATTCAGGTCTTTTCCATTGCTATTCATATTCTGGAAAGTTCTCTGACTCATAAAAGGAGAATTTTTTTCCCCTTCTTTTCGGAAAAGCATCAGCTAATTATATTTATTTGGTATTTTTTTATGCTGGGGATTGAGATATAACCATCTCCCCCCACCCCACATACACCCTGCTCAGGTCCCATGGTGGGGTACACTGTAGAATTCTAAGTGGGACACAGGAATCAAAGTCACAAGACTCCATATAGTTGGGGGTGGCTGTTGAACTCCAAATTACTTAAATAAACTGAATGTACTTGTAGTATAGGGGAAGATGTTTAGATTTGGAGTCAGGAAGACTTGGGTCAAACACTGTCTCAGTACTAGCCATGTGACCCTGGATAAGTACTATAACTTCTCTGGGCCTCAGTTTCCTTATTTGTAAATGAGGGGGTTATGCTTGATGACTTCTAAAGTCATTAAGTAAATATAGTATTCCAAATCCTCCTTCAGATATTTATTCCAGGTGTGACTTTGGTCAAGTTATTTAACTTCCTTGGGCCACAGGTTCCTCATCTTTAAAATAAGGAAGTTGGACTTTATGACCTTTAAGCTCCCTTCCAACTCTAAATGTAGGACCCTATGAACTTCCTTTGCCTTCTAGTTGCCCAGACATTTTCCTCAATGATTAAGATCTGCAGTGAAGTCAAGGGGGAGACAGGAACTTCAAAGGTTCAAATAGCTTTTGGATACCAGCAAAGCCTGCAACAAGACCTTGTCTTCTGCTTTGATTTTTATGAAAGTGCTCTCTGACAGGCAGGGTTTAGGAGACAAGATAGCTGGAAAACTGCTCTTTCATGGGACCTGAAGAAGCCAAGTTCTAAATGATGCTTCCCCAAAGCAACACAGAGCAATGCTCAAAAGCTGATGACCCCACTTCTATTTTCCTTTAAGCAAAATGGAAAACAACAAGAAAACCTCAAAATCTAAAACCCTCAGTTTTTGACCTCCAGTTGTACTCTTTCTGTGTGTGTGAGTGTATGTGTGTGTGTACATATATATATATATATACACACACATACATATATACATTTCTACACATATATACATATATACATACATATATAGAGAGAAAGAGAGGAAGAGGGAGGGGGAAAGAGAGAGAGAGAGAGAGAGAGAGAGAGAGAGAGAGAGAGAGAGAGAGAGTGTGTGTGTGTGTGTCATTTTCCAGGAGATGCTCAGAACCAAAGTTAAGTTGTAAGTTTTGGGGCCTGTTCCCAAAATTCTGGTGTGCTTCAAAAACAGCAAAAAACAATCATTTTCCTACAACCTAGCAACTTTCTGAGTTTCATAAAACTGGATTCTGAGGGATTCTGAGGGGGCTGCTTTTTTGCCTGACCCTGGACATCGCTCTCCCAAGGGCTACCTTGGAGAAAGGACAGTAGGACACTTCACCTGAAATTATGCCTGAAAAAGGAGGTGGGGGAAACCGAATAAGGGAAGCCTGCTGTGGATCAGCTGTGTTTATCCAGACTGTGTTAATAAATATGACCCAGGCAGGATGGTGAGCCCCCTTTCTCTGGCCAGCTACCCTTGGGTTAAGGGAAAAGCTCAGTGACACAGAAAAGGTCAATGTTTGCTGTTGGTACATAATTGTTAAAACAATTTACGCAGATCACGGTGTGTTAAATAAGCAGAGAGGCCAATAGGCTGACCTAGATGAACACCAGCAGAGTAGCAAAATTATCTCAGGACATGAAGGGAGTTTTCTGTATCCTGTTTAAGTTTGGCTGGAGAGTTGGGGGTGAGGTGGGGGGGGAATATTATTCCATACACTTAAGCAGTGGAAAATACTGGAAGGCTTGGGCACACAGTCTGAAAACAAAATGCTTGCTTGATGGAAGCCCAGGCCTTCAGACTTTGCCAGTATACGTTGAAGAGAAAGCACAGCTGAAGATCATTTCCTTTGGCCTAAATGCCCATTTACAATGATTAATTTTAAAGGTCACCTTTCCCAGTGTGCCAGAAAATTTTCACATGGAGAAGCCAATGTTCTTCTTTGACATTAGTCAGCTGTGTATATGGTATAAATGGGGAGGAGAGGATGGAATAAGGTTTTCTCTTGGTTTTTTCCCTTGTGGCTTTGAGAAAACTTTCTAAAGTCCAGATGTCTCCCTGGATGATCCTTCTGTTTAAAAAGCTCCCCCTACCCCCTTCCTTTTAAGTCTTAAATATTCTTAGGATGGGACCTGAAGAGCTTGGTCTAAGGGTAACTGAAAGCCCAGGATGATAATCCACTCTTAAAGCTTTAGTCTTCTAGGCCTTGCATTGGTTCTTTACATTAAGTGTCTTCCTAGGTCTTTCACCTAGACCTAGTCTTGGCAGCTGACAGTAAGTCATAATTGAAGGGCCATGTCCTGATTCCAAGAATGGCTGAGCTTTCCTCCAGGTATAGAAGAAATTAACTATGAAAAAGCACGGTCAGAACTAATAAAGGCCTCACTTTATCATGGAAAAGCTGAGCTGGTAAGCTGGAGCTACTTAACTTTCATGGCAGCAGAAGTTCCCAGGTTCCATCAGGAAAAAAAAAAAAATTACTTACCTTTTTCACATTACCGCAGGGCTCATTAACATTACAGTAGCATTAATTCTTTGGAACCATCACTTGTAGACTTCTCAGACATGAGCTATGTTATTGTTGTTCAATGATGTCTGACTCTTCCTGACTCTATAGATCAATCATCCTTGGAGTTTTCTTGATGAACATACAACCATGGCTTGCCATTTTCTTCTCCAGTTTTTTTCTCTTTTCTTTCTTTCTTTTTTTTTTAATGCAGGCAGTGGTTAAGTGACTTGTCCAAGGTCACAGAGCTAGTAAGTGGCAGAAGTCATATTTGAACTCTGGTCTTTCTGACTCCAGGTCCAGTGTGCTTATCCAGTGCATCACCTAGCTGCCCCATGCATGACTGGGATTTAAATAGTGCCTCTTAGTTTTATTTTATTTTTCTTGGTGCTCAACTTAGTGAAATGGACAATGCAAACTTCATAATCTTTAATGGCCTTAGGAGATCCCATTAGGGGGTCTTACCTCCTTTTGCCTCCTGACTTACGAGGTCAATTTCTTCTTCCCACACTCACCTTATTAACTAACTACAGTACCCTGGATTTGGAGCAAGACTGGAGTCAAAATGAATCCAGGGTCTTTTTCTCACTCTGGTTAGGCCATTAAAGTCACTTAGAGACTGACCATTTCTGGAACAACCAAAATGTTTCTGATGCTCTCTCTCTATACTCCCACCCCCATCCTTTTCCCACCTGACATGGTAGCATTCAGGAAGAACAAAGAATTACTTTCATTATTAAGGGAATAAAATGTCCCCCTGACTAGCTGTTCCTCCAAATAGAAGGAAGCCTATATGTGTGTCTGTATCTGTATCTATATATGTACATATTTATTCTTAAATAAGAGTACATCATCTGTCCTCTCTTTACCTATGAAGCTGGGAGATTATTTAAACAAATTTGCATATAAAAATGCTATTATTAGCAAATCCTCTTTTAGAAAAGACAAAAACTCTGATAGAAATTCTTCCAGAATTGAATAACTTGGATGTTTCAACCCAACAGAACATTTTGACAAAGTTCTAAAGAAGGTTTTTATTTGAACAGAAATTTCAAATGGTCCATCATGCTTAAAAGCTATAGAGTAGCCCCAGAATTGCTGCGATCTGACCATTAAAAAGTCTTTTCCTTGAAGTTCTATCTTGATAGTAAGTTGGCAGACAACACAACATTTTTGCCTTACTTTTGGGTCTCAGTGCAGTTTGGATTGAGTAAAAAAAAAATTCACAAGTCCTGAACTAACCAAGAAGAGTGTCTTTTGAAAGGAAAGTAATTTATAACACTTGTGCAGTTTGCCCTTTGGGTTTATCAGGGTCTTGGGAAACAAGCTTATTTCCTCAGAGTCCTGCCCAAAAGCCTAAACAGAACCTGGGCCATTTGCTGACACATGGGGAAATGTTCCCACTAGTTCTTGGTCTGAGACAAGGCAATGGAAATGCTCCTCCAGGATGTAGAGGCAGACTCACTCAGCCTATATCTCTACCTAAGTCTTTTTAGAGCTGCTCTCTCCAGTTCAGTATTTTAATCTAAAAATTACATATTCTACTCTTTGGGTGGCTCTCTATAAGAATTGAAATAAATATGTGAACAACGGCAAAAAAACAAAAACAAGCAAAACAGTTCTCAAGTCTTGAAAATAGAAAAACAAAGATAATTTAATTTTCCAAAAGTTAGCCTGGTGACTGGCTTCTCTATTATTACCATTTTGTTTAGGTGTGTGCTAGTGCCTGCCAAGTGGAATGTTAATATAGGGATCAGGTATTCAATCCAGCCTCCAAAAATATTAAAAGTTACTTGTGTTTGTTTTCTTGAATATGATCAATCTCTTGAGCACAAACAGGAGGAATGCTGTTGCTTATTTATAATTTTATTGGAGCAGAAACTGGAAAACAGCTAAGTTTTTTAATCCTGTTGGGCCCAAGGTATGTGTAAATGCATTAATGTTTTGGGAGACACTTAATTTTCTTCTTGCTACTTTTGGTGAGGCAATTGGTCTAGTGAGTGTTAAGTGTCTGAGGCCAGATTTGAACTCGGGTCATACTGACCTCCGGGCTGGTTCTCTATTTACTGTACCATCTAGCTGCCCCTCTCCTTGGTACCTTTAAAGAGGTTCAAGTAGTGAATAACATAATGTTACTATATCCTTAATATCATGAATATTTCATGGAGGGTGGGGAATGATGGCTTAACCTATTTTAAGAGAAGTGAAAGCTAATGAAATTATGATTTATATTTTCATCTTGATTGTTTGTAGAAATTCTGATACCAGTTCTATATTGCTATTCATGGTATTAAAGAGTCAGTGGGAAAAAAAGTTAAGCATATCAGAAAGAAGACTTCTAAGTTTTGTCCCCTTAATAAGAGACCTTATGAGTAATTGATCATCTATGAGCCTCAGTTTCCTCATCTATAAAAAGAAGATAATAAAACCTATCCTGCTAACTTTAAAAGGTTGTTCTGAGGATTAAATGAGATCACATTGCTTTTTGACTGGCGAAGGTATAAAAGTATCATTACTAGCTTTCTTTGTGTTTTTAGCTACTGCTGAATATATAAAGTTATAGAGTTCTGCTTTTCTTCTATTTTTATTTTCTTAAAGGTATACTTCTCATAAGAGCATAGATTTTTAGCTGTAAAGCAACTCAACTACCAATCAGATACACAGCATTGAGACACTGGTAATGAGTGCCCAGTTCCCCTTAAACTGTGAGCTACATCCACTCTCAGGAACTAAATATAATAGTCATAGAATTTTGCAGATAAATCAAGGGAGACAGATAATGATTACACCACCAGCACCTGTCTAAGAGAATTGATGACCAACCACATGAGTTTATCTGTCTCTCTGCCTCTGCCCATCCACCTGCCTGCCTCTGTCTCTCTGGCGCTCTCTGTTTCTGTCTCTCGTGTCTCTTGGATACACCCACAAGAAAAATCCATCAAACTCTCAGACCATTACAACTGTGTTGATAATGTAAGTACCAACTACTGATTCCTCATGTTCTCCTCCTAGAGTCATCTCCACAAGAGCAATAGCAGTTCACCACTACTGAAAACCCAACATTTTCCTTCTTTTTTATGTTCTGGCTTCAGGCCACACTAGGGTCTGAGAGCCTAGTGCAGTCCTGAGGTCTAATGAACCCAGCCATTTACTTTATGCCCCTGCTATTCAATCAAATGGCTTTCTCTCCTACACTAACATATAAAGTTCTCTGAGGGGTGAGGTGGGTGCTTAATGATAACAATTTTTTTTGTGTGTGGGAAGAAATAATTTGTAACCTAAAAAATTTGCAAAACTTTCCCTGAACAATTTAGCCTACATTGTCCATCTTCATATGTTTATATCTATTTGGGGCAGCTAGGTGGTGCAGTAGATCTAGTACTTGGCCTGAAGTCAGGAAGACTTATTTTGCTGAGTTCAAATTTGGCCTCATATACTTGCTAGCTGTGTTACTCTGGTCAAGTCATTTAACCCTGTTTGTCTCAGTTTCCTTATCTGTAAAATGAGCTGGAGAAGGTAATGGCAAATCACTCTAGTATCTTTGCCAAGAAAACCCCAGCTGAGGTCACAAAGAGTGGAACACAACTGAAATGAAACAGCTGAACAACAACATATATAAAAATATGTCTACATGTATATAACACATACACCATATTATATTGTGAAATAAGCAGGCATAATAAATGAATTGTTAACTAGTATAATAAACAATTTACTTCAATTTATCATACAAGCACAATAAAGTCAGATATTGCACATGTATGATGTCATTTATTATGGTAATGAATGACAGTGTACATATGTGAGATACAGTATATTATGAATATGATATACTGACTATATTATCTATGCCTGATATTGTGCAATGTGGCATGTGTATGTGATATGTTAATATATACAAATGTGTTATGCTATATAATATTTCTCAGCACATGTGATATTTGCTTATCATATGTATATATTAAAATAACATAATCATGTATAACATCATATGATGTATATGATACAATAATTTATTTACTCTTTATATTAGGGCTAATATAAATTTGTTAAGTGCTCACTCTCTTACTATATTCCAGTCACTGTACTAAGTGTTGGGGGTACAAAAAAGGGCAAAAACATTGTCCCTGCCCTCAAGGGGCTCATGTTCTGACGAAGGACACAATATATAAACAACTATGTATATGAAAGATGTATAATACTGTGTGGATGGAAAGTAATTTTAGAGGGAAAGTATAGAATAGGGAGGAATAGGAAAGCCTCTCCTAGTAGGTGGGATTTGAGCTGCATCTTGAAGGAAGCTAGAGAAGCCAGGAGGCAGAAGTGAGGAAGAGCATTCTAGGCATGAAAGCCAGCCAAGAAAAAGTGGGATATAATTTTTGAGGATCAAAAAGAAGCAAGTGTTGCTGGATTGTAGAACACAGTTTTAAGAAAACTGAAAAGGTAGAGAAGGGCCAGGTGATTTAATATTTGATTGTTAGGAAGCTATTGGAATTCATTGAATAGTGAGTGAGATGACGTGGTCAGACTTGTACTTTCAGAAGATTTCTTGGGCAGTGGCATAAAGGATGGATTTGAGTGGGAATAGACTCAAGACAGAGTGACCAACGAGCAGACTATTGCAATAGTCCATATACGAGGTGATGAGGGACTGTACCAAGACAGTGGCCATGTGACAGGAGAGAGAAGTCAAAGAGTAGAACAACAAGACTTGGAAATGGAACAGATATTTAGCCTCAGAAGTAGGCTTTGAAATGAGGCCTTCTGACTCCCATGTCAATGTTTATTCCACTATACTGTATTATATTGTGTCAAAGTCATGCCATTCACCATTATCAGAGCCAGGACTTGATTCCAGCTATCCTGGCTAGCAATAAGAGTATTGCTATACTCTTGCTATACAGTCCAGCAGCACTTGCCACCGTAGCCTTTGATATTATTGATCATCTTCTCCTGAATACTTTCTCCTCTCTAGATTTTTGTGACTGCTCACTCTTGGTTCTTTTCCTCTCTGTATGACCCCTCTTTAGTCTCCTTTGCTTCTAGTTTCCAGCAATTTTTTTTTATGAAATAAAGCATTCCTTCCAAAGTAATTTATGCTTTCCAGTTTATTGGACATGGAGTTATTGAATTCCATTATTTCAGATTCTCCCTTCTCTAGTCTGTTCCATTAATCTAACTCCCTATTGTTTAACCAATAACAGATGACTTTTGATAACTATTGCTTTATAATATCATCTGAGGTCTCGACATGCTATTCTCTGTTCATCTCTTTCTCTTTCCATTATTTCTCTTGCTATACTACATCTTTTATTTTTCTGAATTGTGATTTTTTTAAGGTCACACAACTAGTAAGTTTGTTGATTTGAGCAAGGTAGAATTTGAGTTCATCTTCCTGACTCCAAATACAGTACTCTATCCATTGTACCACCTAGCTGCCTATATCTAAAAGACTTTTTCAGACTTTTATCAGCTCTATCTCCATAGGAAGCGCCCAGGAAAACAGATGAGCAGAGATAGTGACCTTGTCTCCTGGACTTAACCTGTGTCTCTAGATCTACTTCTGCCCACAGAGAATCATATAATTTTAGAGTTGGAAAGGATCTTGGGTATAAGGGCTTACTGAGCTCTTTTCAGGGTTGCTTGTCTACCTGGCACTCAATTCTCACCTGTGGCTCCAAAGAGTTGTAGCATACATAGCGGCTATCTCCTGGCAAACCAGTTTGGGCAAACAGGCTAGACCAGGTTGAGGGTAACCAATAGGCCTCAAACCTGTTGGTAAGTTAGGAGGATGTCTACCCCTAACATGTGAAGACTTCCCCTGGCAGAATGGGTGGATGAGAAGAGTTTGTTCAAATGGCAGGCTGAAGCAGACACTGTGGAGTGCTTGCTGTTTGTTCTTTGTTCTCCAAGAGGACCATGACGTCATGGAGGTGGTGCCAGGAAATACATGCAAGTGAATTGGATTTAAGTGAAGGAGCGCTGTGCAAAGTCACCAGCCTCACTTTGTCCTCCAAAACCATCTGGGTCCAGTGGCTAGATATGAATCAGGAAAACTGCAGATGGCCCAGGATGCAGTGAAGGACCTTGGCCTTTTCACGCTAAGGTCTTTTTACTGGTCTCAATTTGACTGAGGCAGCACTCATTCAGTGACCAAGGCTTAATAAAAAAAAAGGCTTAATATAGAGAATTAAGTCAAATTTATAAGAATACAAGTCATTCCCCAATTGATAAATGGCCAAAGGATATGAACAGGCGGTTCTCAGATGAAGAAATTAAAGTCATCTATAGTCATATGAAAAAATGCTCTAAATCACTATTGATTAGAGAAATGCAAATCAAAACAACTCTGAGGAACTGCATCACACCTATCAGATTGGCCAACATGATGAAGTAGGCAAATGATAAATGTTGGAGAAGTTGTAGGAAAATTGGAACACTAATGCATTGTTGGTGGAGTTGTGAAATGATCCAACCATTTTGGAGAGTAATTTGGAACTATGCCCAAAGGGCTATCAAAATGTGCATACCCTTTGACTCAGCAATAGCACTTCTAGGGCTATATCCCAAAGAGATCGTTCAAATGGGAAAAGGACCCACATGTACAAAAATGTTTATAGCAGCTCTTTTTGTGGTGACAAAGAATTGGAAATTGAGAGGATTCCCATCAACTGGGGAATGGCTGAACAAGTTGTGGTATATGAATGTAATGGGATACTATTGTGCTATAAGAAATGATGACCAGGAAGACTTCAGAAAAACCTGGAAAGACTTGTATGATCTGATGCTGAGTGAAGTGAGCAAAACCAGGAGAATGTTGTACACATTAACAGCCATGTTGTGTGATGACTAATATTGATAGATTTAACCCTTCTCAGCAATACAAGGATCTAAGACATATCCAAAGGCCTCATGATGGAGAATGCTATTCACATCCAAAGAAAGAACTGTGGAATTTGAATGCAGATTGAAGCATACTATTTGTTATTTTTTTTTCTTCTGTTGTGTTTTGTTTCCTCTTTCTGGTGGTTCCTTCTATTGGTTCTAATTCTTACTTACAACATCACTAATGTGAAAATATGCTTAATAGGAATGTATATGTATAGCCTATATCAGATTGCTCACCATCTTGGGGAGGGAGGTGGGGAGGGAAGGGGAGAAAAATTTAAAACTCAAAAGCTTATGGAAGTGATTGTTGATAATTCAAAATAAATTAATAAAATAAATAAATAAAAATAAAAAATAAGGCAAAAAATGGCCTCTTAAAAAAAAAAAAGATCTGGGAGGGGACAACCCTCAGGGTTTCTGGCCTAAACAGAAACAATTGTTATTTACATTCATTTTGAGCCAATCAAGGCCCAAATAATGAGCAAGTAGGGCAAACATGAACAACTTGTAAATTTCAGGCAGCAGGTAGTTTAGACTAGAGACAGACTGATGATGGTTGGTTGCTGTGGGTCACATGACGAACAAGAGAGTGCAGTGGCAACCCTACATTTTTCACTGGCTGCCCAAAATTCTTTGGCTGGCTGCTTAGTAGGACTTGGCCTGGGACCTGCTGTTGGCCAATCAATGAGAGCCAGAGTGATTTGGGGTTAAGTCTGGTCTTTAAGACAAAAAAAAGTTTCAGAGATTAAAATTTCTATTCCTTTTGGGCAGAGTAACCTCAGGTAAGGGTGTGATACCCTATATGGAGAGAGGAGAGAGGAGAGAGAGAGAGAGAGAGAGAGAGAGAGAGAGAGAGAGAGAGAGAGAGAGAGCCAGAGAGCCAGAGAGCCCGAGAGAGAGAGAGCCTTGTTTGGTCTCCAGTGGGCAGCTCATTCTCTACTCACAGAGGTTTAAGGTCAAACATGGGTCAGACATGGGTCAGACATGGAAGATGCCAAGGTCATCCACTGCATCCTGGGCCATCCGTCCTGACTTTTGTCTTGCTGCTGGTGTTATAAAGATGACATTTCTCACCCTGGACTTTGATGACTCTGGAAGAGTGAGGCTGATAACTTTGTGCCTCTCTGTCTCACATAAATCCATTGGTCCTCTTTGAAAACCAAGGCCAAATAATAATAGTCACCATCTAGTCCAACCCTGAACTACATTGGAGAATGGGAGAAACTTAGAGATAAAAAACTGCCCCCAGAGGTATTTATAAACATTGTTTGGTTCATGGCCTGGCAGTCAGAAGTGAAAATTTGGGAAGTCTATTAAATAATCACCACTAGTTCCACTGAAATCAATGGCCTACTGGCCTAAGTCACACAGAGGAAAAAGAGTCCAAAGAAAAGACTGAGCCTAAGGCTATTTATTCACTAGCTGAGGTAACCTGTTGTTTTAATTCTCAAGTGTCTATGGACTGACCATCTCCTGATAGGGAGATAGGTGCCATTAGAGTCAGACAGAGCAGAAGAGAGATGTTTCCACTTGCCCTGTTCTTCTAACTTTTATAAAAGAGATAAAAGTGTCTATGAATAATATTTAAACTTATTTAAAAAATGAAAGCACCTAACCAAGGACCTGAAGTCAGAAACTAGAAGTGGCAGAGAGTGTGAAAACAGCACAATAGCATTTGGCAGTGGTCCAGCAGAGAAGTTTCCTGTAGAACATTATCCCATGGAGAACAACAGAGCAGCATCTCTCAGTACTATAGGGGTATGGAGTAGAGAGGATAGGCCTGACCAGTAGACCCTATGAGACCAGTGTCAGTATATTTATATCTCTAGAAGGCATTAATGACTTTACCTTTTGGAGGCATGAGTTTCTACTACACATACACAATTAGCTACATGTATTCCCCATGCCCATACCCCTTCTCTGGTCAGCCCTGGTCAATTGTGTTTCCTCTTTGCATGCCTTTCTACATATATTCTCTGGGCATTCACTCATCTGACTGATGGCATGTGTATTTGTGGGAGAATGCACTCCAGGCTTATGGGGGAAATGTTTTGTCTCTATTTTCCATGTCATCTTCTGATTCAAAAAACCCCAATAGTTCTTTATTACCTCCAGAATCAAATATAAAATATTCTGGCATTTAAAACTCTTCTTATCCTGGCCCCTTTGTACCTTTCCAATCTTCTGACACCTTATTGCCCTGCACTTTGTCATCCAATGTCACTGGCCTCCTTGCAGATCCTCAAACATGGACCCCACCTTCACTGGCTGTCCTCTATGCCTGAAACACTCCCTCCTCATCTTCATCTCCTGGCATTTTGTCTTCCTTCAAATCCCAGTTAAAATCCTAACTTCTACAAGAACCCTTTCCTAATCCTCTTTAATGCTCATAACTTTCATCTGTTGACTATCTCCTACATACATACATATATGTACATATATACATACATATATGTGTGTATGAGTGTGTGTACATATATATATGTACATATATATACATATATATACATGTGTATATGAGAGTCATTTAAGCATGATGTCTCACCCATATAACTATGAGTCCCTTGCAAGCAGGGACTTTTTAAAAATCTTTCTTTGTGTCTCCAGCTCTTAGCACTGTGCCTAGCACATGGTAAATAAATGCTTAATAAATGCTTGTTTGCTTATTGTCTTGACTATACAATTTCATTAAATGCCTTTACTTTGAAGTTATTGTGTCTTCTAACTGCTTATCAAATGTAAACATATCAATTGAGTAAGCTAAAATTTACTTTGGATTAGGATCTGGGATAGCTGCCCACTTAATCCAGCCTATGGATTAGAGAGCGCCCCCTACCCCTTGAAACTACAGAGATTTAGAGAGTTTGATATATAGAAAGATGAGATAGTAAAAATAACTCAATTTGCTCTTGCTTGTATTGCTTTCAGCTCTGGCTGGACCATAGAAATCTAATAATTTTTCAGTGTCAAAGAGTGCCAGGCCAAGCACATTTTTAGGGAGTCTGGGTTTTTCTGACCTTTTCCTAAATTTTTCTCTTTGGAGATGGTGGAATTATTGCCTTCTGAGCAAAGGTATGTCCTTGGAACAACTGTCTATAGTTAAAAATAGCCAGAATTAATACTAAAAATGCCTGGAGGTAAGGGGCCCAACCCATAGAATATACTCTGCTTACCATACTAAGACACTGAAAATTGCCTCAGATGGAAGTAGAAAAGAAAAGAAAAAAAATAAAAATACTGCTGAAGATACAAATGTAAATAATGGAAAAGCAGATGTGTTTATGCTATAAGATATAAAAATTGTAAAAAAAAAAAAAAGAAGCAGAAGAAGAAAAAGAGAAAAGAAAAACAAGAAGCCATCTTCATTCTAATGAGAAGGTGGTTTCAGTTGTTTTGTTTGGCTCAGGGTACCTGACCTTTTGGAGAGGACCTATGGATTTCACCAATGATGCAGGGATCTCTTGGTAAGAAATTCCCCCTGCCAATGCAGATATGCATCTTCAATGCTATTTGAAGTTTTATAGAGTTGCCTAGGGGTACATAGAGGTTAAGTGACTAGTTCAGAGTAACATAGTCAGCAGTTTCAAAGGCAGAACTTCACTTCTTTCTTACCTAGATTTCTGACTCTGCCTCACTTACTCTTATTATTGGTTGAATTAACTAAGCAGATTTTTTTCATAACCATATAATAAAATCAAAACTTGAGATTGCAGAGTAAGAATTTAGATATCAGTCCATCCTCTAACTATCTAGAAACCCATTAATTATGGGAATATTATTTGATCTGTCTTTTACCCTTTTTTTTCCAGCAAAGAAATATTGGGAAGACATGCATTTAGATATTTCCAAATGTAGACTCTGAAATGAGCATTGCTTCTGATAAGCTAGATGAATTTAACAAAGAGGAAATTGATTGGTTTCATGATAAAATGTATAATTTTCATACTCAGAAGGAATGTATGGATTTCATACAGTCACACTGATTTCCCTATTCAGTTTTTGAAAGAAATTCAGCTCCCATTTCATCATTCAGCATTCAAGATAGCATATGAGGAAATGCAAATTGCCATCTGGAAATGACTAATGGTCCAATTAATCCAGTGTCTTGTCTCTGTTGGACTCTAATATGTGGTTATTAAGAAAAAAATATAAAACTTTTGCCTATCTGCTATTAAACTCTATCTGTATAAAAAAATATGCCCTAATTAGAAGCTGGGGATGGGGAAGTTTTGAAGGTAGGCTCATTTTTTTTTTTAGCCTTCAATCCTAACTTTTTACTCCTAATCCCAACATAAGTGAAAATCCTGATAGAAATCTAATTTTAAATGCCAAAATCTGATTCCCAAACTTGACTACTAGATGCCAAGTCTCCTTTCCAGAGTTGTTTCCCTAGGAAATTCACCTACTTTGCTTGTTTTTAATGGTAATTTTTATTTATTTTTTGTTTTCAACATTTAATTCCACAAGATTTTGAGTTCCAAATTTTCACCCCATCTCGCCCCTCCCCCCACCCCAAGATGGCATGCATTCTAAATACCCCTTCCCCTAGTCTGCCTTCCCTTCTATCTCTCCCCCCTTCTCTTATCTCCTTCCCCTTCAGTTTTCCTGTAGGGCAAGATGGATTTCTGTACCCTATTTCCTGTATTTCTTATTTCCCAGTTGCATGTGGAAACATTTTTTTTAAACACGTGTTTTTAAAACTTTGGGTTCCAAATTTTCTCCCTTCCTCCTTCCCCACCCACCCTCATTGATAAGGCAAGCAACTAAATATAGGTTATATATGTGCAGTTATGCAAAACACTTCCATAGTAGACATGCTGTGAAAAACTAACTTTATTTCCCTTAATCCTATCCCGCCCACCCGTTTATTTTATTCTTTCTTTTGACCTTGTCCTTCCTCAGAAGCAAATACTTCTGATTACTCCCTTTCCCAATCTGCCCTCATCTCTCTCCTTCCCCTACTCTCTTATCCCCTTCCCCCCCATTTTCCTATAGAGTAAGACAGATTTCCACACCCAATTGAGTGTGTATGTTGTTACCTCCTTAAGTCAAATCCTATGAAAATAAGATTCACTCATTCCCTCTCACCTTCCCCCATTTCCCCTCCACTGTAAGAGCTTTTTCTTTTCTGTTTTTTTTTTTGTGTGGGATAATTTACCCCATTTATTCATCTCTCACCCCTTAATTTTATTCTCCAGATATGACCCCTTCATTTTCAACTCACCCTGTGCCCTCTATCTATATATATGTACGTATAATTTTTTCCCCTCCAACTACCCTAATACTGACAAGGGTCTCATGAGTTATAAATATCATCTTTACATGCAGGAATGTAAACAGTTCAACCTTAATAAGTTTCTTATGATTTTCTCTTTCCTGTTTACCTCTTTATGTTCCACTCAAGTCTTGTATTTGAAAATCAAATTTTCTATTCAACTCTGGTCTTTTCATCAAGAATGCTTGAAAGTCCTCTATTTCACTGAATTACCATTTTTTTCCCCTGAAGGATTACACTCAGTTTTGCTGGGTAGGTGATTTTTGGTTGTAATCCTGTCTCCTTTGCTCTCCGGAATATTATATTCCATGCCCTGCGGTCCCTTAATGGAGAAGCAGCTAAATCTTGTGTTATCCTGATTGTGTTTCCACAATACTTGAATTGTTTCTTTCTGGCAGCTTGTAATATTTTCTCCTTGACCTGGGAACTCTGGAATTTGGCTACAATATTCCTAGTTTTCGTTTGGGGATCTCTTTCAGGGGGAGATTGGTGGATTCTTTCCATTTCTATTTTGCCCTCTGGTTCTAAAATATCAGGACAGTTTTCCTGGATAATTTCTTGAAAGATGATGTCTAGGCTCTTTTTTTGATCATGGCTTCAGATAGTCCAATAATTTTTAAGTTCTCTCTCCTGGATCTATTTTCCAGGTCAATTGTTTTTCCAATGAGATATTTCACATTGTTTTCTAATTTTTCATTCTTTTGGATTTGTTTTACAGTATCTTGATTTCTCATAAAGTCACTAGCTTCCAATTGCTCTATTCTAATTTTTAAGGAAGTATTTTCTTCAGTAATCTTTTGGACTTCCTTTTCCATTTTGCTAATTTGCTTTTTAGGGCATTCTTCTCCTCACTGGCTTTTTGGACCTCTTTTGCCATTTGGATTACGCTATTTTTTAAGGTGTTATTTTCTTCAGCATTTTTTGGGGGTTTCCATTAGCAAGCTGTTGACTTGTTTTTCATGATTTTCTTGCATCACTCTCAGTTTTTCCTCTACTTCTCTTACTTGCTTCTCAAAATCCCTTTTGAGCTCTTCCAAGGCCTGGGACTGATTCATATTTTTCTTGGAGGGTTTGGATGTAGGAGCTTTGGCTTTGTTGTCTTCTTCTGGTTGTATGTTTTGATCTTCTTTGTCACCAAAGTAAGATAATATAGTCTGACGCTTTTCGCGCTGGTTACTCATGATCCCGGCCAATTACCTGAGTTTTAAACTCTTTGTTAAGGTAAAAGTCTGCTTCCAATGTGAAGAGTGTACTGTCCCAAGCTCTGGGGATTTGTACAGCTGTTTTCAGAGGTACTTCTAGGGACCTGTAAATTTTCTGTTCTTCCAAAGTGGTATGATAAGGGGCGAGGTGTTTTCTCTCCACCACCACAACAAGCTCCACCGCCCCAGGACCGCCTGTCAGAACTGTGACCCAGATCCAAGCACCAGTAAAGCAAGAGATTCCTACCTCAGCACTAGCAAAGAGATCTCTGCAATCCCCTTCTGATCAGCCACTCAATTCCCCCTCATTCTGTGGTCCAGAAGCTCAGGAAAAAGCCACAGCCCTGGGCTGCGCTCCAGACTGATGGCTGAGACCTAGCTCCTCTCTCACCATGGTCACAGACTTTTCCCACTGACCTTCTAAGTTGTCTTTGGCATTCAGGGGTTGAGAAGTCTGGAAACCACCACAGCTGCCTGCGATTCAGTCCTCTGAGGCCTGCTCCAGGGTCACTGCGGCCTGCGTGCCCACGCTGAACTGTGCTCCTCTCCCCGCTGGGCGTGATATATCTTTCCAATCAACCATCCAGGTTGTCTTTGGCTGGAAATCTGTTTCACTTTGTCTTTTTGTGGGTTCTGCTGCTTTAGAATTTGTTTAGAGCCATTTTATAGGTATTTGGGGGGCTTTGGGAGAGAGCTCAAGACAGTCACTGCTTTCCCTCTGCCATCTTGGCTCCCCTTCTCACCTACTTTTCTTGGCTGATATTTCTTGGCTTTAAAAGAATCCTCTTTCTTATGTTTTTTGTTTGTTTGTTTGTTTTTTTAGGGCAATTGGGGTTAAGTGACTTGCCCAGGGTCACACAGCTAGTAAGTGTCAAGTGTTTGGTCTGAGGTCCAATTTGAACTCAGGTCCTCCTGACTTCAGGGCCAGTGCTCTATCCACAGTGTCACCTAGCTGCCCCAATCCTCTTTCTTATGGGATAAGTAGGGACAAAGAAGAATTGATGGACAGAGGAGGTGAAATGTGTCTCCCTAGCTCAGAAGCCTCAGAACTATCAGTTGAAGAGGGCTAATTTCCTTCCAGTTGTTTAAAAAAAATTGTCATTTGGAAGAGGGATTAGATTAATTCTGCTTGACACTGGAGGACAAAACTAGAAGAAATGGGTAGGAGTTGCAAAGAAATAAATTTAGGATTGATGCAAGGAAAAAATTTCTAACAATGAGAGCAATGTAAAGGTGGAATGGGCTGTCTCTGGAGGTAGGGGATTTTCCTTCCCTGAATATCTTCAAACAAAGACTGGACAACCACTTGTCAGTTGAGTCATATCATAGAAGTTTCTTGTTCAGGTTCAAGTTGGGCAAGATGGCCTCTGGTATCCCTTGCAACTCTAAGAGTCACTGAACATTCTTTTTTAGATGGGAGTCTCATTCTTATTCATTGACTTTCTTTCAACCACGTGATGAAAGGGATCTATCAGATCAATATCTCTTTATCAGGGAAGGTCAGGCACATTCAATTTGATGAGCTTACATTGAGGCAAGTCTGTCCTTAAAAGGAAGAAGAAAACTTCATCATTAGTCTCTAGCTGAAAAGAAAGCCTAAGTGACTTTCCTACTTTGGGTCAATCTATTTTTAAAAAAAATAAACTCCAAACTAATATTAGAACAATACACTAAAGGAAAGATTTCTCACTGAGAGGTGTGTGGTAAGGGTAAGATTAAGAAAAAAAAGAAAGGCTACTACAAGATCAGTGAGACTATCTAATGCTTTTGAGAGGGAACTACCTACATTCAAGGCTTGCTATTATGTATGCCCAAAGCTGCCATGGTCAAGCATCTTTTTTTCTGTAGATAAGGAAGTGAGAGTAAGATAAGCTGGTGTGATTCATACAGGTACCACTGGGCTGGATTTGACCAAAGCTCTCATCATCATTTTTGCCATTTGTTGTGTGTAGCTTGTCCTGAGCCTTGATTCCAAACCAGGAGACTATTACATGGATGACATTTTCATCCATAAATCCCCTCTTGTGTTGTGGCAAGGAGGAAATTCTCCTCCAGTGGCTGGGAGAGAGGTAAGTATACTTTTGCTTGTGTAAAACAGACAACTGTGGCCCCCAATACCTTTAAATTTAGATGTGCTAGGTTTTACTTCTCCTCAGTTGTTGTTGTTTAGTTGTTTTTCCAGTCTTGTCTAACTCTTCGTGACCCCTTTTGGGGTTTTCTTGGAAGAGATACTGGAGTAGTTTGCCATTTCCTTCTCCAGCTCATTTTACAGATGAGGAAACTGAGGCAAACAGGGTTAAATGACTTGCCCAGGGTCACATAGCTACTAAGTGTCCAAGGCCAGATGCAAACTCATGAAGATGAATCTTTCTGACCATGGGCCTGGCACTCTATCACTGTGCACCTAGCTGTCCTCCTCCATAGTTCTCTGGAACCCATAAGGGAGTTAGGAATTTCTAGGCTCTCTGCAAATTACTCCAGCCTCCACTGATGTTATTCCCTCAATTGTAAAGGGCAGTCCCCTGCTCCCCAGTTCTGCTAGCAGTTAACAGCCAGATTAGTTTTTACATAGAAATGTTTACTTTAGAAGGTATAATCACAAATATCCAATCCCCCGAAGAATGGAAGACATCATCATTATCCTCCTCCTCATGCCTCAGTCCCTGAGGAGGGGAAGGAGACTAGGGTCATAGCTTAGCTTAGTTCCTACAGAATACAGTCCTAGTTTCAAGTCCAAACCCTATCTGGGTTCAAGTCCTAAATACCCTGGCTTCTCTAGGCAAGCCACATCATCCAGCCTGCAATCTTGGCTCCAGGGTCTCTAAGATCCATAGAGATTGGCCTTGGCACTTGAAACTGATAAGTGACACAGGGCAGAAATAAACACTCCCAGGACCATTTCTCAGAGAAGGGCAAAAGAAAAGAAGCAGGAGTAGAATTGAATTCATGACATCTTCACTCTGTGTGAACTGGGATCTCCACTATCTAGACATAGCAGATAAGAGTTACTAAAATGAGTGAAGCAGAAAGAGCAGCCACAGAAGACAGATAGCTATCTTCAAGTATTTTCGTCACTGTCATATGAAAGAGTTAATAGGCTAGTTTTGCTTGGCCCCAGAGGACAGAACTAAAATCAATAGATTGAAGTTACAAAGAGATATGTTTAGGATTGATGTCAGGATTAATTTTAAAATTGTTAGAGCTGTCCAAAAAATGAAATAGCTACCTGGGGAGACAGTGAGTTCACCCTATCTAAATATCTTCAATCAAAAGTTGGATGGCTAGTTAGTTGTAGTGTAAGTTGTAGAGGGAATTCTGCCTGCTATAGGTGGGACCTTGTGGTCATATGTAACTCTTGAGATTTTGTGATTCTATAAATTATTTTATTATTTACCTTTTTTTTAAAAAAAAGATGACTATAGGTTCCAAGTGTGTCCATTTTAATGGTCAATCTTTCTTTTACCATTAATATAGTATTGGAAATTTCTTTGTTTAATCCCTCATTCCAAAATTACTTTTCTTTTTATTTTAAAAAGGGCTGTCTAGCTTGTATGGGTTTGTGTTTGTGTGTGTGTATGTATGTGTGTGTGTGTGTGTGTGTTTAATGTGAACAATCCTGGCTTCATAGAATACTATCTTTTACTGAGTTGCCAAGCTGGATTCCATTCAATGCAGGTGGCAACTATGTCTGGAATACAGAACTGACAGTTGGCTCCAAACTAGGATATGTGTTAGACTAGCAGTTTGCATATGGTATGTGCCAAAAGGGATTGGTCCAAATCAAGTTGTGATTCTGATGCACTGTTGGAGATTTTGATCTTATTGTTACTGTTTGTTCTTGCAATTCTATTAGAACTGTTGAAATCTAACCCTAAAATCCAGGAACATTTCAAGACCATGACTTTCCTCTGGCTTCCATGTTATCATTTTCTATGTATCTCATCTCACTGTGGCACAACTCTTGATCTGTTCAAATCAACAACTTTTTCCAAAGAATATTATTTTCTTGGCAAACCCACTGACCACCACCACAGTTATACATGCTGGAAATTGGACATGCCATTTTGCTGTCATCCTAAGGTTGATGGCTCAAGGACAGCTCAGCCTAATGGGAATCTTCAAAGGAATAAAGATGTTGGAAGTATGGCCCCTGATACTAATGAGCCAGCTGTGGCCCTTAGCCAACTTACCTCAAAGCATTTGGTACCAAGACTTTCACCAGATTCTTTTGATCTAAGGCAGTTTCCTTAGTTGCACAAAAGGAAATTGTGAAGTTTCTCAAATCCAACTCAGCTGACTTGAAATGTAAAAATGTTCAAGTCAAAATATCAGGGGAAGTCGACTAGTGGATAGATATCAACATAAGCAGCTGGCATTATATGGTATAGACTAATAAAAACTGTCAAGTTGATAAAATGAGCCCAAAATAAATGAAGACTTTGTCTCCATCTGAAAACAATAATAAAAAGGTAATCCTTTGGAAAAGTCACTGTATGAATACTAAAGACTCAAAGTCATTTGCAAATATAGATGTGTCTACATTTTGTGCAAAGAACAAAAGAAAATAAATTCCCTACAGTCATATAGACATATACACATAAGACATATGTGTATGTGTACAATGTGTATATACCTATATAAATATAAATACATATATCTGTGTATTTATGTATGACTTTTAGATATTATTGCTTTGCTAGGAAAGTCTCCATTAATGCAGATAATAATTGAAGGTAAAGGAATATTGAAAGATATCACTCATACTAGTGAAGTAGGCACTACTTGTTATCTGGAGTCAGGGAAATGAGAGCCAAAATACATTTCTTTAGGTTTCTCAAAAAGTGTGATAGAAATTTTAGAAAAAAAAAGCATGATCAATTAACATTTACTAGGTACTTATTATGTGCTAAATACTCTACTAGGCACTGTAGATACAGAAACAAAAATGAAAACAACTCTTGCTGTCAAGAAGCTTACATTCTCATGAGTGAGAAAACATATACATAATTTGTTATATATAAGATACATACACACAGTAGTAGGTGAAAGTAATCTTAGAAGGGAAAGCACTAGAAGCTAAGGTGACTTGGAAAGACTTTTTGCAGATGGTAGTGTTTTAGCAGAATCTTGAAGGAAGCCAGAGATTCTAAGACAGTGATGAAAAGGCATGAGGAACAGCCTGTGTAAAGGCAGAAAAAATAGTAGAGGAAAGTATTGTGTGTGAGAAACAACAAGTTAGCCAGTAAGATTGGGCTACAGAATGTGTGGAGGAGGGCAATGTGTATGACGACTAGAAAGGTAAGAAGGGGCCAGATTGTGAAGGGCTTTAAATGCCATACAGAGGGTTTATACTTGATTCTAAAGCTAATAGAAACCACTGGCATTTTTTGAGTAGGGGCATGACATGTTCAGACCTGTGCTATGAGAAAATCACTTTGATAGCCGTGCAGAAGATGAATTGGAATAGGGAGAGAGTTGAGACAAGGAGACTGATTAGGAAGCTATTGCAATAGTCCAGGAGAAAGGTGAAGAGGGCCAGAACTAGGTTAGTGGCTGTGTTAGTGCAAAGAAGGGGAAAGATGCAGATTTCATGGAGATAAACATAAAAGGATTTGGCAACTGATTGACTATGTTGGGTGAGTGAGAGAGAGGAATTGAGGATTACAGCAAGATTGCAAACCAGGGTGACTGGTAGGATGGTGTTGATGGAAGTTCATTTATTCAGTCATCAAATATCTAATTGTGTCCCTAGCCTGTGCAATGGCTCTAGGTGCTATATCAAGTAATGAAATATTTTTAGAGTGCAACTTCATTGATTCTAAAGTCATGTCAACACTAGAGCAAGACAACTGTATAGAAATTAAAAGAAATTTGGTCAGCTACCCAGATGTTTCCAAAGATCTGCCTATCCATATTTCTTTAGCCAAAACATTTGAAAGATTGACTAGAATTTTCAGTGTCCAGATGTTCTGACATCAGATGGGCATGGGCTTAGGTACTTTCATGCCTAGAAATGGCAACACTTAAGTACCAATTCAAAATGCAGTCATTCAATGATTAGAGATAATTCATCATCTAGTGGTGACTCAAGTAACAACTTGCTTGCATAGATCATTAAAGAAAATAAAACAGAAACTAGCATCCTGTAGACAATTTTCCATGCCGTCTTTTTCATAGACCACATTCTGGCAGCATAGAGAAATGTCATCAGTTATAAGTGGAAAATATAATACAGTAATAATAATGCCATAGGAAGGTTGGGAGAGTTTCAAACTGTGTCAGGTTAAAGCTTGTAGAAAATCATTTGATATAAACTACCAAAATCCCCAACATTTCAGATTCTGACATGTAAAGGATTATGGGTGAACTGTAAATTCAGAAAAATGATGGACTTAGGGTAAAAGTGAAGAATATATCACCTTAGTCATCTATAAGCTCAAATATTTCATATGTTTAAAAAGAGAGATGATGAGTTAAATGAAAAGATGTCTTTTCTTTAACATCATAAGGGGATCATTCTCTCATGTCTACATGACAAATATTAGATTTGATCTATGGTTGCTTATAAAGTTGCTTATAAAAATGTGAATTTTTATTGTCATTCCTAATGAAGGAAAGAATATTAGACTAGATATATACCAGACAGAGAAGTTTGTTCGAAGAAGTCAATTAGAATTGAGATGTGAAGAGGTTTGAGAAGCACATGGATTAGTGACTGGAGGATCCTCTCTGCAGTCAAGAAGGCTTGAGCTCAAGTCTTATTTCTGACACATACTAATTGTATGAACATGCACAAGTAATTTAACTTCTTAGCATGCTTAGGCAGCTCCTTAAAATTATAAACTGCAGAGCCTCTGTTGATCTACATTGAGAGAGGGAGGTTTCATGCAAGTAGGACCCCACACCAGTGAAATCACACACCCAGATGAAAACAAAACAAAAATGGAAAGGTTTGCTCTTAAACAACTTCTCTTGTTATAGAGTGGTTCTAGCTGTTTTTGTGTAAACTTCAGGACAAATGTAATATAATAAGCACATCACCAACCTAGCAATTACTTTCAGAATAACTGGTCAACTATACTGTCAGTAGCATGGGCAAGAAAATTAGCAACACCTATTGCTCTCTTCATAGGCTCTCTAGAAAGTTGTGTTGACTTTTGACATAAAGTTCATTAGAAGAGTACTGCTACCCTAAGGCTAGATGAACTATGTTAATTCTTGTATACTTAAGATCACTTAGATGGATAGAACTCTTGATCCCAGATTTTATCCTTACTGAGGCATTTTGCCTCATTAGTCACGTTTGCATAACCCACTTTATATGTGCTATACCTTCCATCCATTCTTTCCTGGCCCTTTCCTTCTTTAGGTTTTTTGCACACATGATTTCAATACTCATGATTCCTTTTGTGGAAAACAGAACCCAATCTTAATGATGAATTTCATTCAACCCTTTCCTCTATCACACATATCTTTTCTTGTTCATCCATTTGGCATGTCCTATGCTCTAAAGTTGCCAGATCATTAGGAGAAAGTCCCAGGGATGTCACCTGTTTACATGTTTTGTTTTGTTTTTTTGTCATGAGATTGGGAAACAATAGAACTCTGATCACGGAATATCTGGAGAATCATGAATTGAGAAGATTACTTTGACAGCTGTCTGAGGGATATATTAGAAAAAAAAGAGAGATTGAAATCAGTGAGGCCAATTAACAGACTCTTATGACAGGCAAGAAGCAGATGACGAAAGCTTGAATTAAGGTGGTAGAATTCTGAGTGAAGAGAAGAGCCCAGATGGGAGAGATATTATAAGGAAAAATTAACAGAACATGGTAACTGATTGGATGAGGATAGGAACAAAGACAAAGGAAGAGTTAAAGATGAAAAAATCTTGAGCCTCAGTGAATGAATGAGGACACTGTAAACAGTAACAGGAAAGTTTAGAAAAGGGCTAAGACTTGTGGATTAAATTTAAGGCACCAGTGTGACACCCAGGTAGACTTGTCCACCAAGCTGTTGGTAATATCTGGATGGAGCCTGGGGACTGTTTGTGGTTACAGACAGAAATTTTGGAGTAATTTTCAAAAGGTAACATTTTAAGCCATGATGGGAGTGGAAGATATTGCCAAGGGGGAAAATATTTTAAAAAGAGAGAAAGGGGTTAAGGATAAAGCCTCAGGAAATAATTTGTGCTTAGAAGGTGCAAGAAGGATAATGATCCAAGAAAGAGGAACAATAAAGATTGGTGAGGCAAGGACAAAAACCACGAGAAAACAGTTCCCAGAAGCCAAAGGAAGAGAAAGTAAACTGATTGGTGGGAGAGACATATGTGATTAAACAGTTGTCAATACTAGTAATGAAATAAAATGGAAAAGCATAGTCTTGAATAAAAAACATTTTGTTTTTTAAATGTGAGTTGGGGAGAGAACAAAAAAAAATAAAGAATGAAGATATATGTGATAGATTTGTGCAAATTCAAAAGGGGCTTCTCCTTGGTGGCCCTGAATTTTTTTATTGTACTTTGATGTTTTGGTAGATCAATGATTTCATTTATGTTGATATCCCTTCCATCAGCAAAAATCACAAATCTATCAATGCCTTCTTGAATTGTATGATTCTTGCCCATATGTTTCCATGAATTCTCCAGGGAATATTTATCCAACATATGAGATATCTCCTACTTCGTTTAATATTTTGTGGATACCATGAAAGTCCTTGGTTTACTTCTCTCTCTCTCTCTCTCTCTCTCTCTCTCTCTCTCTCTCTCTCTCTCCACATACATTGTTGACTTAGGACTGCAAGGCACCTTTTAGAGTTTTAGAGTCTAACCCCCTCATTTTATAGATCAAGAAATTAAGTTCTAGTTAATCATAGGTTTAAAAGCTGTGAGGAACTTATAGAACATTTAGTTTTCATCCTTCATTTTACAGATAAGGAAACTGAAACTTCGAGAGTTTAAACAGTTTTCCCAAGATCATAAATGAAGACTTAGAGTCCAAAGGGGTGTTAGAGGCCATTTAGTTCAAACTCCTCAATTTACAGATAAGAAAGTTTTAGCCCAGGGAAGGTAAGTGATTTTCCAAGGTCACAACGGTAGTAAACATCAGAGGTTAGATTTGAAACCAGGTACTCTAACTCCAAATCTAGTCCTCTTTCTATTACATCACCTAAGTGATATATTACCTTTTCTGGTCATACATGTCCTTAGTGATTCCTATTATGTCATTTTTCAGGTAATAGCCATTGTTGACAATATGCTGCAGCCTACTTATACCACTTATATATCTTTACATAACTCTTTAAGTAACCCTAAATTTTTATTTTTATGAGATTATTTAGTTCCATGATCACAGCCATATGATACCATTGGAAGAATGTTAGTGCTTTAAAAAGGATATGTTTTTATAGCAGGATAAAGCTTGGGATCATTAAAAATGCTGTGAGAGTTTCCAAATATGGTTCAGATGGTTCTCCTATTATTCAACCTTAAGCCCAGCTCATTGTCCACACATCAGGGCATATATGCATTGATGGAATAACTCAAAAGGCTACTTATGCAGAGTCCATATACAAGAATGCAAATATTTGAAAGCTCTGGGATTTGGCCAATGTGATTCTCTGCCAACAATCTTTCTCTTACTTATAGGTCAGTTCTAAGGTAGTGCCTGGGGCTCTATGCGATTAGGTGATTTGCCTAAATTCCCATAACTGTCATTTCAGTTGCAAGATTGGGATCCAGGACTTCCTTTCTATAAATCCAATCTCCCTATCTCCAACTGCCTTTGCATCTCGTAATCCAGGCAATATTAATAATCCTCTAATTACTTTTTATTATGTAGAATATTAAGCTCATTTATTTTCAGGAACCATGCATCTCATTGAGGAAATCTAAGATGTTCTGGGACCATATTTAATCAGCTCTATGGCATTAAAAGAAACATCATTATCAACTGGAAATTCCTTTTCTATTTGAGTTTTGCCTAGGACATCCTCTTTGGTATTGGCATCTTAGGTGATCGTGTGTTTCCCTGTTTTGTGCCTCACTTGCTGTTGGTAATTAGGAGATTGTTGGACAAAGTTACCCCTGTACTTGCATCTTTATTATCTTAACTATAGTACACATGCATCATGCTTTGAGGAGAGTCTCCATGACTGAATTTTGCTGCATTGGAAAAGAAAAAAAAATAGCATGCAATTACAAAAGGTCTTAACTGGCATATCTAAGGAAGCTGTTGACTCTTACATTGGAAAATGGAAAAAAGTAAAAATTGGTTCAGATTATCACCATTTTTAAAGTTTAACTGATATGCAAATGAATGCAAAAAGTATTTATTAACTACTTAACTATGTGCCATATATTGTGCTAGGCATTGTGGACAAAAATACAAAGGCAAAAACAGTCATTGCCATTAAGGTGCTTACATTCTAATAGATAGTGGATAATTACATGCTAACACCTTAGTCTATGACATGTAAGTAAACATGGCACTTTTAAGTCAGGAAGAATAGTTGTTCCTGAATAAAACATACAGAAGAAATCGATGTTGGAGACAACAGAATGCTACTGAAATCAGGGACTGATTTTTTTTAAGACATCTCAAAATTCAGAAGATTCCAAAAGAATGGAAAAGATTATGGATGTATCATTAGTGTCCCAAAAATATAGTTGAGAGTATATTGGCTACTACTGACACATATGCTTACTTTCTTATCTCTAGAATTCCTTTATGAATGATCTCTCTATATAAGAGAGTCATTGTTGAAACTATAAGAAGGTAAGATACAGAGATTTCTGAAGACAATTTTTCCATGGCAGACTATACCTTAACAGTCACAGAGATGATTGGGAGTTGTGGACAGTTGAAAACTGTACTCTATTTATCTTTGATTCTTTATTATGCCTAATTTTAACTAAAAATGGAGAATTCTTTTGACTTATACAGGCAATATAATCACAACTTTTTAAAGATTTTTAAAGATATTTTCAGTCATAAAAATGAGAAGAAAGAAGATATATTTTCCTTCCAGCAAAAATTGAAAGAAGGAAAGAAGAAAAGGCATTAAAGAGCATGCAGATTATGAGAAAGAATTTTCCTGAAGTATAAATAACTGAACTATGAATGGTAAAATGCTGACAAAAAGAGGGGGCCACTGTATATGCATGATCCACCTGAAGGAGAGGAATGGACATGGTGGGGAAGAGACTTTGAATTAGAGTTACCCCAGGTGGTACCATTGGCCCAGGACCTATTTGTGGCCATATGAAGTAAGGGCAAATCTACAATGGATAGGAGAAAGAGGCATATTGTACTTATCCATATATTATAGGTTGTTTGTGAATCAAGTGTTTGTATAAGCAGTTTGTATATCAGTCTGCATTTCTTTCTTCAGGGGCTAAATTCCTCTTCTCCAAATATCCCTCCCTCCTAAACTATATGATGAAACTTACCCTGCTCCTCTAAAGAAAGAACTATCCACAAATACCTCAGGATATATGATATTATATATACATATAAATACATATATGCACATATGTATATATATATTATATTATCTGTGTATTTGCATAGATAGCATTTCTATCCTTAGATTTAGGCAGTCCAAAATCCTTCCTTTGTTAGAATATAGCTTTTGTTCTTTAGCAAGACCAGAAGCTGTAGGTAAACAGATAGCATATGAGTACTTCCAAGGATCATCTGAAGAAGCATGAACTGAAATCATGTCTCTGGCCCCCAGAAGCACTACCAGGTACAAGTAGAAAGACTAAAACAGACTTCTTTTCACTGATCCATGTTATACCTTTAATCCACATTCCTCTCTCCTGGCTTGAAAGGATTGGAACAGTTTGGGAAACTGGTAGTTACAGCAAAAGGGTATTCCACAAGATTCAGCTTGATGAAATGTTTCAACATTTTCCACTTGGAACTGTCAACATTCGGGTGTGCTGCTAGATCATGGCAACATGGGAAAAAATAAACCTGGAAAATGCCCTGAATGATATTGATTTTTCTAATCCCAGTGGGAGGTCTCTGCATGAAAGAAGAGTCCAGTGCCAGACTCAGGTCAAGTTCTGTTGCTTGGTCATTTTTCTCTCTTGCTTTGTAGAACATTTATTCACCAGTCCAAAAAAAGTACATAAACAAACAAACAAACCTTTATCTTTAGGATCATCCAAGTTAAGATTTATTTTCTCCAATGAGAGGTTTGCAGAGATTTACCTTAGAAAGTAATTTATTCATAATATTTTATTACACAGGTTTAAGATAAACTACTCAAAATGCATGTTTATGCATATCTTATGTGTTTATCTGTTCTTCTCATTTGCTCAACAAATAAACAGTAGTTCACTACTATGGGTTTGCCATAGATACAAGAAGACTAATCTATCTAATGGATAAGAAAGAAACTGATGCAATTAGGGAAACCCCATTTGTCACGCACCTATGCAGGACATCATCAAGAATCAGAAATTAAGACTTTTTTAAAAGGTCTCTAAATATTAAATTAGACAACATGCATTCAAACTAATGCACTTTACTGAGAACAAAACTTCTTAGGGTTTTTTAACTCTTGTTTTATACATGGTTCTAACAAACTCCATCATCTATATTCCAAAACTACAACAGACTAGAAGGTGGTAGAGAAACTGTTATAGGTCAGCACATTGAAATCAGTTAGTAGGATGGTTAATAACCTAAGTATGTGACAAGACAGAAAAGTAATAAAAGAGGACAAAATAAATGAAAATGCCCACCACCCTGGGACCATGTAGTATAGGAGGAAACACTCCACAGGCCTCATTACATCCTGAGGCCATTACCATATAACAGCATAATTTGAAATTGATTCTAATAATGATCAATAAAACCAATAAGAATTTTAAAGCACTGGGTGCTGGAGGTTTAAGTACAAAGGATTCTGTCATCTTTCAGTCTTATGAAAGGACAGGCTAAAGTCACACAACAATCTGTCAACAGTTAATAAGCATTTATTAAGAGTTTACTATGCAGTGGGCTCAATACTAAGTAATAAGAACACAAATAGACTCAGAAAAAGTCTCTACCCTTAAGGAGCTTACCTTCTAATGAGGGAAAACAACACATAAAAAAGAGGAAAAAAAACATGGAGAGGGTAGGAAGGGCATTGTAGAGAAAGTCCTCTGGAGATAAATCTACAATGCAGCCTGGAGAGAAGACGAAGATGTTTCTGACCTGGGTCTCTCCTTAAGGAGGACCCTTTGGCCTCCTTAAATTGGAGGTTCTTGTTATTTCAGTTGTGTCCTACTCTTTGTAACTGCATTTGGGGTTTTATTGGCAAAGACATTGGAGTGGTTTGCTATTTCCTTCTCCAGCTCATTCTGCAGATAAGGAAACTGAGGCAAAGAGGGTTAAGTGACTTGCCCAGGGTCATATAGCCAGTAAGTGCCTGAAGCTGAATTTGAACTCAGAAAGATGAGTCTTCCTGACTCCAGACTCAGTACTCTATCCACTGTGCCACCTAGCTGCCCAGTACTGGAGGTTCTCAGAGTAATCATTCAGAAAGTGAACTCTCAGAAACGGAGAGTTACTTCCAAAGTGAGAAGTAGTCCAGGGGTGGAGTAAACTTCTAAGGTTGGTGTGATAGAGAAGTTCAGCTTGGAATGGGTTAGTGTGTTTGGGCTACTTTGGCAGCAGCAATTGTCATATGTTTTTCACTAAAGTAGTCATCTATTCTTTTATTTCTCACTAGGACATTCTTTTGGTGTTGAATCAGTGAAGGGCAGAAATAGAAGAACAGGTAGATGGATCATCCTCCAGCATTCCTGTGGCCCTGGGCCATTGGTTGGCTGAATGTCAGTCAACAGAATAAGGCTATCCACAGACAATTAAGATGTCCCCTGGCTGGTCTGATGCTCATTATCAGTTCAACTAGCAAATGACCTTAATGTCCCCCATAATTATTCTTTTGGTTTCCATTAATACATAATTCCTGCAAATGGCCCTGGGTGTTTTTATCAAAGCAAGAGCCCAAGAGAAATAGTTTTAAGGAAGAAGGGGCAGATTATCTCTCCTCAAAGTAGTGCTCACCCATGTGTTGAAGAACTTCCAGAGAAGGAGGGGGAGGGAGAAATCTCACAGTCAGACCACAATGCAGGACTTTCAGTATATCGTTCTTTATAATATAACATATAAAAACACTTTGATAATAATTTATTCATCTGTATCCAAGAATATCTGTGTTTTGGGATAAACAGCTGTGTCTTCTAGGGCCTAGACTAGGGGTGAGGAACCTGTGGCCCTCTAGGTCCTCAAGTTTGGCCCTTTGACTGAATCTGAACTTCACAGAACAAATCCCCCTAATAAAAGGATTTGTTCTGTAAAACTTGAACTCAGTCAAAAGGTCATACTTGAGGACCTAGAAGGCCATATGTGGCCTCAAGGCCACAGGTTCCCTACCCCTGGGCCCTCGACCCAATTTTCTTATCCTTGGTAACAGACTTATTAATGAACATGTTGATACTGTCAATAATAAGTTATAGTCTATGGTGCTGAGTATGCAAGACTAAAAATAAATCATTCCTGGTCTTAAGGAACTTTAGAGTTTACTTGAATATAAGCAGAGGGTGGGTATAACCATGTACACAGACAAGAAAATACTATGTGTATATACATATATATGTGAGTGTGTGTATGTGTATGTGTGCATGTATATATGTATATGATATAGTATAGTATAATATAATACAGCATTACATTATATTGTATTGTATTATAGTATATTATATTATACTATACTATATCATATTATACTATATTATATTATACTGTACTATATTATATTATACTATATTATGTTATACTATATTATACTATATTATGTTATTTATTTTATGTTATGTTATTATATTACATTATGTTATGTTACGTTATGTTACATTATATTGTATATAAAATTATACAAAAGAATTTCTAGGAAGAAGGATCATTGAGAAATGGGAAGGATTGGGAAAGGCCTTCTGTAGGCTATGGCAGGTATGTATGTTTTAAAGGAAGCTAGGAGTTCCAAGTGGTAGAGAGAATGTGTTCCAGATGTAGGCGACCACCTGTGCAAACACACCAAAGCACAAGATGGAATGCTAGGAAAGAACAGCTGGCAAGCCATTTTGACTGTGAACAAAGAGTGCATTAAAGGGAATAATATGAAACAAGACTGAAAAGGTGGGTTGGAGTCAGATTGTGAAGGGCTTTCATTGCCAAGCTGAGGAATCAGGAGGTTACACCAGAACTAATAGGGAACCACTGAAGGTTTCTGAATAGGGAAGTGGCATGGCCACATCAGTTTGGTAGCTTTGTGGAGGATGAATTGGAGATAGAAGAGATTGGATATAGGGAGGAATATTAGGAAGCAATCCACTTACTCCACTGATGACAGATCTGCTCAAACATTGTGGACTTTGTCTTTTGGAATTGCCTCCTCATAACCTGTTACCCATTCTTTTGAACATTCTCAGGGGTGTCACATCAGATGAATGGTTGATTGTTGGTAATAAAGTCACGTTCAGTCAAGTCTGACGAATGCGGTGGGTGACAAAGTCAAGCAATGCCACATAGGCATCAAGGACAAAAGTATAGTTATAGAGTGATGGAACTTTGTCTTTCTCTCACCTTCAGTCTTCAGGAAATTCCCAAAGGGGCCTTCAAAACAACCTGTCCCTGGCAACAGTAGTATCTATCACCCCAATTAAGGGCATAGTCTTTGGAAATTATGAACTCCTTGAGGTCAAAGTCTGTGTCATATCTGCCTTTGCAGACTTGGCTTCCTTTGCAAATTACCTTTGAAATGTTTATTGAATTTGATTGAATCGTTCTGTTTGGCACTGTAAACTGTCTTCTTCCTAATTGTCTAGCCTTCTCACAACCTTATTTTCTTCCCCAAACTCTAAGAGTCAGATGGCCTATCTGTAGTTCCCTGAACATAACACATCATATCCTATTTCTGTGCCTAGCACTGTTCGTTTCCCATGCTTGGAAAGCTCTGCCCTCTCACCTAAGCTAGACTTCCTTCAAATCTCAGCCCTAATCTTCAGCTTTCATTCAGTAGGAGACCTTTCCCTGTCCCTATACTAATGTGCTTTCCCCTTTTCAGATTAGCTTCATCTACTCTGTATAAATCTTAAAAGTGCTTAATCGTTGATATTAGAACATAAGCTCCTGTAGGGCAAGGTGGCTCAGTGGAAAGAAAGCCAGGCCTGAAGGCAAGAAGACTCATCTTCCTGAGTTCAAATGTGACCTCAGATACTTATTAGCTATGTGACCCTGGGCAAGTCACTTGACCCTGTTTGCCTCAGTTTCCTCATCTGTAAAATGAGCTGGAGAAGGAAATAGCCAACCACTCCATTATCTTTGCCAAGAAAATCCCAAATGGGGGCTTGAAGAGTTAGACATGACTGAACAACAATAAGTATCTCTAGTGCTCAGCACAAGGAAAATGTTTATTAAATGCTCCTTAGTTCAACCTGATACTCTGAGATGAGAACCTTGACTATACTAAAACCCTATGTTATTTCACTATCTCTGAACTTTTATGAGCACTGCCATACCTAGCCCCTAATCTTTATAGACTCTCCTTAAGGTGGAGAGTCCAATATATAGAAAAACAGAATTGTTCTTAGTATGTTGGGGCAATCATTAGATCCTAAAGGCTTTGTGCACTAAGCCTCAGGGGCTACACAAATCATAGCAATAGCAGAACATTAACATATGTTAGTATATTGGCCTTTTATAACTAAGAAGGGCAGCTGTAGAACAAATGCCACAAATATTGTAAATATTCAGAATAACTCCAATGATTATGGTTTACCAACTTCACTGGAATTACTCTGGAGTTACCAACAGTTGCAGCGGATAGAGTGCCTAACCTAAAGTCAGGAGGACTCTTTTTCCATAGTTCGAATCTGACCTCAAACACTTGCTAGCTGTGACCCTGAGCAAGTCATTTAACCCTATCTGTCTCAGTTTCCTTATCTGCAAAAGGAGCTGGAGAAGGAAGTGGCAAAGTACTCCAGTATCTTTACGAAGAAAATACCAAATGGGGTCACAAAGAGTAGGACACAACTGAACAACAAAAATAGTGTGTCATCCCACCCCTCTCACAAAACAGCTTATTGCTGGTTCAAAGTAATACAATTAATCAATGAACATTTATTAGAACCTGTGATGTGCCAGTTACTGTGCTAAGCATTAGAGATTCAAAAAGAGGCACAGTCCCTTCCCACAAGGAGCTTATAATCAAATTGGGGTGACAACATGCAAACAAATATAAATAAAACAAGCTATGTAGAGGATAAATAGGAAATAATTGACAAAGGGAAGGCACTAAAATTAAGAAGGGTTGGAAAAGGCTCTCTCTGGAAGGTAGGATTGTAGTTGGGACTTAAAGGAAGCCAGAGAGGTCTGTAGTCAGAGTCACTCTGTTCATTAACTGACCTTAAGGGAACATTGTGGCATAGAAGATAGAGTGCTGGCCTGGGTTCAAGTCACTCCTCTGACTCACACCCTGTGGGAACCTGTGCAAATCACTTCATCTCTCAGTGCCCCAGGCAATAATTCTTTAAGAGTTTAGGTTGTGCAGAAGGTGCCAAAGTGCATTGAAAGAGGAAGTTCCTCATCACAGCTCCTCACACTGATGAAATCACAAGTTAAGTCACAACCTCTGCCTTAATTTTTGGGTTATGACTCTGTGTATTAACTATCCCTCTCACCACTATGTTTTTTTTTAAAAAAAATATTAACATGTCATCTATGGTGGCAGGTAGATGGTATGGTCGATAGAGCTCTGGCCCTAGAATCAGGAGGACTTGAGCTCAAATCTGACTTGAGATACTTACTAGCTGTTCGGCCCTGGGCAGGTCATTTAACCTTTGTTTTGCCTTAGTTTCCTTTTCTGTAAAATGGGAATAATAATAGCACCTACCTCCTAATGTTGTTGCGAGGATCAAATGAGATAATAATTGTAAAGCATTTAACACAGTGTTTGGAACATAGTAAACACTATATAAATGTTAGCTGTCATTATCATCTATGCCTTTACACAAGTCACTAATAAGAATGTTAAATAGCCTTGGACCAAGCACAGATGTCTGAGGCAATCCATTAAAAATCTCCTGCCAAATTGGCATAAAACTATTAAAGGCTACTCTTGGAGTCTTGCTATTCAATTACATCCAAATTCATCTAATTGCACTATCTTATATGTCCATAATATCAACTAGAAGAGTAAGAAATACTTTATTGATTGTTATTCTAAACCATATCTACAGACTCACCCAATTTACTATTCCTCTGTGATTGGAAATTTTGACTCATAGTTTTAGAAATACACACACACACACACACACATACACACATACACACATATATATGTATTCAAATACTCAAAAATATTTTACTCAAAATATTTTTTTCCTAACATCATATGTAAAGCAGAATTTGCAAATTGAAATGTTCACATTGGTTTCCATGGTAAAACCAATTTTCTTAATATATAATTATTTTTGAAAAAATGCTGCCATATCTTTTGTTAAGTGTGCCTTTATGTCCTATTGGAAATGTGTATGTTGGAGGTAGCAGAAGAATTTGTGTTTCTCCACAAAGCTCTTCCTCTTTCTTGCTATTCTGGGACTATTTATTTCATTATTCCCAGTCCTTTCTTTGGATAAACATGACTTTATCTCATCCATATTCTGTCCTACAGACTGGTATAGCAAAAAGAGCTCCAATAAAAGTGATTTCAGAGGTAGTAGAAGAAGGAAAAGAGTGTGATGTTATCAGTAAATTATTTTATTATAATGAAGTTCAATAATTCAATGATTCAATAACATGTATTAAGCATCTATTATGTACCAGAGGTTTTGCTCTACTGAATCAAATGCTTTATTGTAATCAATAAACACTAAATATAGCAGGGTATTGTATTCTCTATATCTTTAAGTCTACTATATGATAGTAAAAATTTATTCCAGTATGAAATATTGCTTTAAAGCCTGTTTCTTTCTGATAATCTTATCAAGAATGACCTTGACGTGTGTATAGTAATCTCATAAAACTTTTATATAGCTGGAAAGTGAAGTATGATTTGGTAGTTATTTATATTCATTTTGGGTAGAATTTGGGATCCAAATTATTTTTGCCCTTAATATCTTCACTTCCCTTCAAATACCTTAAAGATTAATCCCTCAATGCCCTTCAAATTTTATCAAATCCAGCATGCACTTCCTTCTGGTTTCATATATCTATCTATCTATCTGGCTGTCTGGCTATCTATCTCTTATGGAGATCGACACTGGAATCCAGTTCCCTTTCCCATGTGTGTATATGTAGTATGTATGTGTATATGTATGTATCATGCATGTGTATGTATGTATAAGAAAGGGAACTGAATGACTATATGGAAAATGACCCTGAAGAGATGCATATAAATATATATTCACATAGATAAATATATTCATATTATATATATGAAAGGGAACCAGATTTCATCATATACATCATGTATATATATACATATATATGTGTGTGTATATATATATATATTGCTTCAGTGCCATTTCTACTTTCTTGATAAGCCCATGGGAAATTGTGATTTTAAATTTCACATGTGATGGCTCAACTGTCCTTGACTCTGAAAGAGTTTGTTGCAAAATCTTTGCATATTTTTTCCGTCTTTCATTTATTTGTTATATTCTTTCTAGTTTTACTATTTATCACTCTGGGTCATCACTTATTTCAGTCTTAAAATTTTTGCTTAAATATGTTCTATATCATGCTATTTTATGATCTTTATAATTCTCTGTTTAAAATGAGGACTTTTCTTTGCACATGTCAAAATAATACAAAAACAGAGAGACATATGCTTACTGTTGGTTATTGTCATGGAAGAGATCATGAAGAGGTTCAAGTTGAAGGAGGTTCTCTATGGATTTAAGATCTTCCATTGGCTCCTGTTTGTAGATGACATTGTGGTGATTATATCAAACTTCAGAACATTGCAGAGAGACCTGAGTGAGGTCCGTGCTCACTCCAAAGAGTTTTGTCTAATCGCCTACAAAAAAACAAGCAGATGAAGAATGTTTGTTTTCCAGACTGTTTTGAAATAGTTGGATAATAAATATACAGAGCTCATACATCAGCATATTTATCTTGGATGGACACTACAAATGAATAATGAGAAGTAACTAGCATAAAACAGGATGACAAGAGGCTTGATTGCCTTTGGAAAAATGGAAAGTTCTTTCAGTTCCCTTAAGCTTCTCCCTGAAACAAAGACCCATCTTTTAAATATCAAAATTGCTTAGATGCAAATCATAGAACACTGTAGTTTTTTAAGAACTAAAATGGAGGCTCACCTAAAGGATAATGGAGAAATGCTTGGTCAATATAATCAAGTTGCAATATATTTAAAAAAAAGGTCTATTCATCAGATAACTGTGTAATTAGGAAAAGAATGAGCTGGTATTGTGAGATAACTGATGGGAAAGTTGATAGTCAGGGATATTGTAGAGGGAATTTTTGTCCTATGTATTCCATTCACATTCTTATAACGTCAAAAGAACCAGTTGAGTGGTCCCCCTGTGACGAACCTAGGAGAGGACATGAACAAGACGCACATTGGATGGACAATCACATGGGTTGTCATCTGCATCATTGGACGGAATACTTATATTGAGGACAGAATGGATCTGTTGGCGTACTGGAGTATAAATAAGGGGGGATAAGTCCTTATAGACACATCACATAATCTTTGGGGTATATCTTCTCACATTAAATAACAAAGTGGTTATCAAAAAGCCATTGCTAACTTCAGATTGTAATGCTTTTTTTTTGAGAGAGAGGTGCGCATACACACACACACACACACAGAGAAAGAGAGAGAGAGAGAGAGAAGCTTTAACTTGCATAATGTGGTCATGTAGACTCTTCAGTTCTGGTTCAGAACCTCAAAATCTCAAAGTTGGATGAGACAGCAGAGGTCATCTGTTTCAACCTACAGAAAAATCTCCTCTGTGATATACCTGGCAAGTAATCATTAAGCTTCCACTCAGATACTTCCAGTAGTGGAGAAATTATAAACCCTTGAAAAAGGATCATATCTTTTCGCTCTAGGGATAAACTTCAGTCACTCTATTTCTACCCAGGAGAAGGTTTAAAAAAAATTAAATTTCAACAAAGTCAGAATATGTATATCTAGTGCTTTTCCTATGGCAACCAAATTCCTCCCCCACCCCCACCCCCTGAGGAAGTAGGCTATCTTTGGCAAGAGGAATTGTCACTAAGGCAGCAAAAAGAGCCTAGAATTCTTGGTGAAATAGAGATAAATTCATAGATGTCTATGGTTCCAATTTTCCTCCTTCTTAATTATTGTGGTTTTCAAGTATTTGAAAGGCCAACAGTTGAAGCAGGATTAGAATTGTTCTACTTGACCTTGGAGGGCAGATCGAGAATGCATGGCTCCAAGTTGCATATTTAAGGTGGGGAAAAAGCCCAACAGTTCAAGCTTTCCAAAAATCAAATGGGATGTGTTGAAAGGTAGGTAGTACATTCTTACTGGAGATCTACAATAGAGGTTGGAAAACCAATAGTAGGATGGTATGGGAGAGATTCCTGTTGACTAAAGGATATTAAACATTCTTCCAGCTCTGATGTTGTTTTAAGTCTATATCCTTTGTACTTTCCTTTATGACTTATGCTTAGGGTAGCAGTTAGCTTGCTTAAAAATGTAATAGAAGAGTTTATAGATACATAGATCTTATTAACATTGCCTTGCATAAGTAGAATCCACATCAATATTTTTCATTCTCACAGGTTCTAAACATAACAACAAATTGGCAGTGATGCAGGGAGCTGAGGTTGCCCTTTCTCACTGAGGAGGTCCAATATCTGGCTTATGTTAAGAATGGATTTAGGCCTGGGGAAGCCTGATTTCAAAAAAAGACAAATGAGGCTCATTTTCTCTTTGTCTCTGAATCTTTATACCCCAATCCTGGAGTCCAGAGGGAAAATCACTCAAAGTTCCCAGAAGGCATTAGAAAAGTACAAATGTTCATTGTAGGTCTGGGATAGGGCAATTATTTATCTCCCCCATACAAAAGGAATACTTCAAATACAAATGATATATTAGTGTGCATTGATAAAAACAGTAAAATGTAATGCATAGAATCCCTGAAGTCAGAAAGACTCATCTTTCTGAATTCAAAACTGGCCTCAGATGCTTACTAGCTGTCTGACCCTGGGCAAGTCACTTAACTCTGTTTGCCTCAGTTTCCTCACCTGTAAAATGAACTGGAGAAGGAAATGGCAAACCACTCCAGTATCTTTGATGAGAAAATCCCAAATGGGCTCACAAAGAGTTGGACACAACTGAAATGAACAACAACAACAGGAGGTTGATGTCAAAAAACATTAAAACATGAACCAATTAGTGATTGCTAAAACAGCCATTTCACCTCTGTCTAGAATCTTTACTGTATGGACCACTCCCTTCAGGTCCCTATCTTCTGTCAAGCCTTGGCATGGCAAACTCATCCTGTGGTCAATGGTCATCATCAATGTGGTTGTTGTAGCTTCGGGGAGCACCTGCTATATATTGCTGTCAGTACTGACTGAGAAAGCCAGGAGTTCCTGACACTTTGAATTCATGCCATTGCCTCAAAAGTTGGAAATGCTCATCACAGATCACTGTCCATCACCGATACTCAGAAAAAGAACTATCAAACAAAATAGGTATGACCTTAAGATAAAGACTCCATTTTGCCTATAAAGCCCATGCATATGATGCCATGTGCAAATGGCTACTAAAGGTACCAGAGGGGAGAGGAGCACCTCACCTTGGGAAGTTCAAAAGTGGTAGATTATCTACATGATATATGGAAAGAGAGAGGGGGTCAGAAGGATGAATCACTGATTTTAAGATTTTTTTGAGAGGGATATACTTCTCGGCTGTAGCAGACAATTCTGTCCAAAACATCACCCATTTAGGGGAGGAGGGGTGACATATGCATACCAAGGGACCGATGTCATCCAAAATTTCAAGTCTTTCAGCTCTGAGCACATAAATTCTTGTAAGTGGCCAGGAGGAGACTCAGTGCATGTTTCATGAGATGGCCCCCACAGGCCCATCCCCATGCATGCTCCATGGAATGGCTCCTGTTAACATAAAAAATTACTGGTGCATTGGCTACCCAACATCCATAAAACATCATCAATGAATTAGCCATTCAATAATATTTTGGCTTTTGTTGACACAGCTGGATTATGTCTAAGTTATTAATTTTATGCCCATCCAGTTTGAAAACACTCAGAACAACCATTTAGAGAAGATTGCAGCAATTTTACTTGAATAAATCCAAGTTCCGTGGTGAAAAACAGGATCTTCCTGATTTCCACTTGCGGGAAACCTGAGTCCTGTATCTGGGAAGCTTAGGATAAATGTAACCCCCTCCCTTTCCCAGTCTGGTCCTGTTTCATTTCTTAGGAATGCTGCCAGTCTAAAAAGAGCCCTTAACTGCTATTTCCTGCTGGATTTAAATATGTCCCCCTTTCTACCTCTCCCATTGTATTGTTCCCACTCCTTACCTTCCCACACCCATAAAAAGTAAATTAAAGGAAAAGCATCTTATTCAGGGGTGGAATTGTCAACCCACAGAGAGCAAGAGCAGCAGGAGAAAGATGCCTTCTCCTTTCCCTTCGCTGCTTTCTAGAGGATGTTTTCATAATTGCTCAGCTTCGGTTCTCTGGCAGGAGCAGGAGTGTGTGCCGAGTAGAAAGCTACAACTAGGTGAATGATTTGGAAAAGTGAATTGCCCTTGATTCAACATGTCAATTAAAGGGCAACTGTGTGTGTAGAGTGCAGTCCTCTCATTACAGATGGCAGCCCACAGAAACAATAGATACCACAATATAAGTGATAGATTTGAGTGTGGTTCACCTGGGGCAACCTGTGATTAAACCCAATGTCATCTCATAAGAGTTGAAAGAAGGTGAAATTTTTTTTTAGTATCAAGAATGTTTATTACAGAGAAAGTCGAGTGGATTTAGATGTTTCTGGCCAGAAGCGAGCTCCAAGAAGGTGAAAAATTTAAACGAGATACTGAACTCAAAACCTAAGTGTTCATTAGGATGTGAGGTCATATGAGCCGAGGTCACAGATTTAATGCCTGAAATGACCATGGAGACCACTGAGTCTAATCCCATCATGTTACAGATGAAGAAATTGAGGCAGAGAAATATTAAGTAACTTGCCTGGGGTATACGGCTAAGTCATCAGTGGGGTGTAAGTACCTTCCCTCTCTGATTTCCTTGATATCTTTCCTTAATAAACTTCCCATGCCTCAAAGTTCTCTTTTACACACCCATCTGATGTTTATCATTCCACTTCCCTACTGTCCTAGGGGAAACCCCAAGTGGAAAGACTCTCTAATACTAAGGAGAAAGAAATAGACGAGCCCTTACTGCTATCCAGTGTTGACTGATGGTGTTGGCTTTACAGTGGTCCAACAAGCAAATGTCAGAAAGGTCAGGGCAAAGTTTGGCCTGGCATATTTCTAAAGCCTTTTATTTTATGAAATATTTATGACAGGAAATTGGCTGGGACATTCCTGTAGTCAGCATGGCCTATGAACACTGTGTCCTTTCCTTCCCAGAACTTGTAAATGCAGTTAGTTGTTCGAAGGAAGACCCAAATACCTCATTCCTTTACATCTAAAGGGAGCTGATGAAGGAATGCAAACTTTGATTTGGAGCTAGCCCTTTGGTGAAGGATTACCATATGCCTGCCACACAAGGAAATTCCACCATGCCCACTAGAATTTATACAGCAGGGTGAGCTATGAATAGAAAGTTTGTATACAGTTATGAATATAGATAAAATATATCACTCATGGTCCAGGGAAGAGCAAGTAAAATCAAAAACATATTTTAAATCACATAATGTTTTCAAAAAACATGTTTAAAAGAAAATAAACATAGATCTTGTGTGGGTGTGTGTTTCATTTACCATTTGAAGTACTTTTGAGTGAGGGGTTATCAGTTTTCCTTTCTAGACCATTTGCTTTCCTTTGTAAAGATGAGAGCAGCACATGACACAGTGAAGGAAGGACCAGAGTCTCCGGGGTACATGGTTAAGTTTTTGCTGAAATGCTTTACATCCTTCATTGCCCCAGTATTCATTAGGTATTTTAAAAGAACACGGGCTGGAGTATTTGAATAGGTCCAGGAAAAGGTTTTGTGGCTCTGAGGACAGATGTTTAATTTAGTCCCATCAGTATTTGTTTACCTCTTAGCCTCAAAGATTCTTCTGGCTTGTACATACCCTGCTTCCATCTTTTCCTGCAATTAGATTACTCTCTATTGCTATGTGATGCCAAAAGTACAGATGAAAACTGAAAACCCAGCCAATGATTTCATTGATGTAGACAGGTCATCCCTAAGCTAAATTGTGAAGTAGGTGAAATTTGCTTTTGCTTTCACACTATTTTAGTCATATCCTCCTTATTTTGGCAAGCCTCCCTCTTCCTTCCACCAGCACCCAATCTGTTTTTACTGCTCTTAACTGGCCAGTGCATTGTCTCTGGAGAGAACCATATTACAGATGTTTCTATCTCCCATTGCTGAGAGAACACTCCCTGGCCCAATCTCCCATGTTCTTGAAAACCTGCAACTTTCTAGGTGATACCAGGTAATACATTTTTGGATTAATGTCTTACCTTTTCCAGGTAACACATTTCCATCTTTTTTTTAAAGCTTTTATTTAACATTTTATTTTTTCCCAGTTACATGTAAAAACAATTTTTAACATTCGTTTTTAAAACTTTGAGTTCCAAATTCTCTCCTTTCCTCCGTCCCTACCACCCCACCATTGAGAAGGCAAGCAATTCCATATAGGTTATACATGTGTAGTCATGCAAAACGTATTCATATAGTCATGTTGTGAAAGAAAACATAGACAAGAAAAAAAAACTCAAGAAAAATAAAGTAAAAAGTATGCTTCAGACACCAACAGTTCTTTCTCTGGTAGGGTTAGCATTTTTTCATCATAAGTCCTTCAGAATTGTCTTGGATCATTGTATTGCTGAGAATAGCTAAGTCATTCACAGCTGATCATCTTATAATATTGCTGTTACTTTGAACAAAGTACATTTCACTTTGCATCAGCTCATGCAAGTCTTTCCAGGTTTTTCTGAGAGCATCCTGCTCATTATTTCTTATAGTACAATAGCATTCCTTTATAATCACATACCACAACTTGTTCAGCCATTCCCCAATTGATGGGCTTCCTGTCAACTTCTAATTCTTTAACCCCAGAAAAGAGCTGCTATAAATATTTTGGTGCATATAGATCCTTTTCCTTTTAGTTTTTTTATCTTTTTGGGGATACAGACCTAGTAGTAGTATTGCTAGGTCAAAGGGTATGCAAGGTTTTCTAGCCCTTTGGCCATTGTTCCAAATTGTTCTACAGAATGACTGAATCAGTTCACAACTCTACCAACAGTGCATCAAAGTCTCATTTTTCCCACATTCCCTCCAACATTTATCATTTACCCTTTCTGTCCTATTAGCCAATCTAATAGGTATGAGGTAGTACCTCAGAATTGTTTTAATTTGCATTTCTCCAATCAATAGTGAGTTATTTTTTTCATATGGCTATAGATAGGTTTGATTACTTCATCTGAAAACTGATCATATCTTTTGGTCATTTATCAATTGGGAAATGGCTCTTATTTTTATAAATTTGACTCAGTTCTCTGTATGTTTGAGAAATGAAACCTTTATCAGAAAGCCTTGCTTCAATTTTTTTTTCATAGTTACTATTGCTAACCTGTGTTTCTCTCCATCCTGTCTCCCCTCTCCCCCCCCGCACTGCTGGTTTATTCTATTCTCTCTCTCCTTTCACCCTGTCCCTCCTCAAAAGTGTTTTGCCTCTGACTACCCCTCCCCCAATCTTCCCTCCCTTCCATCACCCCCCCCACACATACCTTCTTTATCCCCTTCCCCTCCTACTTTCCAGTAGGATAAGTAAGATAGATTTCTATACCCAATTGAGTGTATATGTTATTCCCTCTTTGAGCCAATTTTGATGTAAGGTTCACTCACTCCCTCTCACCTTCCCCCTCTTCCCCTCCACTGCAAAAGCTTTTTCTTGCCTCTTTTAAACACATTTCCATCTTAATAGGGGAGTCCTAGAGGAATTAATTCAAAATATCTGCTGGGTTATCTGCTATGTGCAAGGCACTATACTAGTCACTAAGAAAGACAAAAAAAAAAAAAAAGAATATGCTTCTTGAGGGCAGGCACTCTCTTTTGTCTCTTTTTGTATTCCCAGAGCTTAGCATACTGCCTGGCACTTAGTAGACACTCAATAAATGTTTATTGAATGGTTGATTGAATCCCTGATCTTAGGGACCTTGCAGTCTAGCAGGAGAGAGAAAAAAAGTTGTATATAAAGTAACTACGATATCTGGGATATGGTGGTGAATTCCTATAATTCACCAGCTAGTGAGGAAGCTGAGAATGATGGATCTCTTGAGCCTGTGAGTTCTGAGCTGAAGTGAGCTAAGGCAATTGGATGCTTGCACTAAATCTGTCATTAATATGGTAAAGACAAGAGGAGGGGGAGCAACAGATTTCCAAATGGGGTATGCTGAAATTAACTGACTGATTAGTATTGAGTACTTGAACCAGAGCAGAAGCCATGACAATAGATAAGAAGGAACAGAAGTAAGAGAGATACTACAGGAGCAAAGCCAAGCTACAGTGGTTAGAATTTCAGGACGTAGGTTTATGCCAATGGGCCTCTTAGCACCCCTCAAATAGTTTAGCAGATTTTTATATGTTATTTTGGTGTGACAAAGCACATTCATATACTCAATCATCTTAGTCGATTCTCAACTGAGGCTCAAAGAGCAAGAGTAATTTGCTCAAGATCTCATAATTAGTAAGTGACAGGGATCTGACCTAAACCCATATGTTCAAAATCCAAGTCTAGTATTCTTTCCATTACACCATGCTTCTTAATTACATTAGGCAGATGTCCACTTATCCTTCTCATGCTTACTGCTTACTCGCTTTAAGTGGAAAGATTCAGAATATTAAATCAGGATTCACAAACCTATTACTGAATATCAAAGAAAGGAAAGGAAAAAGTACACACATATACATATACACACATACATGTATATTATGTGAATGCATTTGTATATATACGAAATATCCATATGTGTGTGTGTGTGTGTTTGTGTGTGTGTGTATAAGAGATACTCAGAGAGAAAACAGATACCTTCAGTCAATCAATCAACAAATACTTAATAAGTGCCTGCTATGTTCCAGGCACTGTGTGAATCACTCAGGTTAGAAAAATAGGCAAAAGATAGTCCTTGCCCTCAAGGAGCTTATAATCTAATATAAAGTTAAAACAATGAAGTCTGTTTCTTTCCTGATAATGATCTAGAAGGTAACACTAATGCCTCATAGCTTATGGTAGACAGTCATTGTTACTCCTATTCACCTTACTCATAGTTGCATATAGTTTCTTGATCATGGGCTTTTGCATAGATAGGACACTTTCACATATGAACTTTCCTCCATTTAGTTGGTTTCAGATTACCTCTAGAGGCAATAGTGTGCTGATAAATGTTTAACAATTGGGTCTTGGGGTGAAAAAAAAACCACCACAACTTTACACACAGCACACTTCTAAGTGTAATATGCATTATTGACATTTTCCACATTATTTTCTTAAAACTAGGCAATCAACTAAACAATAAATCAAGTAATGATTTGTAATATTTGCCAATTTTAGAGGTGTAAATGCTCACACTGAAAATTTATCAGTTGAGTCTTAAGAGCTAGTTCAAGATGGCTCCAGAACACCCCTGTCTAGATGGCAGAGAATCTATCCATTTATTTTTTTTATGGTGTCTAGTACAGTGACTTGATGTTGGTGATTGTGGTAATGATGAAAATGAAGAGGCTACTTAAGACTTAATTAACATCCTGAAGTTCTAGGCCAAGTTCCCAACAAGTTAGTCCCTTTTATGTTCAACATCGGAACAAAAATGAAACTCTTGCAGTGCATTCAGTAGTTAACAGAAAGATATTTACTTAGCCATGGCTAGAGAAGTATATTCAGCAAGGGAAGGTCATTGAAGATGCTTCAAGTTGATACAGTTGAGTAAAACTCCTGTTGCTTAAACTGCCCTCATTTTTTACTGGCCAAGCAACTGCTGGAGCTGCTTATGGATGCTTTGTACTCAGGAGATCAGAAAGTAATTTCAAAAGCCTGGGTCTTTAGTTCCCTGAGTTAACCAAGTCTTGAGGATAGTCTTAATACCATTTAAGGAAAAACCTGGCTTAACTTGCATGGTGGAAATGGTTAGGCTATTGCTTCTACCACATATGCCCAGGAGAGAGTTATTCTCCTTGGAAGCAAAAATGCCCCAGTATTTAATAGGAAGAAATTTCCATCTTACAGTCTCGTACTTCAACACCTGGCCTAATTGTAGACAAAATGTTTCTCTTTAATAATATCAAATCTGTCTTTTCTTGACACCTGTCTATGGCTACTCAGTACTGTAATGAAGCTTTCTTAAACTATTGGTGCAATATTATTCCTCTGATAATGTGATATTTTTGGAATCTACATATGTGATAACATTTCTTATTCCTGACACAAATATGGTATTCAAGGAAATGCATCAAAAATATGTTCTTGTTAGGAGGTGATTTCCCAATGTTTAAAAAAAAAATCAGAGGAGGATATTTTGATAGTATTTAATAGCCACTGAAAGAAACCAGGGATTTTTTTTCCCCCTCATTCAGATCTCCTTTTCTATAAATAGGTTTGGTATACAAATTCTGTTGAAGGGAATGGTCCTTGAGACAAGAGTTGGAGTCAAAAGTTGATTTTAATTATGGAGAGCTGTTGAACAACTTTTATGATTTCTTCAAAACTCTTAGAAAAAAAGTATGAAAGGGTTGTATTCCCCAAAGACATTTAGGGACTCCTTGGCAAAATAATTACCAGAGGTTCAATGTTTTGAATATTCAATTTAGGTAAGATTTCTGTGAGTTCTATTTATACCGGAGAGGAAAACCATGTCATCTAGTGATTTATAAGTAAATTTCAATTCTCAGTTTTTCTGTTATTTCACCGGAGGGAAAATGTCTTGAGCACCACCCAAATTTAATGTGGAACATTTATTTTCACAGAAGTGCCATTGAAGACTATAAGAGACAGCACATTTTATGGTGTAGTAGAAAAAAAAACCCTCTAGATTTGGAATCAGAGAACCTGGATTTGAATCCCTGTTCTGCCAGTTATTCCCTGTGTGACATTGGAAAAATCACTTAGCTTCTCTGCACATCAGTTTTCTCATCTATTAAATGATGGGATCAGATTAGTTTGCCTCTAAATTCACTCCTAGCTTTAGACTTTTGATCAATCCTACAATCCTGGTTGTGCCATTTACTATCTGTGTGACCTTGGTCAGGTTATTTAACATTCCTGAACCTCAGTTCATCTGAACCTCATCTGTAAAATGGGAAGGATGGAGCAGAGAACCTCTAAGGTTCCATGATCCTATATAGGCTTGTCCCCACACACATCACCTTTGCTGGATATTGTTTCCTCTCATTTGGAAAAGGTGTGGCTAGATGTAGGAACAATCTTTTTGAGCTATTGAAAAAAAAACTGATGAAAAAGTTAAGGACAAGATCTGTATTCTCCAGGTGCTCAGCATTCATAGGTTCTTGCCAATTTTCAATGGCACACAGATTTTTTCTTTTGCCTGTAGCTAGATGTTAGTTATTTACATAACACCCAAGACTTTAAGAACCAGGAATATGTTCTATCTGTTCAAAGCATTAACACTTGAGTGTGATTTGCTATTCTTTTGCTCCTCAAATTGTGGTCCTGCAGCTGGGTAACCCACCTTAGCAAACACATCCAAGAGACATCCTGGTGGAGCTCACACCATCCTCATCTCTGCTGCCACAATGCAAACACATCGATAGGACACCAGAGGGTGCTATAACAATGGATTAACTCATTAGTTCAGTAGGCATGCCTCTATCTACAGACAGGTCTGTGGGTGTTTCTGTGGCTTCCTCGATCTCCCGGTTTCCTTCTCCCCACCTTTCTGGAAACATTCCAGGCTGTTGGCCCTTCACTCTCAGCATGGGCCGCTTTGGAATTTGGAATAAGTGTAAAGATTAAGCCAGTGTACATAATGAAGTGGCTGGCCAAACACTTGCCTTACCTTCAGCTACACCTTTTTGACAAGCTCTTTTGTTCTGGGACTAGAAGCTCTCTTGGCCTTACCTGTTTCTGAATTTATTGCTTTACTTTGCTATCTTCCTATACAGTTTCTTAATTCTTCCAATCCCTCTATTTATATACAAGGAATCCTACATTGATATTTGATAAGCTTTTTCTCTATCTATAGAGAGTATAGAACATTTGACATTTTAGGTTCTCTCTTCCACCAGGAAAAAGTGTCAGTCTTTTGCCTTGGAATTGATTGGTGCCTGCACATGATTCATGCTTAATAAAGAGGAATTTAATTGGCTGACTGAGTACAAACTGGGTAGTCTCATTGTGTCAGCCTATCTAATGGTGGTGGTGTTGTTGAGCTGTTTTTCAGTTGTGTCTACCTCTTTGTGACCCTATTTGAGGTTTTCTTGACAAAGATACTGGAATAGTTTGCCACTTCCTTCTCCAGATCACTTTACAGATGAGGAAACTGAGGCAAACAGGGTTAAGTGACTTGTCCAGGGTCATCCAGGTAGTAAGTGTCTGACGCCAGACTTGAACTTAGGAAGATGAATCTTCCTGACTTCAGGCGTGGCTCTCTATCCACTGTACCACCTAGCTGCCCCTTACCTAATGGTAGTCCTTTCATTATTTCCCTATTCTACCATATGAAAGGAGTCCTGAGAAAAGAATTCCTTATTATTAAGATTTTCATAGATCCAGATAGCAACTGGTCCTGAGCAATAAAAATATATGAGATTATATTGTATTACATTGCACATAATCGTATTTCTAAAAATGATATTGGCAATGAGCTTCACATAACTTTTTGTACTCTGATAGTTTTAGGTTAAGAGGTCTGGATTCACTTCCTTTTCTCAATATTTGAATTTTTTCTTTTTTTACATTAGAAAATTGTACCCATCTGAACCCCCATGCCTTTTCAAATACCAGAAGAAAGGATATTCTTTTTGCTTAATTGTGGCACATCTAAATCAGGAAAAGGGCTCAATATCTTGATTGTGCTGGTAGAATTTTTTTCCTTCTCCAAAACATTAAGACTGATGTATCCTAGAATTAAGTTGAGACTGAGAGTCAGAAAGCATGGGTTCTAGATCCAATTCTGCCATCAACTCATCATATAGCCATGAACTTAAACACTCTGGGTCTCAGTTTATGCATCCCATGTGTAAAATAAAGAAGTTGGCCTCCTTGATTTACAGTTGAACTTTGGCAGAGTATTTAGGTATCTGAGTGTTTTGATACCATAAAAAGGTACACTGACTGCAAATTTGAAGCATGATGGTGTTTGAAACAGCTTTTGAAAAAGGGTGTTAGAATACTCAGGTTTATCAACCAACTCTGCTCTAATCTACATGACCATTGTCAAGTCACTTAAATTCTCCTGGGCCTCAGTTTCCTCATTTGTAAAATGATAGGTTTGGAATAGAGGACCTCTAAGGTTCCCTCTACCACTAAACCTAAGATCCAACTATCATCCTGAAAGAAGTGGAGATATTCAATTAAATGGACTTTTATCTGGGTTAGCCCTGAAACTTGATCCAAGTACAATGCCTTCCCTCTTATGAAATCAAGTTTCTCTCTCTCTCTCTCTCTCTCTCTCTCTCTCTCTCTCTCTCTCTCTCTCTCTCTCTCTCATACACACACACACACACAGATATCCATATATATGGATAGAGACTGAAACTGTGATTTCATTTTATTCATTCATATAAGGAACTCCCAGGTGAGCAAACTCCCTCTACTAACTCAAAATAGCAAGAAACTTATAGTTTTAGAGAACAGCCTAGAATCCTAAGGGATTATATGTTTTTTTTTCCCTAGGCAGCTGGATGGCATGGTGGATAAAGCAATGGGCCTAGGGTCAGGAAGACCTGAGTTCAAAGTCGACCTCAAACACTTACAGACTATGTGACCCTGTGCAAGTCCCTTAGCCTCTGCTTGCCCCAGTTTTCTCATCTGTAAAATGGGAATAACATCTACCTTCCAGGGTTGTTGTGGGGATCAACTGAAATAATAATCATAGGGGCAGCTAGGTGGCGTAGTGGATAGAGTACCAGCTCTGAAGTCAGAAGGACCTGAGTTCAAATCCGGCCTCAGACATTTAACACTTACTAGCTGTGTGACCTTGGGCAAGTCACTTAACCGCATTGTCTAGTCAAAAAAAAATTAATTATCATAAAAACCTTAGCATAATGCCTGGCATGTAGTAAGCACTATATAAATGTCAGGAAAAAATACATATACATACCATATGTATAGATAGATAGATAGATAGATAGATAGATTTAGATATAGATAGGTATGTATACACATATGTATATATAGATATATAGGTATGTATTCACATATGTATATATAAGTATGTACACACATGTGTATATACATACATATAAACACACACGTATGGGTGTGGGTATTTGCCCTAAGACACTTATGGGCTATGTAACTCAGAGGTTAAGTCACTTAACTTCTGTCTGTCTCAGTTTCTTCAACTATAAAATGGGACTAATAATAATAGCACTTTCTTCCCTTCCTTCCCCTTTCTCCAGCTGTATTCTAGCCAAATGACCAATACAGATGTTGTACAGGACCCTGCATGTTGCTTCCCTTCCATATTTGGCATATAGCTTTGCCTAACCCTAGGGTTCATTAATAACATCAGACGTCAATCTGAAGATCACATGTGACTGGGAAGTATTGAAAACATTTCACATAGTAGTGTAAATGACAAATGGACATTGTGTATCCTATAAATATTTGCACTGCATATTCTAAACATTGATTGGCTCATGAAAATGGGAAAGCATCAGGGCATTTTCACAGCTGGGCCAGGGGCTTTTGCTAGAGCACTAAAATAAAAAAGGATGAAATATTTTATTTCAGGTTAGAATCAAAGCTATATTTATGATGGGAAAAAGTATTCTTTTTTGAAGTGCTATTTTTTTTATCACTTTGAGAAAATTGAACTTTAAAAATAAATAATAATATTTAGAGCATTTATATAGCTGTTTAAAGTTTGCAGAGGACTTTACAAATATCTCATTCATTCCACACATAACAACCTTGGGAGGTGGGTGCAATTATTCTTATTTTACAGTATAGGAAACTGAGACTGACAGAGGTTAAGTGACTTGTCCAGGGTCACATAGCTATTATCTGAGGACAACTTTGAACTCTGGTCTCCTGAAATATGGACCCATCCAGTGCACCACCTAGATGCCACATAAGGGAGTCAAAGCACTAGTTTTAAAAACACATTCTATATAGGTACTAGTATCTGCAGCTCCTTTAAGTGACTTTCAGGATGCATATGGGATTTTTCCTGTCAGTTCCCAGTGGGGACCTGAACTATGAGCATAGTGAGAGAGGTTGTTTTTATGGGATTTCTCTCAAGAAAGAACAGAGAAAATGCCAAAAAGCAAGAGGAAGAGCCTGGTTTAAACAAAATACCTAAATGAAGTGTGTAGACACAAAAGGTCTAGAATTTAGGTTGACCAAAACCAGACTTTAAAAGTTCTTGGTTCTTCTTCCAATTCCCAACTTTGTATAGGGAGACTTTGAGACTTTTTACTCTTAAAAACAATATTGCCCCAACACAAAAACCTACTTTTTAATGCATTGGAAACAGGCCTAGATTCTCCTAACTAGATAATGTTGTTTTTTTTTATTTTTTTTTTTACCCCCACCTTTGGAGCAGTCTTTGAATTAGTCAATGTTTTAACATTCTTCTGCTATTCCTGACAGAGCATGTCCAAGTGTAACTGTCCCCAAATGACCCTTTCCTCCTATGGGGAGGAGTTGAATATTATTATCCCTCTCTGTGTATGTGTGTGTGTGTATAAAAGGGCTTTTCTATTTATAAACTCGTAATGGTGGGATCCTAGAAAAGTCTCTCCCTTAGTGAGCTGGGAATCTCCACAATTTTAATCATCAAAAAGAACCTGGGAAGTAGGCAGACTCATTCCCCAGTCCATTACTGACAATAATCCCCTTTACAACATTTTCAAGAAGAGGGACAGTGATATGTAGTAGAAAAAATGTGAGCTTTATGTGGGTTTACATCTTGGCTTTGCAACTTATTCTCTATGAAACCTTGGTTTAATCCCTTCCCTTTTCTGATTCCCAGTTTTCTTCTAGGTAAAATAAGGTGATTGGGCTTAGTGGACCTCTAGAGCCCCTTCCAGCTCTAAGTCCTATGATCTTAATAAATGGCCATCCAATTCTCATGTTTAAGACCACTAGTGATGGGGAACTCACCACAAAGGTGTTTAGTTGGGGACATGAGCATGGAAACTGGAAGAGAAGTCAGTCTGTTCTAGCTTTTGTAGATCACAATGGAGACAAAGTCCAAGGGAAGATTATGTCTGGCTTCTAGGCCATACCATGATTGAGGGACATAAACTCTAAGGGGCATTAATTAAGTGTTACCCCAGAAGAGGATTCAAGAAAGTTACTTTCACTAAAAGGTAGAACCAGCCTTAATAGATGGCTAGTCATTTACTTTAGGCAAATGGATTGGGGCAGAGAGTAATGGTTCAAAGTTGAGAATAGGAATTTCAAAGGAATGCAGCTATGGAAACTGCCATTAAGGGTTAAAAAAAAGCCGACTGCAAGAAAGCATGAAGACCAAAGACGGAATATTTATAGGCCAAATTATTTTCCTCAATCAGGAGCCCTATACCATAAATAGGATTCCCCAGTAGGTAGGTCCTTTGAAAGACTGAGAATGCCAGCAGCCTGGACAACCCAAATCTTCCTTGGCTAGAGACCTGACCTAGTACACTGCCCTGAGAAGTTCTAGGTTGATGATATCTAGATAAAATCTAAGAATGGGTCAATGAAGAGGCTATACCTCCATATTTGTTTTCATTGAAAATTGACATCATTCATTTCTATCTTTACCATTGTGTACTGTATAAATACAAGTGTAAAGTTCATTGCAGAGTAGTCGAGTGCCATGTATATGGTTTTTTTCCAATTATTCTAGGTTGGAGTTATTATCCAAGAGAGTGAAGAAACCTTTCAAAGTCCACTAGGACCCTTAAGTCATAAATAGTTTTGATAGGGGGTAGGGATATAAAGACAAAAGTGAAAGATTTCACGTCCTTGAGGAGTTACATTCTACTAGAAGACACAACGCGCATACACAAAAATGTATATAAAATTAATACATGGTAATTGAGGGGCATTGGCAGCTGGGGGAATCAGGAAAGAACTCAAATAGAAGGTTGTTCTTGAATCAATCAACAAACATTTATAATACGCCTACTGTGTGTCAGGTACTGCATTAGACACAGTAGATCAAAAATAAAGATTAAAAAAAATAAAGCAATCTCTAGCCTTGCTTATCTTTAAAGGAAATCTGGAATGCTAAGAGGCAGGAGTGAAGACAGAATGACTTCCAAGCCTGGAGAACAGCATGGGCAAAGGCCTAGAACTCACAAATATTTGATGCTTTAGCTATTGGAGATGGAGATACATCTTTGACTGTTAACCATAGGCACTGTCTTGAGGACCGGGCCTTTCTCCCCCCCCCCCCATTCTTTTCTTCCCTTAGTTTCAACTGAAAACTCCAAGATGCATTTTAGATGACCGAAAGGTGAGCTCAGGACGGCTATCTCTGGAAGCAGGAGACTGTTTATCCACTGGTTGGGTACAAGACAGTGCGGCTTGCATTTCCAGCCTCCCACACTGCTATGGCAACGCAAGTTAGCCTTGGCCTGGAAAAATGGTTCTCTGTCACTCCCTGGATTTGTGCATCTTCAGAGCCAGGACTGCCAAGAGAACAGGCGCCATGAAATTCCTTTCTACCTCCCACGTTATAGTTGCCTTATTGAGGATTGAGCTCCGGGATGCCTAGAAGGGATTCATTCACCTTCCCTCTCCCCCTACCCCCTACCCAACACTGACCCCCCAGGTCTTCAGAGGAGGGTGCCTTTACCACCTCCCTCCCTTACTTCCCCCTGACCCCGCAGGGGATGCAGACAATCAGCAGAGGAATGTTTTCATAAACAGTATTTTCCAGACAGTCCTTCATCTGTGGAAAATGAGGACATACCGGACCCTACCTCCCCTTCTGCTGTTGGAGGCTGCCTCAGCTCAGGGAAGCTTGCATTTAAAGTTCCATGGTAATCTTTAAGCTGATTTTTAGACATACCTACACACGTACCTGAAGATGGACTTTTCTGGAAGACATAGAGTTACCAATATTTGTGACAAAATATGTTCAATCACTTGATAAATAAATATTAGCTGTGCTGAAAGTAGGAGAAAATGAGTTGCTGGAGTGTTTTTCAAAAAACAAATCTATTCACTTCAATTTAACAATTAAATTTAAATGCCTACTATGTGAAGTACACATAGACATAGAGAATTATCTATTGAAAAAAACATTAATTTACACGATTTCTCTGGAACAAAAAATTCAGTAGTCACACATTGGTCATTGACAAAGCCAATCAGAGGAGAGTCCAGGATGGTCACTGGAGTCCTTAAATTTAAAAGGTCTATTATTATTCACCTATGAGACAAACTTATTTAATTGGTTTGACTTAACATGAACTTAAACATTACCTCAGCTTCTGCTTCAATTATTAGTGGATTTGCAAAGTAAAAGGCTGGTAAAGTATATGTGTTTATATGTAATAAGTATCTTTTTAAAAAAAAACCATGATTCCCTTCAACAAACATTAATTAAGTATTTACTATTAATCACTGTGATTAATTTACCTGATTGTTGGGAATACAAAGACAAAAATGAAAGAATTTGCAGTTCCAAGGAGCCTACATTCTTCTGGGGTGATACAGCATGTACAAACATAAGTTAATAGAAAGCAGTTTGAGGAGGGGAGTCCACACTAACAACGTGGTGGTGGTGGTGGTGGTGCTGTGGTAGGGGAATCAAGGAATGCTTTAGAAAAGAGGTAAAGCTTGAACTGAGCTCCACCTTGGTGAAAGATAAAGATTTAGAGATAGGCAGAGTGGAAGAGGGAGGGACAACAGGAGGAAGTATATTTCAGGAATAGGCCCAGTGGAGGAGGGAGTATTTTCCAGGCATACCTGCTGTTTGTCCCTCATTCTCAAAGAGCACCGTCAGGAAAGAGATGCCATGATTTGCAAGTGAATTGGACTTAATCAAATGAGCGTTGTGCAAAGTCACCAGCCTCAATAGGGTAGTTTGAGGAATGCACCGAGGTAAAGAGGGAATGTTGAGCTAGAGGAATAGCTTGTTTGACTGGATCACAGGGTGTGGGAAGTGGAGAGTTAAAGTCTAGATGTCAAAGTAGAAGCCAGACTGTGGAGGACCTTAATGAAGAGCTTGCATTTTTCCTAGAGGCAAGAGGGAACTTTTGAAGATTTTGAGCAAGAGGGTGTCGTGGTCAGAAACGGGCCACAGGATGATTATTTATCGACAAGGGTATGGAGGATAGAATGGAGAGGGGAGGCAATGTAAGTAAGGAGGCCAAATTGGGGATCAGAATGGAACAGGGGAAAGAGTGATGGATTTGGAATCCACAAAGCCTGGGTTTGAATCTAAGGTCCTACCCTTAGCAGGTGTATGAACATGGACAAGTCACTTACCAGCTTTGAGCCTTGCTTTCCTCACAGGTAAAATAGATAATAATACCTCTAGCACTTACCTTTCAGGATTGTTGTTAGAATCAAAGGAATTAATTATAGTCTAGATGAAAGGAGATGAGAAGATGAATTTATGTGATAGCTGTGAAAGAACAAGAAAATGTCTATAGGGGATTGATGGAAATAGAATGATCAATAATTAGCAAGTGATTAGATATGGAGGAAAGGAGGAAGAAAAGGTCAAAGATGACTCCAAAGTTAGGAACTTGGGTGACTGAGAGAATGGCGATGCTCTCAACATAGATAAGCTCAGATGAAGGGTAAGTTTATTAGGAAAGATGCTGGTTTTGGACATGTTGAGTTTGAGATGCTGATTAAATATAAAATGGTCCTCAAGTGACAGATATAATCAACATTTAGAGATAGTAGATAGTGGGAATAGTATTATAGGCATGAAATAGCATCACCAGGCTATTGCTTCTTTTTAGTAGGCCTGTTATTTACATAGGGTTAATCGGGCTTCTTTGAATCTAGGCTCACTCATTCTTTGTCACAAAGAGCCAGTCATGTTTCTTGTCAATCCTTTAATTCTCTTTCCAGTTGTATGAAAAGTTTATTCTATTGTTTCAAATGTCCCTTCTGTCCTCTCTAGAAGCTTGATAACAAAACCTGGGGTCAGGCAATGTAATTTTCATAGAGGCTATTGATATAACTCTATAATCAAATTCTCAAATGGATATTTAAGCTCATCAATTTGATAATTCCCTCCAATGATGCAGTTCTTAATGCCTCAGTGCCTTATCCCTCCTCACCCCCTTCTTGTCCATGTTTTGAGACCCAAAAGTTCATCAGAGAATTCCCCAACATTCTGGAAGACTGCTTCATTTTTTTCTAACATTGTTAAGAGTACCAGTGGAGCACTACGGCTATTCACCTGTCATTCCTCACTCTTGCCATATGATCATCCCATCTTCTCTTTCTATTATAACCATTGTTTGGTATTTATTAACCTTTTCTTCCTTGGAGGTCCTTATTGGTTACATGTTGAAGCCTGCACACATTAATAATGTGCCTCTCTATTGTTCTCTGTATGTTACTCATCTTTAAATGAATTAGTGGTATTCTATATCTTGCTATCATACAGCAATACTGATATGTTGGGACTGCAAAGATAGACCTTTGATTTTATGGTAAGCTTGGGTTCAGTTAAAAAAAAAAGATTTGCAAATTTCCAAATAAAACTCAACCTGTTCTTTTCAAATGAGTCCAGCTCATTGTCCATCTACACTATCTGACCCAGATGTGTGAGCATATGCACATTTCTGGATGTGCATGCATGCAGGTGAGTGTGCATGTATGATATGTGTGTATGTATATGTAGTTGGAAAATCTTTTAAGGGTATCCATTCAAATTCATGTTGAAAATGCATGTCTGGGCAACAGGCGTTCTTTGTTTACTTGGTGTTTTTTATGTGGGTGGACAGACCAAGATCCTTTGAGTGATTACAGATCTCTTACAGGCTTTGCAATATTCCAGAGATTGATACAGTCAGCACAATGCCATCCACAAAAAGGAACAAAAGAGCAAGGATTTTCAACTTTTTTTAATGTCATATATTTCTTTGGTAGCTCAGTAAAACCTTTGAGTTCCTTCTCAGAATAATGATTTTAAATTCATAAAATAAAATACACAAGGTACAGAGGGACCAATAGTATTGAAATAGTTACCAAAATTCTAAAAATAAACAAACCCAAAAACCAAAACCCAAGTTCAAATGCTCCAGATTAAGAACCCTTGATACAGTGAGCTTCACAATGGTAAGGGACTCCTTCCTTGACCCAGACTTTAAACTGGATTGCCTGCATCATTAAGGCAAATATCGTTGGTGAGTGTATATCTCTTTGTTTTATACCTCACCCAATGTTTATTATTGGAGGATCATTGAACAGGGTTATTCCTGTGGTTACGTCTTCCAAAGAATACTGAGTCATCTTGATGGAAAGATGCTGTTAAAGAGACTGTAAGCTGGCATTTCTTTCTGCCCAATTAAACATTTTCACATAACAATAATAACCATAATAGGATTTTATACTTAATTAACTTGTGTTTCACCTGAGATGGTGACAATGTAGTCCATTGTTAAATATCACTTGAAAAAGCTGTTAGCTCTTTAGTAATTTTCTCATAGAGAATGCCCTAAGTATCTCTGTTGTCTCTCATAAAGATTTTGTATAAATGAAAAAGTAGGAACACAGGTATTCATTCAGATATTGATGTTGCCTTGGACACATATTTTGGTTTTTTAAAAGTCTGAAATTTTTTTATACCTTTACTATCTCCCCCTTTTTCAGATCCCAAGTCTATTGGTCACTTACAACATTTTCAGCATGGATCTCCTTTAAACATATTTGATCTAGTCTAGCTAGTCATGTAAAAAAGAGTTTATTGAATTTTTTCCCCAATTTTTTCACTTTTTTCTTTTGTTCACATTTTTCTTTCCATTTTCAGCCTAGATATGACTTCGGGATGACTGACATAACTAAGAAGGAAAGTTGTATACTCATTCCTATGTTATTTGTTATTTAGTCATGTCTGACTCTGTGATTCCATTTGTGTTTTCTTGGCAAAGATACTGGAGTGGTTTGCCATTTTTTTCTCCCACTCATTTTGCAAGAGGAAACTGAGATGAATAGGGTTTAAATAATTTGCTCAGGGTCACTTAGCTAGTAAGTATCTGAGGTAGGATTTGAACTCAAGAAGATGAATCTTCCTGACTTCAGGCCTGACTGTGTCACCTAATTGCCTAGTTCCTAGATTATATTATTTTTATATTGGTCTGTCTCCAGACCTCTAAGAAGTTCAAGAAGCATCCACTTCTAGATCTTATAATATCAATTTTCACTGTGGAATAAGTGACTCTCTTTCTATGTTTTATAGTTAAGAAAATGAAGGACCACAGACATCAAGCAACTTATTAAATGTGTTGCAACAACAGTGGCATAGCCAAGCACAAAGAATTTGGTTTCTTGGCTAGAGGTTTTCCAACAGTTATGTTACAGTAAGTGTGTGGAAATTCAAATTGTAGTGACAAAAACATTGATTCTGTAATCCTAGCAAATTGGGATTAAACAGATATATTTATTTAGCTGTTCTGAAATAGGCCTAAATATACATACATGCAGATAGGTAGGATGTTTTCCAAGACTTCTTCAAGAGTAGTTCAGGCTTGCCTCATACTTATCCTATAAGCGTTCTGCTCAATGACAGAGAGTAGATAAACAGATGATCTAGATATACATAGGGATATAGAATAGTTATAGGTATAGATAGATCAGTATGGATATAGATAGAGAAATATTATTCAATGATGAAGGATGTCTTTAGTAAATCTCAATTAAATAAAAGATATAGAGAATATAAGGTCACATTTTCCTTACTGTTTATTGGTTATGGAAAAGTATTTGACTTAGAATAAAATGGGACCTCACAGGCTCCTTAACAGCAAAAAAACTCATATAAAAGTATAAATACACAATACACATATGTCAATATATGTACATATGTGAAAACCTACACATATACATACACATGTGTGTATATATTTATATTTGCATGTATATTTATTAGGTCATATATCTCTTCATATAGTATATGACTTTAAATTATTTTTAATAAAAAGAAATTTGATTTGCTGAGGTCATTCTTTTTCTTAAGAATATAATCATTGTAGAGTTTCTCAAATGCTTCAAAAGATCTTGGATTTTATCAGTATTGGAAATCCTTCCACAAATGCAGGTCACAATCCCTCTGAGTCTTACTAGACATTTTCATGAGCTATCTTCCCTAAATCATGGTCTGGTGGCCAATTTCTAGAAATGAAATGGTTCTAACTAAGATCAGATGGTCCACATATGACACAGGCATAGAGTTCATCACTGCATCCATCTGTGAAGTCTCTCTAGCCTTTTCCAGAACTTGTGTTCCCTGTGTTGGGCTTGGAGAATCCAGGGTCACCACCAGACCACAATGAGGCATCAGAGAAGGGTTTTAGTAGAAGTTTTTGTAGAACAGACAAATGTATGTGTGTGTGTGTGTGTGTGTGTATGCACATATGTATTTTTAGGTGCTTTAACTCTGCACTGTAAATGTTTGCTTATGTCAACACATGAAAGGTCTATTTCCTGTGAAATGCTCAAATCAAATGCAAGGCAATATTATTTTGGATTTCCTAACCATGTTTTCATAATGTGGCTGTAGTCTCAGGATTCAGAAGATGTATTCTTTAAATGTCAGGAGAGATTAGGAAGAGTTTGAACAGAGGGAACCCAAAGTCTTTGCATATTTTTGAGGGTCATAACTTATATGACCTATTATACCATATGTGTTCACAAATCAGGTCTATAAATGTGTGTCAACTTAACTAAGCAGAAGATAGGATCTGTGTCAGTGTGCAGGGTCTTTCTGGTAATAGTTATCATTCAGGATTAGATAATAATAATAAATAATAATAACAACAATTATGTAGTATCTACTATGTCTACTATGCCAGGCACTCCATTAAGTGCTTTACAAATATGATGTCATCTGATCTTCACAACAACTCTGGGAGGTAGGTGCTATTATTATCCTCTTTTTGTTGATGTTCAGTTGTTTTAGTCATGTCCAACTCTTTGTGATCCCATTTGGAGTTTTCTTGGCATATTTACTGGAGTGGCTTGCCCTTTCCTTCTCCAGCTCATTTTACAAATGAGGAAAGTGAGTCAAACAGAGGTTAAGTGACTTCCTCAAGGTTACTTACTCATAAGTGTTTGAGGCTGGATTTGTACTCAGGTCTTCCTCACTCCAGGCCCAGCTCTCTATCCATTGCACCATCTAGCTGCTAGCCTATGTACTGATCTGTACAATAGCTTTATATGTTCAACATGGGGAGGTATACTTAGACTCTGCTGAGAGGTGTGATGCCGTTTTGATTCAGGTAGGTAGAACAGTGGGTAGACTAGTTCTGGACTCAACGTCAGGAAGATCTGAATTTGAATCTTGCCTCAGATATTTCCTAGCTGTTGGATCCTGGAAAATTCACTTAGGTACTTTCAGTCTCAATTTCTCCATCTGTAAAATGGGGATAATCACAATAGCATCTACCTCTTGGGATTGGTGTCAGGCTCAAGTGGGATAACATGTAGTAAAGAGCTTTGTACATCTTAAAGTGCTATATAAATGCTACTTATTTATTAATATTATTATACTATATACTTAATATAATATATTAATATAACAAATCAATATATAATATATTACAAATATAATTATTAGTAGGACATTTTATAATAGCATAATATAAAAATGACTTTTTTCACCTTCGGGTTCATCACTCTTATTACCTTTAATATTACCTTTAGCTGACCCTTTCTTTAGGATGTGTTCATGCTGGGATCAAACTCGGTAGAGGTAGTCTAGTTCAGTGAATAACATACTAGACTTGTATTTAGAAGACCTGGGTTTGAATACTGCCTCTGACATTGTATGAACAGAAACTAGTTCTTTTACCTCTCTGAGTTCAATTTATGCATCTGCAAAATGGAAATAATAATATATGTAGTACTTGCCTCACCATGGTGTTGTAAGATTCAAACAAGATAACGTATGTAAAATGCTTTATACACCTTAAAGCTCTATACAAGACAGTCATTATTAGTAGGTACCTAATTAGCAGGTATTATAATTATTAAATAAAGGCATTAAGTAAAAGTACTAAATAATTTTTTTTCTCGATAAGAGGCAGCTACTCACTTAGCTTAGGTAGGTAGCATTTAATAGAGTATGTCCTAGGCTGAAAAAAATGTAATTTCTGACCAGTGCATGAATTATTGTTTTTGTCTATGGCCAAAACTCAATAGAATTTCTTCATGAGAGCCTATTCCATAAAACAGACTCCTGCGAGATTTTAAATGTAAGTTTTTTCAGGATAAATTTTGTGTGAAAGTCAAGTGAATATTTGGACTAATACTATCTATATAGGGCACATAGTAGGCCCACAGTGTAGCAGACAGGAAATAGTTGGTGAATCAATTATTGTATTAATTTATTGCCTCAAAGAGAATGTTATTGGGTTTTTTTTCCTTAAATACTTTGAAATGAACTTTTTAGAATTTCTAGGCTCTAAAAATGTTTTACCCCCTCTTAGAGCAAGCAAACAAACAAGAGGCTTCTAAAAAGTCTAATATCTCAGAAGTATAGCAATTGAGAGAATTTTTTAGGGAAGGCATTAAGCTGATTATTCAAAAATTCTAATAAACAGAAAATGAATTTTTGGACCCTATTAGAAAGTGCTTTTTCAAAAAGTCTACTATTGATAAAATACATTTTAAATACTGAAAATATTGAGTATTTTTCATTTCCTTTATGTCACTGAATGGTGATTGGTTTCAATTAAAATGATGGTTAAATATAGCTACTTCTAAAATTCTACTTTATGAGGCATACTTATAAGTTATATATAAGTATACATGAATACTAGAACCTCGGTACCTGAAATTAAACAGTAGAGACAAATTTTCTTTTTAAGGAAAAACAAGTGAGCAGCAGATACAACTTTAAAAGGTAACTACTTTAACTTCAAATTACATTTTGTACAATTCTTGTCAAATTTCCAAGAAGGGTTCATGCACTTGGGAGAGATCAGATGATACTATGATATTAACACCAAAAATTATTAACTGGCAGACTTTTCAACAGGAGAAACCAGAATAATCAAAGACCTCTCATGAGGAGACCGTTTTTGTTTTGGTAAATAATCAGTCAAGCATAATAACAGTCTCTGCTCTAATGCCTCAAAGACCTGCCCTTTTGTCTTTTGTAGTGTCTTAGGACATAACTAAATTAAACGTGTTTTGGTTCATAAGGTCTATGTATTTAGAGTTGAATTTAGAACTTAGAGAATTCTTGAAAATGAATAAACTCAGGTCCAGAGAGGAGATGTGATTTAGCCAGAGTCCCACAAGAGGTAAACAGAAGAAATGAGAACAGAACTCAGTTCTATTTTCTTTCTTTCATAATAATAGCACATTTTCAAGAAATTTACCAGCTTGTAGGGGTGCTTGCTGGATGCAATATCCTGGTGGTTTTGGTGATTTTGATGGCCTAATTTTATTGACAATAAAGCAACCTATAATGCAAATGAGTGGCATACTTAAGTGGGGCCAAAACAGACAAGACAGGTTATAAATAGCCTCCACATTGCCCTATGTGGGACTTCATAGCTATTACCTCGATGTGCCAAAAATCTACACTTTTATTTTGGTTTTGCTAGGTCTTCCAACCTGCTCTATGTCATTAATCTTCTTTGAAAATGAGGGGCAAGGGGCAGCTAAGTGGTGCAGTGGATAGAGCACCATCCCTGGAGTCAGGAGCGCCTGAATTCAAATCTGGCCTCAGACACATAATACTCACTAGCTGTGTGACCCTGGCAAGTCACTTAACCCCCATTGCCTTGCAAAAAGAATTGAGGGGCAAACAACCAGCACCACCACCACAACAACTCATGCAGGTTAAAAATTTTCAGAGATAGACCACCACCACATGGTTTCATTAAACTCTCTGAATATCCTTGTGATAACACTGTTGAGGGGAAATGTATTTCTCTTGCTTATCACTGTGGTTTGTAAATATCCATTCAATGTATTTTTCATCAATGCTCAGATCGTATTCTTCAACCAAAGAACCAAATAGGTATGGTAAACAATGGGCACACACTTGTAGGAACCTGGAAAGGAAATGTATGAAGAAAGAAAACATGTTAGAGTAACTCACAACTCTGGACTGTTGGCTTAAATGCTATTTATCCTTTCAAGAAATCTGCACCTTATGAAACTGCTTCTCTGCTGACTGCTTGACTATTGGTCCTCACCATTCTTTAATTTAATTTGTTAAGTCTTCTTGCTACTCAAACATAACCTTTAGAAGTTTTTTAAATTAACTGTCACTTTTAAAAAGGAGTTTAGAAAGCATTAGCTTTTAAAATGAATAATAGTTCTGTTTAAGTCAAAGAATTGTGAATCTCATCAAATGGGCTATGTCAGGGCTACACATACTCACCCAAATGCTGATTGTCAAATGAGACTGCAGCTCAAAGAATCCCAACCCCAAGATAACAGAATGTCAAAACAACCAAAATACTTCCAGCAACCAGGATGCCAAAGCAGTTGCCAAGCCCCCTCTCATGCCAGAGGGGACAGCAGAGAGCAACAAGTCCTTATAAAAAGCTTCACCTTTTTCCTACTCTAAGGCCAAGGTGCTCCCATTGTATCAGGGCCATCTCCAGTCATCCTGATCTATATCTCACCACTGGACCCAGATGGCTCTGGAGGAGAAAGTGAGGCTGGTGACTTTGCACAGCCCTCCCTCCCTTAAATCCAATTCACCTGCATGTCATGGCATCACCTCCCTGACGTCATGGTTCTCTTCAAAGGACAAACAACAATTCTTGCCAACAAAGTCAATTCTTTCTCCTACAAATTCAAAATCACTCACCTGAAGCCTTCTTTAGAGGGACTGCTTCTAGTTGCAATAGCTCAGCTCCATGGGCAGTTTTTAACACCCTCCCAACGCCCTGCAGGGTTTTCAGCTGCTCTCAGTTCCTTTTCCTTTCCTCCTGCTGTCTTAGGAAGATTCTGAAGATCCCCTAGCAAGATAAGGTACAGGACACTGAGATCCTTTCTCCAGCTGAACTGCCAAGCATTCAAACTCTACTGAAGAGACCACAACTCTAATGGACAGGCCACTATGTTCTAATGCCAAACTTCTGTTTGCCTAAAAGACTAGTTTACAGAGAATTCACACAAGACATCACATGGTGATCAGAAGAAGTGATACATGGACTCTCTCAAGGTCTCTCTGAAGAACTTTGGTATTGATTGTAAGACATGGGAGACAGTGGCACAGGAATGTCTAGCATGGCATTACTATATCAAAAGAAAGCAAAGTGGAATTGCAGTAGCTCAAAAGAAATATGAGGCACACAAGTTTAGAGATGTCTCGCTCCCGAACAGTCATATGGACTATTTGTGCCCAACCTATCATAGAGCTTTCTGAGCTTGTATTAATATGATCAGCCACAGCACAACACACCGTACCTTGACCCTGACATTGTGATGTCATTTTGGTCCTTATCAGCAGGAAAGACAAACAACAAAGTCTCTTAAAGAGCTTAAATGAAAGTCATCTGACTCTCAGTGATTCACCTTTTGCTGGCCAAGTTGCAATTCCCCATTTTTCCTATCAATATTCCTTTTTAAATCATCCCTTGGTCTCCAAAAATTTAAATGATTTTTTTTATTTTCTTAGTTTTACCCTCTTTATTCAAAAACATTTGTGCATATAAATTAGGTGATGTAACATCATGATTTTCAACTTTCTAAGAGCTTTTCTATTTCTTAGATGCCCTTTGAACTACATTTCTTTATGGTAACACTTTTCTAGTTTTTAATAAATAAAAAATCTTTCTCTGCCATTTATAACATTAAATTATTCCTATACATGTGAAGCATCACTTCCTCCTAGTTGAAAAAGAGATCCGATTCCTCAAATCTCTACCACAGATCTTTTTCTTTCCAAAACTGCCCCAAATCCCATCTAAAAGCTATGTTTCTTTATGCATATGTACACATATATATATATTTGAGGAGTGAATATTAAAATAAAATTATTTTATTATTTTAATTTATTATTTATTTATTATTATTGTTTAATATTTAATATTATTAATATTAAAATTAAATTAATTTCATCCACAACAGTGGCAATATTACATTCTTACATTCTGTAGCAAATTATACATATATTTCTTTACACAAAAACACTTTTACCCTCTTTTATTATTAACTACTCCTTAGGAAAAAGAGCCTTTCTTTAAGAAAACGAGACAGTGATTTTACAAACTCAATCATTAATAGTCTGCATAGATAAAATAATCTCTGATTTAATGAGCGTTTACTGGAGTGCCTATTATGAACAAGTCAATTCTCCAAGACTATAAGTACCCAAGAAGATGCAAAAGGGGAAGCTGGGGAAACATATTCTAACCACTCAATTGCAGGTACATAGGTATTATTAGTCAAATAAAGCATCCTATAAAGCTTGGACTCATGCCTTGTAAAGTAAGATGTTAGAAATAAATATATTTCATCATAATTTTGTTGAAACCAATTACTATTAAGTGAGAAAATGAATGGAAAGTATATTTTCAAGATTTTAAATGTGTTCTCTATTAATAGTAGGTTTTTTTTTTAAGAAGTTATTCCAGCACTGATGAATTCACAAGTCTATTGTTGTTGTAGTTATGGTTGTTGTTTTTAAAGATACAAGGTGCCAAGAAATATGAGATAAGTAAGTTTTGGTATTGTATGGGGAACATAGATGCCAAATTGCCTAGGACTTCAGAGATGATTTACTCCAACCTCCTCCTTTTACAGATGAAAAAATTTTAAGACCAGACCTATTACCTATTAGTAACTTATTAGACCTATTAGTAACACAGCTAAATAATAAACCATCTATTCCCACTACCATACCATGGCTGGTTATCTTTTAACCATTATCTTGTTGGTGACAGATGGCCAGGAAAATCCCAAGAAAATAATACCTTATCCTTCACCTATAGTGTAAAGTTTTTTTTTTTTCTAGCCCACTTACAAATGTCGAGGCCAAGGTGAGCCTAGGGATCTGGACTTGTCGGGACCAGTCTGACTATATGTTCTGATTATGGATAATGATCTGGGGCATGCCTGGAGATGAGAAAAACATCTTGGAGATAGAATGATTTTCTAGGAACCATCCAAGGCTCTCCAAATTTCTACCAAAACGGGAAAGCCTAGGTCTAATTGAGGCTTCTTGTGCTCAGAAGTGAAGCACTCAGATAATTTTGTATGTTTAAACATTTGTGAAAAGTGGCTTTCATTTGATCTCAAGAGACCTGGGTGCAAGCCCCAGATCTTCTTTTAAACAGCTTTGAGATTTTAGACTTTCACTTAACCTTTCTATACCTAGCTTACCTTATTTGTAAATGGGCATAATAATCTTCACACTTACAGAGTGCTTGTAAGGGAGGGATAGAGACTAGACCTGTGATTTAATAGAGATATGGAACTCCGAGATGAAGAATTTCTACCCATGCAAGTTGGCACCTTCTCTGCAACTTTCAGTCTAAGAGAGTTTCCTAGAGAACTTAGAGGTTATAAATGACTTGTATCATTTGTTAAGTGTCAGAGGGAGAAATTAAACTAAAATCTTCATGATTTCTCTCTCCCCTATGCCATTCCCCCTCTATAAGGAAAGGTCTTTGTTAAAGTGCTAGATTCAATGTGGATGATGGTAATCATGATACTGTTAAGCAGTCAGTTTCTGGTGTGGGTTTAGATAAGGTTGGTTTATTAACTTGGTCCTGGTAGACTCAGAAGGAAATGATCTATGCTGTGGAAGAGAAAAGGGCTCAACTTTAGGATATATCAAATGGTTTGGCAGGTTTTATTTTGATAATGTAAAGATTTAATCTTGCCAGGTCATTTATTGAAGAGAAGTGGAAGAGAGTATACATTTGAGTTATATTGAGTTAGACTTGCCTGTGCCAACTTTTTCACATTTGGCACATGATCTATGTGTCCATTACGTGAGAAATTACAAGCAATCCTTTCCAGGAAGGAAACTATAACTTATTGAGGTTGTGCTATAATTAAATATCTTTGGGCAATTATGCCATGGCCAAGATGCATCATTGAGATGCTCTTGCATCTCTACTATTAGTATATGCTGGATATTTATTTATTTTTTTGAAAATAGTATTTTTTCTAATTACATGTAAAGATAGTTTTTAACATTCATTTTTAATAAGATCTTGAGTTCCAAATTTTTCTCCCTCCTTCCCTCCTCTCCCCCTCCTCAAGCCAACAAAAAATTTAATATAGGTTATACATGTGCAATCATGTCAAACATTTCCACATTTATTAGTCAAATAATTGTGAAAGAAGAAACCGAACAAAAGGGAAAAACCACTAAAAATAAAAGTGAAAATAGTATGCTTTGATCTCTGTTTAGACTCCACAGCTCTTCATCTGGATGTAAGTAACATTTTCCATCACGAGTCTTTTGGAATTGTCTTCAATCTTTGTATTGCTAAGAAGAGCTAAGTCTGTCACAGTTGATTGTTACATAATGTGCTGTACTGTTGCACAATGTTTTCCTGGTTCTGCTCATTTCACTCAGCATCAGTTCACATACGTCTTTCCAGGTGTTTCTGAAATCCACTTGCTCATCATTTCTTATAGCACAATAGTATTCCATTACATTCATATACCCCAACTTGTTCAGCCATTTGACGACTGATGTACCCCAACTGATGGACATTCCCTCAATTTCCAATTCTTTGCCACCACAAAAAGCACATGCTGGATATTTAGGAAATTATGGATGATCCCAATGTATCTTCCTCTCTCATCATCATCTCTGTCTCTGTGCCTCTGTCTGTTTCACTTTCCTGGAAGTTTGGTAAGATGCACATTATCCAGCAGTATTGCTTCTTTCAAACCCACTTCAACTATTCTGTGTTCACTATATCAAGTAGATGAAGGGGAGTCCTAATGAACTGGTTAAACCAATCGAATAAACATTCTAGCATAACTAATAAAAACACTCTAAGAGTATAGGGACTTGATTCTCTTACCTTCCTCTGCTTCAGGATATTGGAGTATCACATAACATGGGTTTTGCTTAGTGTTTTCCATTCCAACAGTAGTTTTCTTTGTAAGGCTCCTTCAAGTAGTTCACCAATGAGGAAAAGAATGGTCCTTTTAAATTTGGTCTTTTTTGACCAGATGTTTCAAATATATTAATGTTGGTTTCAGCTCATCTTTCCCACAAAAATATAAAGTGTCTTCATGCATCTGGACTAGGCAAGGATACCTTCTTTTAGCACAGAGAGAGGAGATTACAGGGCACATAGTCAGGCGATGAACTATAACACACTCCCACCTGATTGTGACAACTAGTTGATGTGTATTTCAATGTGTAGGTGGGTGGTCTTAGCCTCATAGGCAGTATTCAGTAGCCACATAATAAAGCAACTGGGGACAAAGTCTCATTGTCAATATATCATACAGGATGTTGGGTTGTTATTTGTTTTCCAAATGTGCCTGGGTCATGCTCTTAAATGTTGCAAAACTGCAGAAATCCTCCCTCTCTGTGGTGTAAGGAACTCCAAGTGAGTCCCTCCTTGAAGAAAAACAAATGTGAAATTCCTTAAAGGCCTGTGTAGACCACATCAGTGATACTCAAGCCACATCAAAACTCCATAAACATCTTGTGAACAACATGAGAAGCACCTCAGTAAACTATTCACCATGCTGGGTGAGGCTGCAAAAGAACCACATGTAAGTCTTGTTCAGGCTGCTGACCACATGAGGAACACACAAAACACCTGGGAACCACACATGCTAAATTGAATTGTGCAAATAAATGATAAGGGGTTCAACTATTCCCACACCTAATATGCTAATCCTCACTTCAAAAGGAAGACAAAAATGACTGAATTACAACCAATAAATGTCAATAGGATAGGAAAAGGCAACATCTTTTTTTTTCAGGCAGATTTTATGAGATTTGTGTATGAAGGATTACCCTAGCTTACCCATGGTTTATGGGCCATTGGTGGACTGACAAAAATCTAGAGTAGGAGTTCTTAACCTTTTTTTTTTTTGTAATGGATCCCTTTGACAGTCTTTAACAGAAGCCTTGCAATCATTCTCAGAATAAGTTTTTAAAATACACACTATAAAATACATATGATAAAAAAGAAAACCAAATATACTGAAATAGAACTATTAAAAAAACCATTTTTTAAAATTCAAAGGTTAAACTGAATTAAAGTTAGAAACATAGTTGATTAGCATATTCATGAAACAATATGTTTATCATTTGGAATAGAATTGAAAGATATTCTAGAGGTCTGCCTTAAACTAGAGGTAATTTAAGAAACTCATGTTCACATAGGGCATGGGATTCTGTGGCTTCAATGCAAAAGCTATAGGAAGGAAAGAGACTCATGCCTGCATAAATGAATTTTGGCAGGTGAGAGACATTTGGAGCTAGGAATGGGAGCCCTTGGTTGAGATGATTAAGGAAATTGCATTTCCTTTTATGACAGAGTTACTAGACCAGAAGACCAGGTAATGCTGTAGCTACAGTCTACCTAGATTTCAGAAAAATAGTATTATTCTTGGGGATAAGGTGTATTAAGATCTGTTATTGTAAGTAGCTATATTGACTGGTAGACAGTACAAGTAGGTAAATTCAGAACTAGTTAATGTCTAGGGGCAGCTACATGGTGCAGTGGACAGAGTGCTGGACCTGGAGTCAGGAAGACTCATCTTCCTGAGTTCAAACCTGGCCTCAGACACTTACTAGCTATGTGAACCTGGGCAAGTCACTTAACCCTGTTTGCCTCAGTTCCTCATCTGTAAAATGAACTGGAGAAGAAAATGACAAATCACTCCAGTATCTTTGCCAAAAAAAAACCCCAAATGCTATCCAGAAGAGTCAGACAAGACTGAAATGACTGAACAATAACAACAAAAATTAATGTCTGGCCCTATTAAACAATATTAGATGACAGAATGTGCATCTAAAAACATCTTGGCAGTCTAAAATACTGAGCCAAAATTAATGAGATGAAATTGAATATAGATAAATGTAATGCCTTCCACTTCTCAAATACTGAAAGCATTTTGGGATCTTGTAGATTGAGGGGATACCTCCAATAATCTAATTCTTCCATGTGGTCTCCCAAAACCCTGTCACAGGGATCTGTCTAATGAAGGCCTTCCTCACCTCTATAACATTGCAAGGGTGTCGGTGGAACACTCTGGCTGTCCACCTGAAGTCTTTTAATCTCATGACATGACCAGACAATCTTTTCTTTTTATCATACAATTCCTTGATGACGATCCTATTCTTCCTTGGAGTTCTTCATTGTTTACATGTCGTAGCCTGCTCATGTCAATACTGTATCTAAATATTGCACTTAATGTGATTCATATCTTTAGTTCTTTGGAGTCAATAGTGTTCTATATCTTGCTGCAATACAACACTTGTGAAATGTTAGTATTGACAAAATGTGTAAGTAAAAGATATTTTCAATTTCCAAAAACAATTCAGCTTCTTCCTGTTCAATCCTGGGCCCAGGCCACTGTCTTTCTGTACTATTTGTCCAAAATGTACATACTATTGGTAAAGGTTTATAGCATATTCTTTAAAATGCCCACTGAAATCTAGGTAATAGACATTTTTCATCTTCTCAGTGATTACATACTTCTTCCCATAGGCTACAAAATATTGTGGAGATTTAATATAATCAACTCTTCACCTAATGTTTATTTTTCTTAAGATTTTTTTCTAAATTTTTTCCACTTGGTATTTATTCTTTCCCTCCTGTTTCCCCCACCACACACTAGAAGAAAACAACAACAACAACAAAACATTTCTAACAAATACACACGGTCAAGAAAAAAATTCCTGCATTTGAAATGTCCAAAATGTGTGCCTTAGTTTGTATATTTAGTCTATCATGTCTCTCTAAAGAGATGAGTATCACTTACCATCAGTCCTCTGAAGTCATAGCTGGTTAGACTGATTAGAGTTTTTAAGTCTTTCAAAGTTGTTTGTCTTTACAGTGTTCTCTTGATTCTGTTCACTTTACTGTGTATCATTTTTAAAATTTTAATTTTATTTATTTTTGTTACATTTTGAGTTCTGAGTTTTCTTCCTCCCTCCTTCCCGACCCTGCACTAGAAAAGGTCAATATTTCACACACACACACACACACACACACACACACACACACACACACACACATATACACACACACATGAAACTATACAATGCATACTTCCCTATATTGGTTCTTTCAGTGGAAGTGGATAGCATCTTCCTTCACAGGTCCTTCGTAGTTAATTTGAATATTCATATTACTCAGAATAGCTTAGTCATTCATAGTTACTATTTGAACAATATTGCTGTTACTATATGCAATGTTCTCTTGGTTCTACTCATTTCACTATTCATTATTTCATGCAAGTCTTTCCATGATTTTTTTTCTAAAATCAACCTGCTCAACATTTCTCAAAGCACAGTAATATTCCATCACAATAATATGCCACAACTTCCTCTCCAAAATGGTTGGATCAGTTCATAGTATCATCACCAGTGAACTAGTGTCCCAATTCTTTCATATCCCCTCCAACATTTGTGATCTTCGCTTGCTGTCATTTTAGCCAATCTGATACCTATGAGATGATATTTCAAGTTGTTTTATTTGCATTTCTCTAATCAATAATGATTTAAGACATTTTATATAACCATAGATAGTTTTAATTTCTTTACCTGAAAACTGCCTGTTCATATCCTTTGACTATTAATTGGGGAAGGACTCATGTTCTTATAAATTTGACAATTTTCTATATATTTGAAATGTGAAGCCTTTATCTGAGAAACTGTCTATAAAATTCTCCCCAATTTTTGCTGTTCTTCTAATCTTGGCTACATTGTTTTTATTTGTACAAAACTTTTTTAATCTAATGTAATCAAAAATATCCAATTTATATCTCACAATGTTCTCTAACTTTTGTTTATCCACAAATTCTTCTCCTATCCATAAATTTGTTAGGTAATATCCCATGTTCTTCTAATTTACTTATGATATTTCTCTTTATGTCTAAGTAATGTATCCATTTTGATCTTATCATGGTAAATTATATAAGATATTACTCTATATCTAGTTTCTGCCAGACTGCTATCCAGTTTTCCCAACATTTTTTTTACCAAATAGTGAATTCTAAAAGCTTAAATCTTTATATTTATCAAAGACAAGGTTACTATAATCATTTACTACCATGTATTGTATATCTACTCTATTCCACTGATCCACCAGTCTATTTCTTAGTCAGTACCAAATAGTTTGATAATTACCACTTCATAATACAGTTTAAGATCTGGTACTGCTAGATCTCCTTCCTCTATATTTTTCCATTGATTCTTTTGGTATTCCTGTCATTTTGTTCTTCCAAATAGTTTTTGTTGTTATTTTTTCTAGCTCTGTGAAGTAGCTCTTTCTAGTTCTTTGGTGGTTTGATTGATATGGCACTGGATAAGTAAATTCACTTAGATAGAATGGTCATTGTTATAATATTGGCTTGGCCCACCCATAAACAATTAATATGTCTCTTATTACTTAAATCTGACTTTATAGGTATAAAAAGTACTTAATAATTATGTTCATATAGTTCCTGGGTTTGTCATGACAGGTGTACTCCCAAGTATTTTATATTCTCTATATATTCTCTATATATTATTTTAAATGAAATATCTCCTACTATCTCTTCTTGCAGGCTTTGTGTGTGTGTGTGTGTGTGTGTGTGTGTGTGTGTGTGTATACATATATATATGTATATATATGCTGATGATATATTTGGGCTTATTTTGTATCCTACTACTTTGCTAAAATTATTGTTTCAAGTAACTTTTTAGTTGAATTTTTAGGAGTTTACAGGTATATTGTCATATCATCTGCAAAAAAAGATGGCTTTGTTACCTCCTTGCTCATTCTGATTCTTTTGATTTCTTTTTCTGTTCTCATTTCTATTGCTAACATTTCTAGTATAGTATTGAATAATACTGGTGATAATGGGCATCCTTGTTTCCTTCCTGATCTTATTGGGAAAGCTTCTAGATGATCAGCATTACATATAATGCTTGCTGATGGTTTTAGGTAGATGCTCTTATCATTTTAAGGAAACGCTTTTAGGTGTTTTTAATAGAAATGAGTGTTGTATTTTATCAAAAGCTTTTTCTGCATCTATTGACATAATTACATGATTTTTGTTATTTATGTTATTGATACAATCAATCATGCTAATAATTTTCCTTATATTGAGTCAGCCCTTCATTCCTAGTATGCATCCCATTTTGTCACACTATATATTCCTTGTGATATATGGATATAGTTTTGTAGCTAGTATTTTATTTAGAATTTTCACATCAATATTCATTAGTGAAATTGGCCTATGATTTTCCTTTTCTGTTTTTACTCTTCTTGGTTTTGGTATCAGTACCATATTTATTTCATAAAAGGAGTTTGACAGGACTTCTTCTTTGCCTATTAATTTAAATAACTTGTTTAATATTGGAATTAGTTGATCTTTAAATTTTTGGTAGAATTCACTGTAAATCCATTTAGTTCTGATGCTTTTTTTTCTTAGGAAGCTCACTTATGGCTTGTTCAATTATTTTTTGTAAAAATAAGTCTATTTAGATATTCTATTTCCTCTTCTGTTCAAATGGGCAGTTTATATTTTTGTAAGTATTTGTAAGTATTCTTCCATTTCTTAATAACTTAAATTGTTAAGTTTGTTGGCAAATTTAGACAAAATAACTCTTAATAATTGCTTAAATTTCATCTTCATCAGTGTCGTATTCACCTTTTTCATTTCTGATATTCGTGATTTAGTTTTCTTCCTCTATTTGGGAAAGCTAATGACTTCCTAAGACACCAAGAAATAATAAAACAAAATAATGAAAAAAATATAGAAGAAAACACGAAATATCTCAGAAAAAAACAACTGACCCAGAAAACAGATTGAAGAGATATAAGATAAGTATTGTTGGATTACCTAAAAGTTATGATAAAAAAAAAGCCCAGGCTCCATACTTCAAGAAATTATTAAGAAAAAATTGCCCTGAAGTTTTAGAACTACAGGACAAAATAGAATTTGAAACAATCCACTGATCACCACCTGAAAGAAATCCCAAAATGAAAACTCACAGAAACATTATAGCTATGTTTCAAAGCTTTAATTTTATCTGAGATCATGACTGCTACCCCTGTTTGTTTATTTATTTGCTTTTTGGATCAGCTGAAGCATAATAAATTTTACTCCTACCTTTTATTTTTACTCTATGTCTGTGTCTCATTTTCAAATGTGTTTCTTGTAAATACTAAATTGATCCATTCTGCTATCCACTTTTGTTTTATGGATGAGTTCATCACATTCACATTCAAAGTTATAATGATTAATTGTATATTTCCCTGCCCAATTCTAATTTTTAAGAAGTTATTGTCTTCTGTTAAGTTTTGAGATCTTTTTTTTAATTCATTGACTTTCTTTTCATAATTTTCTTGGTTTTCTTGAATTACTCTTACGATTTTATGTAGGGGAAAGAAATTGAAGGTATTAGAATAGGCAAAGAAGAAATAAAGCTATCACTCTTTGCAGATGATATGATGATATACTTAGAGAATCCTAGAGAATCAAGTAAAAAACTGCTTGAAACAATAAACAACTTTAGAAAAGTTGCAGGATATAAAATAAACCCACATATATCATCAGCGTTTCTATATATTATCAACCAAGCCCAACAGCAAGAGATAGAAAGAAAAATCTCATTTAAAGTTACTGTAGACATTATAAAATATTTAGGAGTCTACCTGCTGAAACAAACCCAGGAACTATATGAGCACAATTACAAAACACTTTTCACACAAATAAAGTCATATCTAAATAATTAGAAAAACATCATTTGCTCATAGGTAGGCCAAGCTAATATAATAAAAATGACAATTCTACATAAATTCATTTATTTATTCAGTACCATACCAATCAAACTACCAAAACATTGTTTTATAGAGCTAGAAAAAATAATAACAAGATTCATCTGGAAAAACAAAAGGTCCAGAATATCAAAGGAACTAATGAAAAGAAATGTTAGGGAAGGTGGCCTAGCCATACCAGATATTAAATTGTATTATAAAGCAGCAATCTCAAAACTACTTGGTCCTGGCTAAGAAATAGAGTGGTGGATCAGTGGAATAGGTTAGGTACACAAGACACAATAGTCAATGACTACAGTATTCTATTGTTTGATAAGCCCAAAGACCCCAGCTTCAGGGATAAGAACTCACTATTTTGACAAAAACTGCTGGGAAAAGTGGAAAAAACTATGGCAGATATTAGGCATAGACCAAAATCTTACACCCTATACCAAAATAAAGCCAAAATGGTTTCACAATTTACATATAAAGGCTGATACTATAAGTAAACTAGGAGAACAAAGAATAGTTTACCTATCAGACTTATGGAGAACAAAAGAATTTATGACCAAACAAGAGACAGAGAACATTATGAAATGCAAAATGGATAATTTTGATTACATTAAATTGAAAAGTTTTTACACAAACAAAGCCAATGCAACCAAGATTAGGAGAGAAGCAGAAAACTGGGAAAGAATTTTTACAACCAGTGTCTCTGATAAGGGCCTCATTTCTAAAATAGATAGAGAACTAAGTGAAATTTATAAGAATACAAGTCATTCCCCAGTTGAGAAATAGTCAAAGGACATGAACAGGCTCTTTTCAGATAAAGAAAATTTTCAAATGAAGAAATTAAATTCTATAGTCATATGACAAAATGCTCTAAATCATTATTGATTAGAGAAATGCAAATCAAAACTTTAAGGTACTACCTCACACCTATCAGATTGGCTAACATGACAGAACATGAAAATGACAAATGTTGGGGAAGATGTGGGAAAATTGGAACATTAATACATTGTTAATGAAGTTGTGAATTGATCCAACCATTTTGGAAAGTAATTTGGGACTATGCCCAAAGGGCTATAAAAATGTGCATACCCTTTGACCCAGCAATAGCACTTCTAGGGCTGTATCCCAAAGAGATCATAAAAATTGGAAAAGGACCCACATAGACAAAAATATTTATGGCAGCTCTGTATGTGGTGGCAAAGAATTGGAAATTGAGGGGATGCCTATCAATTGGGGAATGGCTGAACAACTTGTAGTATATGAATGTAATGGAATACTATTGTGCCGTAAGAAATGATGAGTAAGCAGACTTCATTAAAACCTGGAAAGACTTGTATGGACTGATGCTGAGTGAAGTGAGCAGAACCAGGAGTTGTACACAGTAACAGTCATGTTGTGCAATGCCCTTCTCAGCAATGCAAGGATAAAAGACATCTCCAAAAGTCTCATGATGGAAAATGCTATCCACATCCAGAGAAAGAACTATGGAGTTTGAAGGCAGATCGAAGCATATTATTTGCTCTTTTTTTCTGTTTTCTTTTGTTTCCTCTTTCTTGTGGTTCCTTATATGGGTTCTAATTCTTCCTTACAACATGACTAATGTGAAAATATGTGTAATAGGAATGTATATGTATAGCCTATGTCAGATTGTGAGCTGTGTTGGGGAGGGAGGTGGGAAGGGAGGGGGAGAAAATTTAAAACTTTAAAGCTTATGGAAGTGAATATTAAAACTAAAAATAAATTAATAAAATATACAATAAAATTATATAACCAAAAAAAAGATTTTATGGGGGGAAAACTTTTTAAATAATTAAAGTTATACAAAAGTATAATAGACTACCTAAGGTTCTTCTCACTAATTTTGTCTTCAAGTTTCCTTCTGAGATTTTTTGATTCCTCACTTACTTGATTTGTATGTGGATAGATTATATAGATGATGTCTGAAAATCTGAATAGAAATGTTGATTTGGCAAGTGTCAATTAGGAGGGATCTATCTTTCATCTAAAGAAATCAATCTGGGAAGATTTCTGAATAGAATACTTTATGAGTTCTAATTCTGGTTTTGTAATAAACTAACTTAATCATCACATGTTAGTATACAAAAATATAAAGTAGTATCAATATTTTTGTGGGTATATACAGGGTCCAGTTTTCAATTATAACACCTTTTAAAATATTAATATCTACTGTATATCAGTTTCATTATGTTTTTGGCACTACAGTGGAAGTTATTCAAGAAACTTTTAAGTCATATGACCAATAAGAGGGAAGGCTAGACATTTTCTATGACTCCTCATCACTTCTTAAAACTTTCCAAAATAAGAATCATGCACAAAAGGTAATTGCAATTGTCTCTACAAGCTAAGACAGTTAAGAATCCTAATGAGGTAACAATAGCAAAGAAGGATAGTACTTAATTCCTAATGCAATCATTCAGCATATACTCCTCCATGAGCCACCATGCCTACCAACATGACCTACAAGTTTATACTTTGCAATCTACTTAGCAACGTCCCTGGTGCTTCTGCACCTTCTGCCAGTACATCTCCTTGTCTTTACTTTTATCTTACCAGTCTGTGGAAACAAACAACAGAATTCAACTCTGCCCCCCCCCCATAGGGGATCTAAAGCTTCCTTTGTCTGGGGCAGCAGCTTCCTTCACCAAAGTCCCCAGGTAGAGAATTAAAGAGCAAAGAGAACTGTGATAGGATGCTAACATATTGTGAGGTCCCATGGGAATGAAGGAAAAACTTCCTTCCCTTATACATCTTCCTAATTGAAAAAAGAAAAAAAAATAAATCACTTGTAAGACATATTCAATCAAAATGTGTGGCTGTGTCCAAAATAAGTCACATTCTACACCCAGAGTCCACCTTCTCTCCACCAAAAGAAGGATAGCAATCTTCACTATGAATCACCTGGAATTATTGTTGGTTATTGCATTGATCAGAGCTCTTAGGTCTTTCAAAGTCGTTTGACCTTGAAAAGTGGTTATTATTGTTCTCCTGGTTCTGTTCACTTCACTCTGTATCAGTTCATACAAGTTTCATGTTTCTCAGAGACTACTCCTTTTGTCATTTCTTACAGTACAATAGTGCTCTCTGATATACCTGTACCACAGTATTTTCAATCATTCCTCAACTGGTGGCTACCTCAGCTTCCATTTCTTTTCTATTCCTTTTTAGCTGCATTCTGGGAATTTTGGTATTTGGAGTTATTCATTCATTTTTGTTCTTCAGTCATTTCGGTTGTGTCTAACTTTTTGTGATCCCATTTGGAATTTTCTTGGCAAAGAGATTGGTTTGCCATTTCCTTTTCCAGCTCATTTTATAGGTGAGGAAAGTGAGGCAAACAGTGTTAAGTGATTTGCCCAGGGTCACACAACTAGTAAGTATCTGAGGCTGGATTGAAACTCAGGCCTTCCTGACTCCAGGTCTAGCACTCTATCCAATGCACTATCGAGATGCCTCATTGTTAACTCATAAAGTGCTACTAGAAATATTTTGGTAAACAAAATAGAAGTCAATCTATTGGGTAATGGTTAAATAAAGTGTGCTGCATAAATGTAGTAAGAGTGTTATGCTGTAAAAAACAAAACAAAACAATGAATATGATGAATACAGAAAAACACAGATTTAGAAAAAACCAAAGCTGAGTGAAATAAGCAGAGCCATGAAAACAATATATACAATGACTATAACACAACCACAAAACAATCAAAAGTGGTTGTTTCAAAACTGCAAAGAAAAATCATGGCCCCAAAGGAAAAATATAAAAAGAAACATCTTTCCCCACCCCTCTGCAGAAGTGGAAAGTCCATGGGTATAGTACATTTAGAAATTTTTTAGACTTTTTTGATGCATTGATATCATTTGTTGATTTTTTTCTCTTCTTCCTTTTCAAAATATTGTTTGTTACATGAGGTGGCTTCATGTTAAAAGGAAGGGAAGGGATACTAAGAAAAATATATTGATATAAAAATATATCAAACGAAACTTATTGACACAAAACAAAAGCAAGTATTTAAGTGCTTACTATGTGTCAGAAAGTATGCCAAGTGCTGGGGATAAAAAGAAAGGTGAAAATTGTCCCTGCCCTCAAGGAACTTACACTCTAATGAAAGAGACAGCATTCAAATAACTATTTATGTATGAGATATATACAGTGTAAATGGAATATAATCTCAGAGGGAAAGCACTAACAAGGTAGGGTGCTCCAAAAGGCTTCCTTCCAAAGATCATATGTGAGTTGATTCTTTTTTTTGTTTGTTTGTTTTTGTTTTTGTTTTTTTTTGGTTAGACAATGGGGTTAAGTGACTTGCCCAGACTCACACAGCTAGTAAGTGTTATGTGTCTGAGGCCAGATTTGAACTCAGGTCCTCCTGAATCCAGAGCTGGTGCTCTATCCACTGCACCATCTAGGTGCCCCGTGAGTTGATTCTTGAAGTGCATTGGGGAAGCCAGAAGGTGAGAAAAGAGAGTACTCTATATATGAAGGCTATCTCATTAAAGGTCATGGAGTTGAGAGGGGCATTATTTAATAGTAACACCAATTAGGCTAGTCTATTAGCACTTCAGTTTTTATTGATGCCCTAAATGGATATTAAAGAATTAGTTCACTGGCAAAGTAATTGTTACATTAGTAGATTAGAATAGATTGTTAAGGAGTCAAAGTCATGGGTTCAATCCCAGGATAGGTTGGTTAGCTCTGTTCTTTTTAGATAAGATATAAACTCATTGAGGGCAAAGACTTTTATTTTCTTCTCTTTGTTTCCCTAGTACCTAGTATCATCAGCAAAGCACAGAGTAGATGCTTGTTGACCCATTGCTTGTTTCATTGCCACCCACTATAGTGTGATCCCAAACCAGTTATCTCACCAATGCATGGCAACTGGTCATAAGGAAGATTGGACTAACAGCTTTGTATAAATTTGAGCAAATCCAGTATTGCTACTTGAAGAATTACTTGTCTCTCTTGCCCTATAGTCTTCGTTTTTTAAAACCAAGAATGTGATAGGGCATGAGTATAGAAAAACAGAATGTCATGAGTATAGAACAATAGAATGTCATTGTTGTAAGAAATTCACTGATTTCATGAATGAGGTGAATAAAGTCCAAATAAGTAATGGGACTTGAACCCAGTCACACAACTAGGCCCAAATATAGGAATAAGGACTTTCTAGATGCCTTGGCATTGAGGTAAACCACCATAGGGAGCCAAACAAAAAGCTAGATTGTCCCAGAAATCATACCAACTCTTATTTATAGATGTAAAAGACCTCCCTTGTCCCTTTACAATGTATGGTTGCTATTTTGTTAGTGCTTTGTCGAGTTTGATTTTCAATGGTCTTTGGTGATGGGCTTCTCACCACTTCCGTTGGTGGAGATTCCATGGTCTGAGAAATCTCAACAGGCGGAAGTTTATCCTAATGTGGTTCCTGTGTTTCTTACTGGACATTCTTGAGGTCTTCTTGTGGTCCAGGTATAACTGATGTGGCCCACATGAATTTTATGGGAGTTATTCCATTTATTTTCATTCAGGGAGGAACCTGTGAGGAATTTTTGTTTTCACCACACAGTATACAATTCTCGTGATTCTTATTTGTTATTTGTTGAATGCCGATAGGGTTCTTGGTCAGTTAGAAGTCTAACAGAGCTAAATATTTAGAGGTCAGAGTTGTGGAAAAGAGAGAAAAAGTTTGGGGTTTGGAGGCTGACAGAATGAAAAGTGATGACTGTGAGTCTGAGACTTGGACCTCCCCAATAGACCAGCTATGACTGGTAAATTCAGTAAAGCACTTCATCATTTCATTTTTTAAAAGTTTTCAGATTGGAGGCTTTCTGTCATAGAGACAAAATAATGATTGGGTTGACTGAATATGTTCACTTTTCTTCCATTTGTTTTGACTTTATGGAGCTTGTCACTTGGAGGAGTAAAGAAAAATAAGCATTAAGAGTAGTGTGTGTACAGAAGCTTAAAACTAGATAAAATATTCATTTTACTTTTTAAAATGTAATGGAGGGACTGGCCAATAAGGACACCAGTCTTTAAAGCACATGCAGTATCCTGTACGTGCTGCATAACCATATGCAGATTGCTTTTGTAAATCTGTGATAACATATAATGGGAGCAGCCCTGCCTTCCCATTCAAACTTCAAAGTATGAGCAGGTATTCTGAGACTGCTTCCTCTTGGCTTACTGAATGGTGACAGAAAATAATTTTAATTGGCTGATGAATGAGAATTGTGATCATGCAAAAATTGTGGATGAAAACTCTCTCTCTCTGTCTCTCTCTCTCTCTCTCTCTCTCTCTCTCTCTCTCTCTCTCTCTGTTGCTCTCGCTCTCTCTCTCTCTCTCTCAATCAAGACAAGAATTACCCTAAGCCTCAAGTGGGGAGAGAGGTAGTAGGTGCTGCTGCTGGTTGCTTTATCTCCCAACCAGATTATCTGAACCCACTGTGCTTCCGTTTCTTCTGTTTCCATTTCGTTTATTCTTCTTTCCTAGGTGAATGGATTTTACTGACAGAATGACCTTGAGCTTTAAAAGGTCTGAATAGATACAAGAGGTACAGCAATGAGAGTCTATAATCAGAAATGGATGTTATACTTTTGTCAAAAGCTTTTTTTTCTTGCATCTATTGACATAATTCCATGATTTTTATTGATTTGTTATTAATATGTTCATTTAAGTTTATAGTTTTCTTAATACTAAACCAAACTTACAGTCCTGGTATAAATCTAACCTGGTCATGATGTATAAGTTGGTGATATGTTATTATAAAATCTTTGCTAATTTTTTTTTTGCATTTATGTTCATTAAAGAATTTGGTCTATAGTGTTTTCTTTTTCTATTATTACTCTCTTTCATGATTTATATATCAAGACCATATCTATATCATATAAATAATTTAATAGAATCCCTTCTTTTGCTATTTATGAAAACAGTTTATGAAATTTGGGAATTAGTTGTTCTTTTAATGTTTGTTATATTTCATTTGTAAATCCATTTGGTAGTGTAACTTGTTTTTCTCTTTTAAATTCATTGTTTGCTCAATTTCTCCCTCTGATTTTGAGTTGCTTAAAATCTGTATTTCTTGTTCTGTTAATTTGGTATTTTTTTATTTTTGTAAATATTTATTTCATTTAAGTTGTCAGTTTTACTGGAATAAATTTGAGCAAAACAAAGTTTCATAAGGAAGGAATCAAAGATATCAATAGCCATATAAAAATAATCCAAAGCACTAATATTTAGAAAAATGCAAATTTTTAAGCAACTCTAGTATTCTGTCTCACACAAATGAGACTGGTGAAGTTGAAAGAAAATAATAAACATTGGAGGAACTACAGGAAAGCAGTCAATGAATGTACATTTGGTGAAACTGTAAAATAGTCCAACCATTTTGGAAATTTGCCCTAAGAGTTGCTACATTGTACATTTCCTTTGAAACAGTGACACAATTATTGAGCTTACAAAGAAATCAAAGAAAAAGCAAAATGACCCGTATGTACAAAAATATTTAAATCTGCTCTTTTTGTAGTGAGGAAGGAGGTGCCTAATATCTGAGGAATAGGTGAAAAAAAATGTGCAATATGTATATCATGGCATTCTACTGTGTTGTAAAAAATGATGAAATGGATAGTTCAGAGAAATCTGTGGAGATTTGTAGGGACTTATGTGCAATGATGTGAGCAGAACCAGGAGACCAGGTTATGCAGTAACAGCAACATTGCAAGGACAGACATTTTTGAATGACTTAAGAACTCTGATCAAAGCAATGACCAACTATTATCCTATACTCATGATGAAGAACACTATTCACCTCTTGTTGGAAAGATGATAGACTCTGAGAGAAGAATGAAATTTTTTTTTAGAGGGGGTTATTACCAATGAAGGAATTTATTTTGATGAACTATAAATATTTATTCCAAGTGATTTCTTTTTTCTTTTTTTTTTCAGTTGAGGAGGAGGTGGCAGGGAGAAAAAATATTTTTTGTTAACTAAAAAATAAGATTATTTTAAAAATGTCATAAGTGACATTGGGGTAATTACAAATGGCAAAATGATGTGAAATATGAGCCACTGATCAATTGATACTGAGGGAATACATCAAAAAGGAGTTTAGGAACAACAATATTAGAGAAAACACTTCAAATCCATTAAATTTACTTTGCAGAACTGTTTTTTTTTTTGGTGGTGGTGGGGCAGGTAGTAGCTGTGCTCTTGGGAGCTAACTGGCTATTCCTAGTGTAGTTTGGGAGAGTTACTTCTACAGTCTACATGTACTAAAATGTGTGTGTGCGTGTGTGCGTGTGTGTGTGTGAGGTCTGAATACTATTTTGGATCAAGGGTTGAGGGTGAAGGAACAGAAATGATCACTTTAGGACAAGCAATGTGATTGATATCTTTGAGTCTGGTGGTATCAGTATTAGTTTCTTTGGTAGCTTCTACTTTTTATTCCATATAATGTTGTTTGTTTGTTTTGCCACTTAATCTCTGCCATCTTCTAGTGTTTATCCATCTTGCCTCCAAAGAAAGAGTGAGAATTTGCTGGAACCAAAGTGTTATGCCTCTACTTCTTATAAATATCTTTCTCATTCTGACAGTGGTAGACATATATAGCACTTAAGTTTAACTACTACTTAAGAGATCATCTAATTGATCTTTTCCCATTTCACAGATGAGGTAACTGAACACTAGGAGACATAAGTAATTTGCTCAAATTCATACAAATAATAATGGAAGAGAAGGCATTCAAACTCAGTTCCCATGATTTAAATTTCAGTATTTCAAATTTTATGCTTTCCACACAGCAACACAACTTAATGAATATAGGGGAACGACAATAAGAAGAAATAAGGGAGTGCAGAACTGAATAGTGTCAATGACAAGTCCAAGGAACCAAGATACATTAGTGAGTCACCCAATTGGGACTTTGAGGTGGGGCAGGAAAAACGTTAAAACAGACAAATTTTAAAAAGCATTGTTATCACAACCCACAATGTAGTATATCTGTTTCCTATCTAAATACTCTCTTAGAGGTTTTTTGTTTGTTTGTTTGTTCTGTTTTGTTTGTTAAGAAATCTTAAAAATGGTACCTGAGTAAGCTTTCTTTGCTCCTTTTGGTAGAATGAAACTTGTGATAGGAAGAAGAGTTGTCTAGTCAAATCTTAAGATTACAGTTTCCCTTGTGGTTGTTGTCATTGAGTCTAGGTTTTTGTATTATTATTAATTAACTAATTGACTTGCTATGATAATTCAGCTAGTATTCAAATAGATTTTGTTGTTGCTCCTGCTTTTGAAGAATCAGGACCTTATCCAATTTAAAAAAAAAAAGGTTTGCAGATACCAATAAGCATATAAATATACGTGTACATACGTGCACACAATTTCATCCAATTATTAATATATATTTACCTGCATTTAACAGACCATTTGGCTATTAAGGCTAGAAGAAACTCTATGTATCCATGCATTTCTGGTATTAGCAACTTCCTTAAAAAGTGGAAACATATATTCAAGTCAATAAGCATTTATTAATGCTGCTTAGCACTGGCAACACAAGGGTAAAAATAGAGTTCCTGCCCTCAAAAAACTGTGTGTGTGTGTGTGTGTGACAAATTACTAAATTATTGGAGGCAATACCAGATGAATCCTAGAAGCCTGAAAAAGAATAATTATTCCCAGAGGTTTCTGGGTATTTTTGAAGGGCAAGACAGTCTAGAAATAACATCTGAAAGTTGTGTTAGCTGTCCTATTGCTAGAGTCAACAACACTATAATATTATCAAAGCAGTAATGAATTAATGTTTGGCTTTCAAACTCTATGCCAAGCCTTCACTAATTAATCCTTGAAGTGAAGCAATATAGAAATAGTGCTATATTTGCATATTCAAATTGTTCATGGTACACTCAGTTATGTTGTGCTCAGCCTCTCGGTCTTAACATTTTACACAAATGAGTCTTAAAATCTAGCTGAAACTGATTTAGCAATGGTTCCCTTATCCTGATGCTCTTTTTATGTTATAGCCCTGGTTCATAATGCAACAGCATCATATTTTGCAAATGGTTGCCTGCCCTATTCTGGCATGTTTTAATGAAGGCATAGTGCTTTGAGGGTGTCTGTGCCACTGGACTTTTCCCAATTTTCTCATGCTATCTTTAATAAAAAGAACGTGTTCCTTAACGAAATTATTATTTTTTGGGGGGCTAAGATTTTTCTCTATAATTCAGTTTCTTTGGTTGTCATTAATGACCCCTTAATTTGCGCTCTGACAAGTAGGTAGAGGGGAAGTAAGTGTTCCACCTGAATGCCTGGAACATGAAGTCCATTTCCTCTATTTGGCTTTCCAATTAACATATCCAAACTACCTCGCCAAACTAACTGCTGACTATCTTTTTTTTATTATTTGTGTTCAGAAAGCCAATAGAATTTTAGCCAGAATGTTTGCAGTTAGTGGAGAAAGCTAGTTTAGACTAATTGAGGGAAGAATAATTAACTGCATTTGAGTTTCTACACTTGGTAGGATTTGATTGTGATGCACATGACAGAATAGACTGCTAATCTTTGACAAGGGAAACTGATTAAAGCTTCTAAAAGAAACATCAATTAGGTTGAATTTTATTTTTAAAGCTTCCCACAAATAAATCACTGGCATTGTGAGGGCATTTCTTAATAGCTAAGTAAGTTGGGGGTTGGGGAAAGGAGAGATATTGAGTGAAATAATATCAGAATATTTTTTCAGAATAATTACACCCAAACAATTATGTAAGCATATCTCTCCTCTCCTCTCCTCTCCTTTTTTATTTCTCTTTTGTTGCCCTTCCCTTTCTCTTCTCCCTCTTTCTCTCTATCTCCTCACCATAATCAGAAAAATAAGCACTCAAAAATATTTATTCTATTTACAGTAAAGTCCATTATGGGACATTAGGGATCATTTACGGAGGCCACAGAGTACAGTGAAAAGAATACTGGATTTGGGATCAGAAAATTGTTGGGTGTGAGTCCTGCCATTGACACTTAATACCTGTATAAGGCTTGGTCAGCATTTAACCTTTCTGAGCCTCAACTTCTCTCATCCGTAAAAAGTGGAGCATCGTTCTGGTAATACCTTCCTCACAGTGTTGCAATGAGGATTACATGAGACATATCTACGTAAAGTGCTTTGCAAGTATGAAACTACTAAATGCCAATATTGTTGTCTAATGTAACCAGTATCCTTATTCCAATTTTCCTGGTGGATGGTTATCTAGCTTTTGCTTAAACATTCCATCACAAGGCAACCCATTTAATTTTTGGTCATCTTTAATAATTAGGAAGTTCTTTTTATATCAAGCCAAATTCTGACTCTCTATTAAAACTACCTATTGGTCCTTGTTCTATCTTCTGCAGCTATACAGAATAGGTTTGCTTTCTGTTCCATGTGTCAGCTCTTTGGTATTTAAGGACAGTGATTAGGTATCCATTAAGCCTTTTCTTTACTAGGTTTTTCTATAACATGGTTTCCAAACCCTTTACTATCTTCATCAATCTCCTTTTGATCAATATCCCTCTGAAAATATGTCACCGAGATATTATCTGACCAGTGGAGGACACAAGAGAGACTATTATCTCCCTTGTTTTAGACATTTTGTTTCTATTAACATGACCTAGGTTCTCATTAACATTTTTGGCAGCCATTTTATTTCATCGACTTAACTAGAACTTTTTTTAAGTCTTTTCTCAAAGGTCAGGTATTAAGCCAGGTTTCCTCAATTTTGTCAAGGTGCTTCTACTTCCAGGGGTGCAGCCAGTGTGATGGAGTAGAGAAAGAACTCAGCTCAGCTTGGCTTTCTCAATATTCCCTTCCAAACAACTTTAATAAGTCTAATCAAATTCTGGAGTGGCAGCACCAACAAAAGGTCAGAGTGAGATATTCTTCCAGCCCAAGAAAACTTAGGAAGTCAGATAGAAAGATCTGCAACATGGGGATGGAGGCTAACCGAAGCCCTCATGGATGAAACACCAGTGTTGGGATCAGGTGTGATGACAGAAGCAGCAGGAGCTTTGGGGGCTCTCAAGTTAGATATGGTAAGGGGACCAGGCAACTGGTCAGGAAGTTTGAGAACATCCCTATACTACTACTAGACACCATATCAAATGCTGTTTGACAACTTGATATCTGCTTCTGTTTCCAACTTCTATATCCACTTCTGAGTCATAGTGCCAGGGCAGAGAAAAGCACTTTCAGTCAAGTAGGAGAAGACCAGAGGGGCAGTATCACTTTTAGTGACAAGAGATTAGGGACATCGAGAAACAATATCACTTTTGGTCCCAAGGAGTCAGAGGCCCTGAAAAGCACTATCAGTTGCAATCAGGGGCCCTTCCTGGGTAAGGACCAGAGTGCAGATCAGGAGAGCAGTGACCATATCTCTCTCCAGATCACACCAACTTGGAAGCACCAAAATATCCTAACCCTCAGAACTAGCTCTGAGAACAGCAGTGCAAAAAAGCCTAAAACTTGAGACAGCTTCCTCCCCACTACACCAGGAACAGAACCCAACTTTAACATAAATTCCAAAATCAAGAAATAGTATGGGAAAAATGAGAAAACAACAAAAAATAATGTGACTATAACAACCTACTATTGTGGTAGGGAAGATGAAAACACAAACTCAGAAGACAATGAAATCAAAATATCCACAAGCAAAGCCTCAAAAGAAAAAAAAAGTGAATTAGATACAAATTCAACAAAAATTCATAGAAGAGCTAAAAATAATTTTCAAAATCAAATGAGTGATAAAGAAAAAATAAGTAAAGAAATGAGATCAAAGGAAGACAATTATAAAAAGACAACGAACAACTTGACAAAACAGGCACAAAAATACTGAAGAAAATAACATATTAAAAAACAAAATGGTCCAAATGGAAAAAGAGGTACAACACTTTTTTGATGAAAACAACTCCTTGAAAAGCAAAATTGTCCACATGGGAAAAGAGGTACAAAAGTTCACTGAAAAAAATAATTCCTTAAAAATTAAAATTGACCAAGTAGAAGCTAATGACCTCATGAGATATCAAGAAACAACAAAGTCAAAAGAATGAAAAAAATAGAATATCTGAAATATCTCATCAGAAAAGCAACTGACTTAGAAAATAGATCAAGGAGAGATAATTTAAAAATTATTAGATTATCAAAAACCATGACAAAAGAAAGAGACTAGACATAACATTTCAGGAAATTATCAACAAAAACTGTTCCAATATCATAGAATCAAAGGGCAAAATAGAAATTGAAAGAATACACAGATCACTACCTGAAAGAGATCCCTAAATGAAAATTCCCAGGAATATTATAGCCAAATTTCAGAGCTCCCATCAAGCACCCAGAAGGAAAAAAACACTCAAATACCATGGAGCCAAAGTCAGGATCACTAAGATTTAACAGCTTCTGCATTAAAGGAACAGAGGGCTTGTAATATGACATTACAGAAGGCAAAAGAACTGGAATTACAACCAAGAATAACCTACTCAGAAAAACTGAGTATGATCCTTCAAGGGAAAAAAGAATATTTAATGAAATAGAAGACTTTCAAGGATTCCTAATGAAAAGACCAGAGCTGAATAGAAAATTTAACTTTCAAGCACAAGACTCAAGTGAAAGGAAATCAGTGATGTTAAAATGCTTACCTTTCTATATGGGAACATGATACATATATCCTCTAAGACGTTTGTCATTATTAGGAAAGTTAGCAGGATTCTTCATAGAGGGCATGAGAGTGAGTTGATTATGTTGGGATGATGTAAAAAAAAAAAAGCAAATACATGAGAAAGAAGGATGCCTTGGAAGAAGGGGGTGGAAGAAGAGCAAGAATGGGGGAGAATTATCTCACATAAAAGAGGTATGCAAAAAGTTTTTACAGTAGAGGGGAAAATGGCAGGGGAAGAGGTGGGCAATGTGTTGAACCTCACTCACATTTAATTGGCTCAAAGAGGGAATATGTACACACACACACACACACACACACACATGAATGAATAAGTGTACAGATACACATAGCCAATTGGTAATAGAAATCTATGTTATCCAATATGGGAGTTGGAGGGGAAGGGGATAAAGGAAAGATGTAGGCAGGGTGATAAAAAAGAAGGGCAGATAAAAGAAGGCAGTGGCTGTGTCTGAGTTGTGTGTGATGGGGTGATTCTTAAAAACAAAATTGGGTAGGAAAAAGTAAAAAGAAGCAATTATCTCATAAAATGGGGTGTAAAAGGAAGAAATCATTCAGAGGAAACAGGTAGGGATAGAGGGCTGGTAATGTTGGAACCTTATTTTCCTCTGGGTTGAAAAGGAAACAAAGTGTACATCTGAAGAGGTTTAGATGTCTTCTGAACTTCTAGAGAGTTAATAAAACTGGGGGGCAGGGGGAAGGGACTTTTAAAAGAGTATATGAATAAGCTTTGGAACATAGTGGGGAGAAGACAAGTGAGGGAATTTTAGAGGGGTAGGTAAAATAGGGAATAAGAGAGTAAAGGGAAAGATAGGGTAATAGGGATAGACTAAAAAGAGAGGCTGAGAAGGAAAATAATGAGAAAAAATAAGATTAAGGGAAATTCACAAATAATAATTACAACTTTGTTAAATCTATAAGAATATGTCACTCCCCAATTGATAAATGGTCAAAGGATATGAATAGACAGTTTTTCAATGAAGAAATCAAAGCAATTTATAGTTACATAAAAATGCTCCAAATCATTATTGATTAGAGAAATACATATTAAAACAACTTTGAGATATCATTTTACATCTACTTGATTGACTGAAATGATAGAAGGGGAAAGTGACAAATGTTGGAGAGTATGTGGGAAAATTGGGACACTAATTCTTTGGCTGTGGAATTGTAAAATGATTCAACCATTTTGTAGAGCAATCTGGCCCAATTTGACCCACCAATACTACTACTTGGTTTATTTCCAAAGATGATTAAGGGAAAAGGCAAAAAATCTATATGTTCTAAAATGTTTATAGCAGCTCTCTTTGTGGTGCAAAGAACTGAAAATTACAAAAGTACCCATCAAATGAGGAAAAGCTGAAGAAGTTGTGGTATATGCTTGTGATGGAATACTACTGTGCTATAAGAAATGATAAGCTCAGTGATTTTAGAAAAAAATGGAAAGACTTACATGAAATAAAAAGAGTAAAATGAGCAGAACCAAGAGAACATTGTGTACAGCAATATTGTTTTAAGAATGACTTTTGAGGAAATAACTTATTTTGTCTATTATAAATACCCAAATTAACTATAAAGGACTTATGAAGAAAGACACTATCTGCATCCAGAGAAAGAACGAACTGATAAATAGAAGTATGTATGGAATAATCTTACATACACACATACATATGTGGGGAGGGGGCAGGGAAAGGGAGGGAAAAAAAGAAAAAATGCATGATGATTTTGTTTTATATTTGAAAGGAATAGCAAATTCTGCATGATAGATTTTCAGTTTCGTGTACAATAGTCTTTGTTATTATACTGTATTATGGAAATGCTTGTTTTATTCCATAAATTAAAAATAAAATGAAAAAAGAAGGCAGTTGTCAGAAGCAAAACACACTTTAGAGGAGACACAGAATGAAAGATAACCAGAAGAAAATAATATGGAGGGAAATACACAGTTAGTAATGATTAATTGTGAATGTGAATGGGATGAACTCACCCATAAAATGGAAATGGATAGTAGAATGGATTAGACATCAGAATCCAACAATATATCAATTACAAGAAACACATTTGAAACAACCCACACAAAGTTAGAATAAGGGACTGCCACAGAATTTCCAGAGTCTGAAGTCAAGAAGGCAGGGGTATCAATCATGATCTCAGACAAAGCAAAAGCAAAGATAAAGCTAGTTAAAAGGGATAAGCAGGGAAACTTCATCTTGTTAAAAGGAAACATAGGCAATGAATTAATATCAGTATTAAACACATATGTACCAAATCAGCATTCTTAAAGGAAAAGTTAAGTGATTATAGAAGGAAGTAGACAGTAAAATTATACTACTGGGGAACCTCATCTTTCCACTCTCAGAGTTAGATAAATCTAACCATAAAATAAATAAGAAAGAAGTCAAGGAGATTAATAGAATCTTAGAAAAGTTACTTATGATAGACCTATGGAGAAAACTGAATGAGAATAGAAAGGAGTATCCTTTTTTTCAACTATACATGGCACCTTCACAAAAAATTGGCCATGTATTAGGGAATGAAAACCTCACAACAAAATATAAAAAAGCAGAAATATTAAATATACCCTTTTCAGACCATACTGCAATAAATTATATTCAGTAAAGGGCTATGGAATCACAGATGAAAAATCAATTGGAAACTAAACAATGTATTTTTAAAGAATGAGTGGGAAAAGGAACAAATCATAAAAACAACAATTTCACCGAAGAGTATGAGAACAATGAGACAACATTCTAAAATTTGAGGGATGAAGCCAAAGCAGCACTTAGGGAGAAATTTATATCTCTAAATGTGTAAAAGAGAAAGATCAGATTAATGAATTAGATATGCAACTAAAAAATTAGAAAAAGAACAAATTAAAAATCCCCAAGTAAACACCAAAATGGAAATTCTGAAAATCAAAGGAGAAATTAATAAAACTGAAAGTAAAACAACAACAACGACAAAACATTGAACTAATTAACAAAACTAGAGCTAGTGTTATGGGTAAAAACAATAAAATAGATAAACCATTTGGTTAATTTGATTTTACAAAAGAAAGAAGAAAACCAAATTATCAGTATCAAAAATGAAATGATCAAATGCACTAGCAATAAAGATGAAATTAATGCAATTATTAGGAGTTATTTTGTGCAATTAATTATGTCCCAGTAAAACTGACAATCTAAGGGAAATGGATGAGTATTAACAAAAATAAAAGCTTCCCAGATTAAGAGAAGAGGAAATAGAATACTTAAATAACCCTATTTTAGAAAAAGATATTGAACAATCCATCCATGAGCTCCCTAAACAAAAAATTTCCAGGACCAGATTGATTTACAAGTGATTTCTGTAAAACATTTAAGGAGCTATTAATCCCAATAATACATGAATGGTTTTTTTAATAATAAAAAAGGAGTCCGATCAAATTCCTTTTTATGACTTGGACATGTTTTTGATACCTAAACCAAGGAAAGCAAAAACAAGAAAGTTTTAGACTACTTTCTTTAACGAATATTGATGCAAAAATTTTAAATAAAATCCTAGCAAGGAAATTACAACACTATCTCACAAAGATCACACATTATGACGAAGTGTGATTTATACCAGGAATGCAGGGCTGGTTCAATATTAGAAAAGCTATCAGCATCATTGATCATATCAATAACAAAAATAACAAAAATCATATGATCATATCAATAGATGAAGAAAAAGCTTTTGACAAAATACAGCACCAATTCCTATTAAAAACACTAGAAAACGTCAGAATAAATGATAATAATAAATATAAGTGATAAGTAGTATTTATCTAAAACCATCAGTAAACATCTGTGCTGAAGATAAGCTAGAAACCTTCTAAATAATATCAAGTGTGAAGTAAAGATGTTCATTATCACCACTATTATCCAATATTGTACCAGAAATGCTAACTATAGCAATGTGACAAGAAAAAGAAATTGAAGGAATTAGAATAGGCAATAATGAAAAATCTATCACTCTTTACAGATGACATGATAGTATACATAGAGAAACCTAGAGAAACAATTTTTAAAAAAGCTAGTTAAAACAACTTCAACAAAGTTGCAGGATATAAAATAAACCCATGTAAATCAGCAGCATTTATGTATACTACCAACAAAACCCAGCAGCAAGAGATAGAAAGAGAAATTCCACTTAAAATAACTGCAGACAATGTAAAATACTTGGGAGCCTGCCTGCCAAGATAATACCAAGGATTATTTGAACACAGTTAAAAAACACTTTTTACACAAAGACAGATCTAAATAACTGGAGAAATGTTAATTTCTCATGGATGTGTCAAGCCAATATAATAAAAATAACAATTCTACGTAAATTACTTTACTTATTCAGTCCCATACCAATTAAACTACAAAAGAATTATTTCATGGAGCTAGAAAAAATAACAAAATTCATCTAAAAGAACAAAAGGTCAAAAATAGCAAGACAATTAATGAAAAAAAATGTGAAGGAAGGTTGCCTTGCAGTTCCAGATCACAAACTATATTACAAAGCAGTAATTATTAAAACAAAAAAGCTGGCTAAAAAATAGTTGTGGATCAGTGGAATAGATTGGATATACAATACACTGTAGTAGTAAATGACCATCATAATGCAATGTTTGATAAACCAAAAGACCCAAGCTTTTGAGATAAGAACTCAATATTTGACAAAAATTGCTAGGAAAGCTGGAAAGTAGTTTGGCAGAAACTAGTCATTGACCAACATCACACACCCTATGCCTTAAGAGAAGGTCAAAATAGATAAATGATGTAGACAGAAAGGATGATATCATAAGTAAATTAGGAAAGTATGAGAAAATATACCTGTCAGATCTATGGATGAGAGAAGTTTTTGACCGAACAACAGATAGAGATCATAGGAAGAAAAATAGATAATTTTGGTTACATGTAATTAAAAAGCTTTTCCATAAACAAAATACCATGAAAATTAGAAGGAAAACAGGATACTGTTTTACAGCAAGTTTCTCAATAAAGGCCTTATCTCTCAAACATATAAAGAACTGAGCTAAATTTATAAAAAAAAAATAAGCGCTATTACCCATTTGAGAAATGGTCAAAGGATATGAACAGGCAAAGGATATTTGCAAGCTATCAATAGTTACATGAAAAAATGCTCTAAATCACTACTGACTACAGAAATGTCAATTAAAACATTTATGAGATATCAATGGTCTTGTTTGTGTATGTTTTCTTGGCTAATACATAAATTGCATTTTACATTATTTCACATGTATAATCAACATCAAACTGCTTGCCTTCTCAAGGAGGGAGGAATCTCAGGAGCAAGAGAGAATTTTGAATTTAAAAAATGTTGAAATGATTGTTTAAAAACTTTTACACATAATTGGGAAATATTTATTGAAATAAATAAAAATATGTAAAAAATAGGGTCAAATAAAGTGCTGCAGCACCATTAGAGACTGTCCTCCATACTAACAGCAAACATAATTCAACTATTCTTGGTATATGTACTGCTGAATTGAGTACTTCGACTGACTTTGGGTATGTTTTTTCAAGTAGCTAAAAATCCCCCCTACTATGATCATCCAATTTATATTTCTTCATTTTGTTTATGAGGACCTGAAGATACTCAAAAAACTTGTGGAAATCCAGGTAGAGGCAGCCAGGTGGCACAGTGGGTAGAGTTCCAGGGTTGGAGTTAGGAAAACCTAAGTTTGAATCCATCTTACTAGCTTACTAGTAACTTACTAGACACTTACTAGCTATGTAAATGAATTGATGTAGAGTGAAGAGAGCAGAACCAGGAGAACATTGTTCACAGTAACATCAATATAGTACTGTGAATAACTTAGCTATTCTTAGCAATATAATGATTCAAGACAATTTTAAAGGACTTACAATAAAAATGCTATCCACCTCCAGAAAAAGAACTGGTAAAGTCTGAATACAGACAGAAACATGCTTTTTTCACTTTTTTAATTTTTTAAAAATTCTGTGTTTTCTTTAGCAACATGACCAATATGGAAATACATTTTGCATGATTGCAGATGTATAACCTATATCAAATTAATAAAAGTAAATCTGAGCAAGTCACTTAAGTCTGTTTGCCTCAGTTTCCTCATCTGTAAAATGAGTTGGAGAAGAAAATGTCAAACAACTCCAGTATCTTTGCCAAGAAAACCCCAAATGGGGTCACAAAGAGTCAGACATCACTGAAAAACCACTGAACAGCAACAACAACAACAGGTGGGAGGGAAGGTGGTGGTGGCTGATAACATGAAGCAGTAGAATGAGCATCAAGTGCTCATTAAAGAACCTGGTTTTGAATCCTACTATATACTCTCTATGTGAACTTGAGAAAATCACCTAAGCACTCTAAGTCTCAGTTTCCTCATCTGTAAAAATGGTTCAGGGTAGGACTACAGGTTCTTTAAAAATTATTCTCTAACATTTTATGATTCTTTTTCTAGAAAAGTAAGTATGGTTACAAGAGGAAAGGGGCTTGCCATAGAAGGGAGTACCAAACTCAGATAGGTCCTCCTGGATTCACACCTGGACTTTCACCAAAAAAAACAAATCTCCAAGTTACTTCCCGACTGTTACTTTCGCTGGGGAAAATTGAGATGAGAAACTCAACTTGTTCTATAGTAACCTTGATGCCTAAACATGCTGTTTGTTGAGATATCTGTTTAAAAGTAAATAGGAAAGTCATTTGTGACATAAAAACATAGCACTCTACATTATATCTTGCAGTGTGACTGACAAGAAAGTATATTAAGTCACAGTGCCCTTGTGTTTCATCTTGCATCTCTCTCAGAAAGGAAATTCTTGCTAAATGCAATATGTAGTAGGAAGAATTGAGTGCTGAATGTGTTGACAGTAAATTGGAATCTCATTCCCCAAAGACTGACACAAAGGAAGTGATGTGTGGAGGCTGTTCAAGAGGAAACAGTAAGGATCATTTATCTCTGGGTGCCTCTCTGATGGAGCAGCACTGAGGTAGATCTTGGAGGTGACTGTGGTTATGTGCTCACATCTGGAACAGCAGAAACAAAGCTTATGTTACCAATAATGGCACAGTCCAAGGACTAGAATACCTTGAAGGTTTTGTCACAGCCTTCAAATAGGTTCTGATGCCGTGGAGAGGAGTCATGTCCAGTCCCAGAGGGAGAGAAGATCCCCCTCCCCCAACCTGACATGGTAGTGCAGGTCACCATGTTTGTTTTCATTTCTATGGATCTTTTCAACTTCTAATTGTATTTTTGCCAGTTACCATGTAAAAATACTTTTGGCTGCTTGGCTGAAGTCATTGCCCTCCATGACATCTGCATCTTGTAAAATTTTCCTAGTTGTATATTTCAGTTTAAACATGTTCCTGACAGTTTTACTATCACAGAATGAACTTGTTTTTGCTAGGATTGGGCCATTGACAGAAGTCCTATTTATAGGCATCAGAATATAAATAGACTGGTGGGTACTACTGATCTTGAGCCTTCACAGACTCAAGTTGTATATATTATTAGTCAAAGAAGGTCATTGAGAATAACACTGATCCAGGACTTGCAAAGTTCAGTCCTTGACCTAAACCAAAGATGTTTTTCTAGGCTAAGAGAGAGTATCACTAGTCAAAATTCAGGCTGCTGACAATGAGAAAACCAACTTGAGACTATTCCCCCATCTCTTCTTTCTCTCTATACTCTATGTAATACAGTTGGAAAAGTGGTGAATTGAAGACAGAAGACCTGGGTTCAAATATTGGCTTAGCCACCTCCTGTTGGTGGGACCTTAAGCAAGTCATAATCTCTTTGTGCTCCAATGTCCTTATCTGTAAAATGGAGTTAGGCCAGATGACACTATGAAGTCCCTCATAAGTGAGTATGACACTCCAGTCTGTTTGGAGGACAGCTGAAATGACATTTTTGCTAAGTTTTTCCCCATATTGGTTAATGGTTTTTTAAAGTTCACTTAAATCCTAAACAGAATATTCCATTTTAATGACACCTTGAGCTCTTAGCATAATTGTAGCACAATCAGTGATGTCAAACAGTTAATTTCTTCTTAAAAATTAATTTATTTATTTTTAGTTTTCAACACTTGTTTTTATAAGATTTTAAGTTCTAAATTTTCACCTCTTCCTCCCTTCTCCCTCCTCAAGATGGCATGCAATCTGATGTAGGCTATACTTGTATGATCACATTAAGCATATTTCCACATTAGTCATGTTGTGAAGGAAGAATCAGAACAAAAGGAAAAAAAATATGAGAAAGAGAAAATAACAAAAGAAAGAGAAAATAGTATGCTTCAATCTGCATTTGGACTCCATGGTTCTTTCTCTGGATGTGGATAGTATTTTCCATCATAAGTCTTTTGGAATCCTCTTAGATCATTGCATTACTCAGAAGAGCTAAGTCTAACAAAGCTGGTCATTGCACAATGTTGCTGTTACTATGTACAGTGTCCTCCTAGTTCTGCTCACTTCACTTAGCATCAGTTCATGCCAGTCTGTCCAGATTTTTCTAATGTCTGTCTGCTCATCATTTCTTATAGCACAATATTATTCCATTGCATTCATACACCACAACTTGTTCAGCCATTCCCCAATTGATAGGCATCCCCTCAATTTCCAATTCTTGGTCACCACAAAAAAGAGCTGCTATAAATATTTTTACACATGTGGGTCCTTTTCCATTTTTTATGATGTCTTTGGGATACAGACCCAGTAGTGGTATTGCTAGATCAAAGAGTACACACAATTTTATAGCCCTTTGGGCACAGTTCCAAATTGCTTTCCAGAATGGCTGGAGCAGTTCACAACTCCACCAACAATGCATTAGTGTTCCAATTTTCCCACATCTTCTCCAACATTTATCATTTTCCTGTTTTGTCATATTAGCCAATTTGATAGGTGTGAAGTGGTACCTTAGAGCTGTTTTAATTTGCATTTCTCTAATCAGTAGTGATTTACAGCATTTTTTCATATGACTATAGATAGCTTTAATTTCTTCATCTGAAAACTGTTCATATCTTTTAAGCATTTGTCAATTGAGGAATAACTTGTATTCTTATAGAATTGACTCCATTCTCTATATATTTTAGAAATGAGGCCATTATCAGAAACACTGGCTATAAAAATTGTTTCCCAGCTTTCTGCTTTCCTTCTAATCTTGGTTGTATTGGATTTGTTTGTGCAAAACCTTTTTAATTTAATGTAATCAAAATTTTCCATTTTGTATTTCATAATGTTCTCTATCATTTGCTTGGCCATAAATTCTTCCCTTCTCCATAGATCCGACAGGTAAACTATTTCTTGCTCTCCTAATTTGCTTATAGTTTCACCCTTTATTTCTACACTGTGTCCCCATTTTGACAGTATATGATGTTGTAGTATATGATGTTGGTCTATATCTAGTTTCTGCCATACTTTTTTCTACTTTTCCCAGCAGTTTTTGTCAAATAGCGAGTTCTTATCCCAGAAGCTGGAATCTTTGGGTTTATCAAACAATAGGTTACTGTAGTCATTGACTATTGTGTGTATGTATCTAACCTATTCCACTGATCCACCAGTCTATTTCTTAGCCAATACCATGTAGTTTTAATGATTGCTGCTTTATTTAGTTTTAGATCTGGTATAGCTAGGCCATCTTCCCTTGCATTTCTTGTCATTAATTTCCTTGATATTCTGGCCCTTTTGTTCTTCTAGAAGAATTTTGTTATTATTTTTTCTAGCTCTATAAAATAAATTTTTGGTAGTTTGGTAGTTTGTTTGGTATGACACCAAATAAGTATCAAGTAGTGAATTTCTTCAAGTATACATTTGGTTGGCACTGAAAAAATGAAAATCATCTCTTAACTGTCTTGAATTAGAGAACTGGGTATTTGGCATTATCAACTCCTACCATAAGTATGATCTGAAGTTGTTGATGCCAGTTTTCCATTTGGCTCTGGGGCTGACTTCAAAATGGGCGATGTTCCCAGCAGCTGTGCCCAAGCATAACCAGCCAAGTGAATCAGAAATCCCTTAGCATGAGTGATTAAGTTTGCCTTGGGCCGCAACTCTTTAATTCTTTCCTGGGCATATATTTTAATGCATCCTTCCTTAAAGAAATACTATTTGCTATTTGATCCAGGGTTGGATACTTCCTCCCCTACTTTAGGTTTACCTTAGGGAGAACAGGTTCCAGAAGTCACATAAATGTGGCCAACCTCTTCTTCTTCTTGGATCCTTGATCTTCCTAGTCACTACCTCACAGCAACAGCTTTTCTCAAATAGAAGTTAAGTTAGATTAGAAAAAGGAAGTCTGTAGGGTATACCTCTCCCACTATATAAATGCTTTGATCAAGAAGTAGAAACATAGATCAGAAAGGAATAGTATGCAAGAGAAAAGTGACAAAATAATAATAAACCTGTATCATAAACAAGTAAAAAAAAAAGCTCTAATTATTCATCCAGGTCATTCTTTTTTATGTAGTAAACTATATTATATTTGAATCTTTTACTCCTCATCCAGTATAAGTCATTCTTGCCCATAATGCAGGTCTATTTATGAAACTTTCTATTCCTATGAAACTTCCTAGAAGACAATCAGGCACATACCCTCTAAGATAGCCTGTAATTGTACTTATCCAAAAGTAGGGAAAACAAGGCAGGGAATGAACAACTAGTGCCTTATCTGATAACCTTTCAAATTCAATATAGTGGCCCATTCTCATGGAAATGTACCTGGTTTTTGACTTGACAGTGGTGCTGAGACAGATCAAGTGAATCTATGTGAAGTATCTACTTTATGAAAAAGTTTTGTATTTGACTCATGTAACACCTATGCCAAAATACTTGACTACATCACTGTAATTCCTCTCTGTCTTAGTATAAAGTTCCTTTATTGGCTCTGAGAGAGCATATCTCACCTATTCCATTTACCTAAACTAACTACTCTCCAAGCTATTCCCATTAGGAAGAAGAGCAAAAGGAAAATTGGCAGAGGACCTGAACTGGATGAGGGGTCATAGGGAAGAAAAATTCCAAGCACCATGATTATTTATTTGTGTCAAAGGAAAACCCAGTTTTGAGTAATGCAGATGAAATCACCTATTTACTGAAGTTAATGAAAGCTAAGGCTAGATGTTGCCTTTATTCCTAGTATTCTGAATGTTGTCATTCTGAAATAAATATCTCTCCCATCACTACAAGTTTTCTGCATTTTGGGTAGACATTGGTTTTCATGCCCATGTTAGCTACATGGTAAATTTTAAGATTAAAAGTTCTGATTGTATTATAAAAGCTTACTTCTGTGGGCACAATTCTTCTTGCACTTGGTAGACCTCTACTGGTTTTATATTTGATGTTTCATATTAAAAATGGATTTTTATCTGACATGTCCAGTATTTTCTATCAGTGGAGTCAGAATGTAAACTATTTGAGGGTGGGGTCAGTGTCTTCTCTGGTTTGTAAAGTACCTAGAATTTCCACAAAACCTTAATTAGTATTTCATTTTCCTTTATCATATGTGCTCTCAATAGTAATTATTATCAAGTCATTGAAAATAGAGTTACATCTTACTCAGGGTCTAGATTCTATAACAAAGTTAGTAGGTGAGATGAAAATCTCAAAGTCAAAAGTATCCTCTTTCCCCAGCACATATCCAAGATTGCTAGTGTCTGGCTATTGAAACAAGATAGATATTGGAAATCTTTTAGCAAGAGCTGCAATTTCAGGATAAGGATAAATTCTAAAGGCTTGGGGAGGATGGGTATCTGAAAGGGATGAGAAACTGAACTGGATACCAGTGCAGGCTGGTCCAGGGACCTTAGCCCCGGCCTCCCCACTCTATTCTCTGCTACTGCCTCCTTTCTTTTGCCCTATCCTCTCCCTGCCACATAAAGGGTAGACATAGTGAGGGAGAGGCAGGGAAGTCCTCTTAGGGAGTAGTGGGCATATGTTACCTTGGGAAGTTGATGACAGATTCATAGTCCTCATTTTAAATTTACTCGAGGGCATATGGACTAAGTAGATGCCCATAGAGTGGGAGAGGGAAGGGGGCACAGAGTTGAGGATTGACTGTACTATTTGTTTAAATTATATATGTCTATATCTTTGTCTCTGCCTTTTTCTGTCTCTTGTCTCTGTTTATGTCTGTCTTTGTCTCTTTTTTGTGTGTGTGTAGGAGGGGTGAGACAATTGGGGTTAAGTGACTTGCCCAGACTCACACAGCTAGTGTTATGTGTCTGAGGTCGGATTTGAATTCAGCTCCTCCTGACTCCAGGGCCAGTGCTCTATCCCCTGCACCACCTAGCTGCCCCTGTCTCTGTCTCTTTATCCATCCAAATATGTCTATAGTTGAATTTTCCTAGGTTAAATGCATACATGCCGTGACTATCAAAGAAAAATATATCATATATAAAAAATAAACTTAGCACTGATTGAACAATAAATCTCCTATGTTTTAAAGAAAAACTCAGAAGACACAGATTTTATATTCAGACATTACTAGATAAATGAAATAAACCAAAAAGAGAGGTTGAGAAGGAACATCCATTTTCATTTAACAATCTAGGTAAAATACTCCAAGAAACCAAATAAAAAGAAAGAATTATTTAAAAAAACATATTTTAAAATCTTTTCCATTTAAAATATGAAACAGTTGCCAGGAGGATGCTATGAAATCTCTTTCCCTAGATAAGCTTTGAAAATAGGATAGATTCCTATCAGTCTGAGAACTTTTCTATATAGTATTTCTTGAGAACTGGTGGATGGCTTCACTAAGTTTTCACAGTTTCACTAAGTGAAGCTTTATTCTGGCTCAATAATTACAAGAAATACAATGTTGTTTGTATTTTTGGTTAATAAAGAATGAATATTTTTCGTTTTTTATTCATTAGATTAGAGAGATATGGATGGACAGCACTGTTATTTTCCCCTACTATCAAGAAAATATGGAAGAGTTTTAACACAGAATGATTATTATTGTAGGACATTGAACACTAGATGGAGACAGGTCCTTCTAGCACCAAACAGCCTAGTTTTCATATTGTGACTTAACACAAGCTATCAGTTTAGGTTAAATCATTCTGAATCATTCTGATATTCTGAATAGTAAGAAATTTAAGTATTAGGACATTTTATTTATTTACGTCATCACAAGTCTTGACAACTTTTTTTCAATGCTTAATCTGGGGGTATGTTGTACGTCTGTATTAGAGCTTTTATATCACTATTTTGGGACACTTGGAAGCCCACATAAATCACATTGTAGCCAGACTAATGTAGGAAAAGCAGATTTCCCTCATAGATTTGTAGAGTTCTATGGTTTTAAAACTCTAATGAATTCACTGTTATGTTCTCAAGTGTCCAAATGAACAGCTTTATCATTTTTTTTTGGAAAATAGATTTCATTAAATTTTTTTGTTTTTACATTGCCTAAATATGCCTCCCTGATCCTTTTCCTTATAATAAGAACATTCTAAGAGAGTAATCCCTTATAACAAGAACATTAAAAAAAAAGAGGAAGAGGAAAATTTAAAAAAACAGAAAAATCAACCAACACAAAGAAAGAAATCTGATGTTATGTGTAATATCCTACATATGGGCTCCATGTGCCTTCTACCTATCTCTGAAAAGGTGTATGAGGGGTGTCTTTTTATATCTCTTATTTGGCCATTATAATTTGTAATATTCAGTTTTGGTTGTTTTGTCATTGTTCTTTCCATTTTCATTATTATAGTCATTGTACATATTGTTTTCCTGGCTCTACTTCATGTTGTATCAGTTAATGTAAGACTTTCCATGTTTTTCTGTGTTCATTATGTTTGCTGTTATTTAAAGCACAGTAACATTCAATTATATTCATTCTTCTAGATTTCTTTAGTCTTTCCTTAATTAAATTTCCTTAAATTAATTAAATGTTTCTGTTTTGTTTCTAATTCTTTTCTACTAGAAAAAGTGTAACTTAATTTTGGAGGACATAAGGGGCCATTGTTTTTGTCAATGATCTTTTTGTGGGTATGTACATAGTAATTAAATCTCTGGGTCAAAGCATGTGAATGTTTTACTTTCTTTGCATAATTTCAAATTACTTTCCAGAATGGTTGTATCAATTCACAGAGTCAACAACAAAACATTAGTATGCCCCTCTTTCCACAACCTCTCCAATGTTGAGTATGCCCACCTTCTGTCATCATTGGCAATTTTCTGGATATGAAGTAAATCCTTGAGATTGATTTGAATTGCACTTCACTTATGATTAGTGATTTGGATCAATCCTTCATATGGTTGTTAATAGTTCGCAATTCTTTTTTGAATCGTTTGTTCACATCCATTGACACTTACCTTTTGGAGAATGATACGACATTCATAAAAGGAAAATAGGTTTGTGTATTACAAAGTGATATTGTATTAACATAGCAATATGTTTGATACTTGAGATTACCCAAGTAATTTGTAAAAGGGATAACTGATTTGGGTATTATAAACAAATATAATATAATGACCTAATCTTGATAGAAACAAAGAGAAGGACATACAAACAAGTATTGTGTGTTTCCCTCTCTCTTTCATCTACTTGTATGTCATTTTATAGATTTTTTTATAAATTTTTATTTTTGTAAAATATTTTCTGTTTTATAAATATTTTATAAAATATGCTATTTAAAATACTATATGATATAATAAAATATTTATTGCTTAGTTATAAAATAGATAATTGAATGTTATGGTTATTCTTCCATTAACAAAAACTTATTTAGAAAAATTATAAATTTCAATTATTATGTTGCTATCTCATTCTATGACTTAGCAATCACCCACCCAACACAGACACACACACACACACACACACACACACACACACACACCACCCAACATTGACAGTGGTTGTCCAAAATCCTGCTGAGGCAGGTCAAGTGAATCTATGCAAAACACCTCCTCTCATGAAAATTTTTTTGACAGGATTCATGTAACACTCACACTAAAATATTTTATCATATCTCTCTATTTATCTCTTCTCTGTCTAGCAAAAAAAAATTGTTCCTTTATTGACTTTGGAAAAGCATATCTCATATTTGTGGTCTGACCTATGGATTTTTTCTAATATATTTGATACACTTATATTTCAGCAATGCACAAATATCTGACACAATTTTGATAGACTAATGACAGAATTAATGAAACTGGACATAAATTAAATAAGGTGGGATCTATATGACCAGTTCAAAGTACTATATATCCAGGTGCTATTCACTGTGTGATACTAGACTGAGGTTAGCTGAACATCCCCAAAAGCATTGGAATAAATCTTCATGGCTAAACAACTATTATGTTAGTAAAAAGAAAACGCATGACAAAGGATGGATAGATAGTATCATGGAAACAATAAACATGGACAGACTTTGAGATCTAGCAGAGGATATGGGGTCACAAGAGTCAGATAGATACAACTGAACAACAACAATCATCTATACAAGAATGCTGTAAGAAATTGCACAAATGTCACTAGGCAGAGATTTCTGAAAAGGACAAGTAAATTTAAGAGATGGGACAGATGGAAAAAAAAAATTCTTGGATGTGACATTGGAGGGTTTACTTTGACCAACATTTACTAAGCACCTATCAGACTAGATGACTTCTGAGGTATGTTGTAAGTCTAGATTTCTGGCCTTTTAGTATAAGATGCATAAATATATTTGGAAAATTTACTTATTTCCCAAGATTTTTTTTTTAAATCTACACTATTTTGTTCTGTTGTTAAATATATCTAGATATTCAAGTAAAGTGTCATAGGAAGATCAAAAAAAAGGCAGGTTATTTGAGGAGGAATCATGGAAAGGATCTTTAGGAAAGGTGAAATTTGAAGTGAACTTCAAAGCATTAGAAATAATTGAGTTAGAAAAGGATTGAACTTGCATTCCACTAAGGCATGGGGAGAGTGGGGGAGAGGCATGAATAGTGATATACAAGTAGTAAAATGTAAAATAGGAGGTAGAGGTCGGAAAATAATCCACTTTGACTAAAGCATAATATTTATTGATGAAAGGGGATGATATGAGATAAGGCTAGGAAAGCAGCCTGGTGCTAAATTAAGGAAGACTGTAAATGCCAGGCAAAGGAGTTCAAACTTTATTCAGGGGGTAATACCGAGCCACTGAAGTGTTTTGACCAGAGACAAGCTACACCAAGCATGATGATTTCAAGTCCAGTTTTCTTTTTTTTTAATGTTTGATAATTTTTTTCAACAAAATTCGTGTAGCTTTAAATCACATTTTGCTATTGACCTACATTATACCTTCAAAGATACTTTATCTTCATTTCCTATTGATCTGCAGGTGGCAGTGACTTTTAACTGTTATAACTTTATTCTGTCTCTTAATCTCAGTCAAGTAGTTAATGTTCTCTAAGCTTTGAGACTTGTCAGTATCAAAGTTTACTGAAGTATCAAAGCTTAGAGATCATTAACTATTTCATGGTGTATGGAAATAGCAAGACTTATTTGTCATTAACTATATGATTGAGTTTGGAAGGCCTGGCAGGGGTGGGGAATCTATGGCTTTGAAGACATATGTGGCCTTCTAGGTCCTTGGGTGCAGCCATTTGACTGAGTCCAAGTTTTACTGAACAAATCCTTTTATTAAGGGGATTTGTTCTGTGAAGTTTGGATTCAGTCAAAGGGCTGTCTTTGAGGACCTAGAAGGCCTTAAGGTAGCAGGTTCTCCACTTCTGCCCTAGAGCAAACCCAAAGTGTATTTCAAAGTCTCAGAGTACTTAGAAGTTATGCAACATTTTACATATACTTTCTCATTTCATTCTCAAGACCATTTGAGGTACAAGCACATCTGTACCCTATTTCAGAAATGCAAAAACTAAAGCTTAAGGAGAGGAAATGACTTGCCCGAGGTCACACTGTTGGGAAATGACAGGACCAAGTCTTAAAGAAAAGTCTTTTCTTTCCCAGACTGGTATTCTTTATGTTCATTCTACCACTCATTCAATATTCATTCTACAAAGAGCTCTTAAGTAACTGGAATGTGCCAAGTTACACGGACTAAAAAGAATCTCTGCTCCCAAGCAATGTGTGTCCTATTGGTGGAAAATGACACATACCCACTTAACTAAACACTAAATGTGTCCATACATATGTGCACATATAATATATTAATATAATAGGTACAGAATAGAATGTTATATAATATAAACAATATGCATATAGAGTCTTCAATGCTAATCTCAAGTGCCATTTCCTACACTAAATCTGACCTGATCTCCCCCTTGACTCAGTTGCCACTATCCTTCCCCTTGAAATATATACACACAGGGGCAGCTAGGTGGTGTAGTGGATAGAGCGCCAGCCCTGAACTTAGAAGGACCTGAGTTCAAATCCAGCCTCAGACCAAACACTTGACACTTATTAACTGTGTGACCCTGGACAAGTCACTTAACCCCAATTGCCTAAACAAAAAAAAAAAAGAAAAGAAATACATACACATATAGCATATGCACAAAAGCTCACATATATGTGTATATACAGCCTTGTGTACAGCACTCATGTATATACAGAAATGTGTGTTTATGCATATATGTGTGTATATTAAAGATGTGTGTATATCTACATGCATGCACATATATGCATGTGTATGTGTGTAATGCACTTATATATGAAAATATACAGATGTGCAGGTATATACATATAGATGCATGTACACACATATCATATATTAATATGTTACACATATGTATGTATTTGTGTATATACACATATTCATGTGCATCATATATCATTTAAAGTGGTTAGCAATATGCATATATGCAAGATGAAGGCATGCATACACATTTATTTACATATATGTGAAGTACATGTGTGTAGTATACTCATGTGATTACACTCATGTGGCTACGTATCTTCTCACATAGGTGCACTATATGGCAATGTATATGTGTTTGACTACATGAGTGTAGCTATAGACATGTTGCATATATGTATGCATACACGTGTGCATTGCATTTATGTATGCACATGTGTATCACCAACTACTTTATAATTACATGAAAATACATCATCACTACATTCCATAATTAAATTATATATATATATGTAAGGTACAACCACATATATGTAATATGCACATGCAAATGTGTGTATAAAATACTTCTTTATGTAGCATATATTGTAAATATATGTATGCTATGTATATAACAACTCATGAGTATATATATTTGTATGTACTTTGTATGTACAACAAAGTAATTTCCTATATAAATTTCACATGTATATGCATATATAAGTAAGTACATATATACACATACATACACAAAGTAGTTTCATATATAATTTACATATATGCATGGATACATAATGCATATATATGCATAAAGTAATTTCAAGGGAAGGGTCAGTAGCAATAGGAGAAGGGAAAGATAAGGCTAAGTCTTGGGAGATGATATTTCGGAGTAGTATTGAAGGGAGACAGGAATTCTATAGGGCATGGGGGACTGATGTGAGGAAGGAATACATTTCAAGAAAAGAAAACTGCCTGTGTAAAGCCAGGGAGACCTGAGATGAGAAATTGCAGGTTGGAATGCTTCAAGACTATGCTGGAGCCATCTTCTATGGTTCAACTAAATGTTAAATTCTCATCGTGAACATTTACACCTGGGAAATCGGCAAACACTACAGCTTGAAACAGCTTGATTTGCTGTTTCATTGATTCTTTAAACTTAAGAAAGTGATGGAGAAAATACTAATAGTGCACATTAAACGTAAAAGTGCATAATGGGTACTTTTATTTTCCCCTTGGAGAGCTGGTTGTTAAATATTTACCAACATACCTTGCCTGTTTGCCTAGTATACAGAATGACTGAAAAGTCAGGTTGAATCCAGATTGTGAAAGGCTTTAAATTCCAAATAGAAGCAAGAGATGGGACTGACAGGGTCAGAATTATCTTTTAGGAATATCAGTTTGGCTACTATGTGTAGAATTGATTGGAGAGGACGAGACTTGAGTCAAGGAGTTCAATTGTGAGGCTATTTCAAGAATCCAGGTGAGAGGTCATTTATGGAGGCTGGAACTAGATTGGTGGACATATGAATGGAGGGAACAGGGCGGACACAAGTTGTGTTGTGGAGGAAGGACTGACAAGATTTCTTTGATGACTAATTGGAATAGAGGGTGAGGAAGCAGGAAGAATTGAGAACAACTCTGATGTTCCATAGCAGAGTAACTGAATGGCTGGTCACATCATTAATGGAGTTAGGAAGAAGTTAGGCTTTTGATTGGGGAGGAAGGGCTGGGGAATGAATTCTGTTTTGGATATATTGTGTTAAGATACTGGCTGGTGACCCTGGGCAAGTCATATCGCCCCTATTCACTTCAGTTTCCTCATTTTTAAAGTGGGGGTAATAATAGAGCCTATCTCCCAGAGTTATTGTGAGGATAAAATGAGAAGATAATAGTAAAGCAAGTTAGCACAGTGCCTGGTGCATAGTAAATGCTATATAAATATTATTATTGTTATAATGTCCTACTGGCAACTGTTTATGGGATTGGTCTAGAGTTCTGAAAAGAAACAAGGGTTGAGTATATAGATAATAATTTGTCTTCTGCCTAGAAGTAGTAATTGAACACCATAAGTATGCTGATGACATCAACAAGAGAGCAAGCAGAAAGACGGAAGAGAAGAGGCCCTGAGACAGAGCCAAGGGGCATAGCCTTACCTAGGAGGTTGGACATGGAAAAAGATCTAAGGAAGAGTAGCCAGACAGGTACACAGAGAACCAGGAGAGGGCAGTGTCATGAAAACACATAATAGAGACTATCCTGGAAGAGAGGGCAGTCATCTTTTCCAAATGCTACAGGAAAATAGAGAAGGATAAAGCCTGAGAAAAAGACCATCAGATTTGGTGACTAAGGGTAAACAAATGGAGCAATTTTGTTACTTCTTTATTAGATTTAATTGGGGATAGAGACAGGGGACCTGTCATTTCATTGAGATAAGAAATTCCTAGACAAGAAATAACAATTCCCTCCAGAAATATGAGGGTTTAAGCATTGCCTCCCACATACTGGCTATGTGACCCTGAGTCTTAGAGAATCATCCTGATCTCAAGGTCGGCTCCCTATCCTATGCTGTACTGCCTATATTAAATATAGCAGATACTTAAAAAAAAACCTATACGTACAGTTTGTAGTTTCTTACATAATCATTTTTGTTCTTTGTATACTGAAATTTTTTTATGATTTCAACATTCCTAATAAAATGATTTTCCAAAGATGATTGGTACCTTTGGTAGTTTCAGTTAAATGGTGGTGTTTGAAAGCTATCATGGGATGAGAGTTTAATTAAAGTCGATGATGTGGAGGGAACAAATACAGACAGCTTTTTTTCTGGAAGCTTGGCTACGAAAAGGAGGAGGGATCAGTCAATCAGCCAGCAATTATTAAGCACCTACTATTTGCTAGATATTGTGCTAAGTGAGCAAAATGGATAATTTTGATTACATAACTACATGAAATTTAAAAGTTTTGCACAAACAAAACTAAAATCTGAAGGAAAGAAGGAACCTGGAAAAAAAATTCACAGCAAGTTTCTCTGATAAAGGCCTCATTTCTCAAATATATAAGAAACTGAGCCAAATTTATAAAAATCAACCCATTCCGCAATTGATAAATAGTCAAAGAATATGAACAGGCAATTTTCAGAAGAAGAAATCAAAGCTATCAATAGCCATATGAAAAAATGCTAGAAATCATTATTGATCAAAGAAATGCAGATTAAAACACCTATCAGAGTGGCTAATATAACAAAAAAGGAAAATGTTGGATGTTGGAGGGGACTTCAGGAAACTGGGACACTAATGCACTGTTGGTAGAGTTGTGAACTGATCCAACCATTCTGGAGAACAATTTGGAACTATGCCCAAAGAGCTATAAAACTGTGCATATCCTTTGATCCAACAATACCACTGCTAGGTCTATATCCCAGACATCAAAAAAGGGTAAAATGACTTATTTGTAAAAAAATATTTATAGCAGGTCTTATTGTGGTGGCTAAGAATTGAAAATCAAAGAGATGCCTATCAATTGGGGAATGGCTAAACAAGTTGTAGCATATGATTGTAATGGAATATTATTGTATTATAAGAAATGACAAGCAGGATGATTTCAGAAAAGCCTGGAAAGACTTACATTAACTAATACATAATGAAGTAAACAGAACCAGGAGACCATTGTGTACAATAACAATGACATTGTTCAATGAAAAATTGTGAATGACTTAACTATTTTCAACAACATGATGATCCAAGAAAATCTCAAAGGACTAATAATGAAGTATGCCATCTGCCTCCAGATAAAGAACTGATAATGATCAAATATAGAGTGAAGCATTCTATTTTTCACTTTCTTTCATTTTTTCTTTTATTCAAGTCTTCTTGTACAAAATTACTAACATGGAAATGTTTTACATAATTGCAATGTATAACCTATATCTGATTGCTTACCATCTCAGGGACGGGAGAGAGGAAGGAGGGATAGAATTTGGAACTCAAAACTTTAAATAAACATGTTAAAAAATTGGGGAAAATGTTTTGAATCACTACTGATTAGAGAAATGCAAATTTAAACAATTCTAAGATATCATTCCATTCCTATCAGATTAACTAACATGACCAAAAGGGAAAATGAGAAGTGCTAGAGAGGATGCAAAAGAGAGAGAGAGAGAGAGAGAGAGAGAGAGAGAGAGAGAGAGAGAGAGGGAGAGAGAGAGACATTAATGAACTGTTGGTGAAGTTGTAAACTAGTCCAACCATTATGGAAAACAATTTGGAACTATGCCCAAAGGGCATATAACTATATGCAGCTATAAGACTACACACCTTTTGACCCAGCAGAGACACTACTAGGTCTCTATTCCAAAGACATCAAGGAAAAAGGAAAAGAACCTATTTGTACAAAAAAAAATTATAGCCCCTTTTGTGGTGGCCAAGCATTGGAAATTGGGAGGATGCACATAAATTGGGGAATGATTGAAAAAGTCATGGTATATGATTGTGATGGAATACTATTGTGCTATAAGAAATGATGCACAGGATGCTTTCAGAAGCATCCTGAGAAGACTTATATGAACTGATGCAGAATGAAATGGGCAGAACCAGTAGAATATTGTACACAGTAACTGAAATATTGTAATGATGATCAATGGTGAAAGATTTAGCTACTCTAATCAAGACAATAATCCATGACAATTCCAAAGGAGTCATGATGAAAACTGCTATCCACCTCCAGAGTGAGAAGTGATAAACTAGGGTAGATTGAAGTTTACTTTTTTTCATTTTCTTTATTTTTCTTGTTTGTGTGTATTTGTTTTCTTTTGCAACATGGCTAATATGGAAATGTTTCACATGACTTCACTTGTATAATTGATATCATATTGCTTGCCTTCTTAAGGGGTGGGGAAGGGATGGGAGGAAGGGAGAGAATTTGGAACTCGAAATTTTGAAAAAATGAATGATAAATTGTTTTAATGTAATTGATAAATATTTAATGAAATAAAAGTATATTTTTCTTTTTTTGCTGAGGCAATTGGAATTAAGTGACTTGTCCAGAGTCACACAGCTATTACGTTTTATGTGTCTGACGCCACATTTGAATTCAGGTCCTCCTGACTCCAGGGCCAGTGCTCTATCCACTGTGCCATTTAGCTGCCCCTATAAAAGTATATTTTAAAAAAGAAACTGTGCTAAGTGTTGGGGAAAGATAAAAAAAGAAGTTCTACACTTATGGAACTTATATTCTTTCAGGAGAAATAACATGTGGGTGCAAAATGTATGTGTGTACAGGAAAGGTATACATGTAATACACATGAGGGGGAAGATGGCGCCATTGGGGGATCAGCAAAAGCTCCATGCAGAAGGTGGTACTTGAGCTGAGCTTTAAAAGAAACTAGGGATTCTGAGATGCCGAGGAAGAAGGAGGGATCCTAGGCCTGGGGGACAGGCTTTGCAAGCCACAGAGAGGGACATGGAGGGTTATGCATTAGGTCCAGTAAGAAGGCTACTTTGGATGAGATCTAGGATGATAGTATGACTAGATAATAAAGTCAAGCAATGGAGTTTTTTTAGGTTTTTTTGTTAAATTTTTATTTTTTTCTCATGTGACCTCTTCTCAAATATATAATGCTTGTGAAGGCCAATGAAGAATCATTTCCACATGAAATGACCCTCTAATTCTTCTTCTTCTTCTTCATCTTCTTCTTATTTGTTATGAATTTTGTTTTTATAAAACAGAACACAACTATATTGTTTATTTTTTAACTGAATTTTAGTTTTTCAACGAACAAGTATTTTTTTCTTCTCTCACTACTAAGGCAAAATAAAGCCCTTCTATTGCTAATACTGTGAATATTATTAGCATTGTAACTACTACTTTTTCTTTTAAATGTGTGATCTTTGAAAAGCATTACTGCATCACATTTCAATACTTTGATTGCTTTATGATCTCACTGATGTGAGTACACCCTCCAGATATGCAATAGGGGCAATATGGAACAATGGAGAGAATGGAGGCCTTGAAGTGGACTTAAAGTCCTTAAAGTCCAACTGCTGACACTGATGATGTGATTTTGGTCAGGCTGCTTCATTGTTGTGATCCTGTTATTTTTCTTTGTAAAATGGAAATAATAATACCTGACTATCTCACAGAGTTGATGTGAGGCTCAAATGAAATATGTGATGCTTTTTGCAAACTTTAAATTATCATATAAATACTAATTATTATCTTAATGCAACTCACAACCCTTTCATGAAATCTTATCATGTCCACCCATCCCTGTACAGGTATAATGGGCAAAATACTTAGGGCTTTCCTCTAAATTTTTTAACATTGCCTATATAACAATGAATCTTACTGACAATGTACCTGTTATCGCCACATACCTCGTCTGTCTTTTTCCATTATACATCTTTCTGATGACATCCTTTATGTCTCTTCTTTTGAGTGGTCTTTTGTTATTTAGGTGTTACAATCCATTTACAGCCCTCTCCAATGCCCTTTGGATGACCCTCAACTTTAATTCTTTGGTGACTCTGGTATTCTATGATCTTTGGCCATATAACATCACCAGAAAAAAAACTAAATGAAAGGCTGTTGTTTCAAATTGATACTCAGGGTCATTAAAATAATGAATATATTTCCCAAAGTTAATCTAGCTCTCTCTGCCTCCTATTAAATTCTAGGCCTAGCTTATTGTTTATGTGTACGATCTGTCCAAGATATATGTATAAATGGGCCAAATCTATGAGACATCTATAGAAATACATATCATAGCCAAGAAAATAATAGGTATTCTCTATCTGTTTGGGTTTTCCTATGTGGATAACTATACTAAACTCTTTTTAGTGAATATGGATCTCATTTAGGAGGCTTACAATGTTCAGTGCTTGATGAAACCAAGAAATTGGCACCCACAAATGGCAGCCCCACAAACAGTAGCATCTGGAAGATCTTACTATTTTTATTCTGTATTGCTGCTTGGATAACTTCTACAATAATGGCCTCCATTCATATTAACAGAGAACTGACCTAGGTAATTAAGGAGAATCAATTATTTCTATTGCAACCCATGAAACTGGGACAGCTAGATGGAGCAGGGGACAGAAAGCCAGGCTTGGAGTCAGGAAGATTCATCTTCATGAGTTCAAATTTGGCCTCAGATATTTATTGGGAAAGTCACTTAACCCTGTTTGCCTTGTTCTTCTCATCTGTCAAATAAGCTGGAGAAGAAAATGGCAAACCACTTCAGTATTTTTACCAAGAAAGCCCCAAATGGGATCACAAAGAGTTTGACACTGCTAAAACAACTGACCAACAACAAATACTTAGATACTCAGTGATTTCAATGCAACAGAGGGCATTAGCAGGGATGATGAAAAATATTTTGGCAAATATGGTTCAAAAGAGAGCCATCAGAGAGGCAAAGGTTTAGAGAATATGTAGAAACCTCTTGGCTATTCAACCTGTATGCTTTTATGGAGAAAACAATTGGGAGGTGTTAGATGTGGAATGCACCAAATAACAACATGAAAAGTAAAAATTCATTATACTTTAACAGAAAACATGACACATCATTGACACAGGAGTCTTTCTTGAATCAATTAATCTTGTACATTTAGACCACAGAATTATTGAAACAATGATCAAAATTAATATAAGGGCAAAAGACCAAAATCACTTTCACTCTTATTCTATCAAAGATCTTGCCCTGAGAAACCTAAATCTTAGATTACTCCTACTATTCACTGCCTTCATCCTGAACGTTGATGAGTGAAGCTAGAGAAAATAATGGGATTATGCTACCTGAGTCCAGCACAAATTTATGTTAAATAATCTCAGCTAGGCCTTCCTTGCTGCAAGACAATCCTTTCAAATCTCTCTAACTGATTCACTATCCCACTCACCAAAGCATTGCAAATTTCTCCATCCCTTCTCAAATATCTCACATCTCTCTCTCTCCCCTCACCCTCTCAGAGGGGAACTTTGCCTCATTTTAGTGAAAAATAGAAAACATTCACCAAGCCATCTGCTACTCTTATTCACTTATTTTGAAAAAAGGCCCTTCTCCTTGTCAACACAAACCTCATTATCTGATCAAGTGGTCCCATTCCATTCTGTCTTTTCTGTCTTCTCCAGGATGTTGCCCACTTCTGTCATTACCATTTTCTCACTTATCTTCAATTTCTCTTTGTCTACTGGCTGCTTCCCCACTGCCTACAAACCTACTCATATCTCCTCTATCCTCAGAAATACCCTCTCTTGATTCATCTATCCCAGCTAGATATCTTCCTATATCTTTCCTCTCTTTTGTGACTGAACTCCTTGAGAAGGTTGCTTATAATAGGTGCCTCCACTTCCTTTCCTCTCACTCTCTTTTTACCCTTCTACAGTCTGGCTTCCAACTTCATCATGAAATTGATCTCTACAAAGTTACCAATGACCTCTTAATTTTTTCTTCTCTCTAGAAGAATCTCTGGAATCTTGATCTCCAAGGTCCTGATAAACCAAGTTCACAAATTAGGGATTCCAGACCCCTGAACCTGGAAGATAAAAGAACAAACAAAACAGAACAAAACCCCAAGGCCACGGGGGGAGGGGCCTCTGGGACTAAGGGGAGGATAAGGTGGCCCTCTTAGACTTCACCCTCCTCTACTTATTGCATGGTGTCTCTGATATGGAGGAATGAAACCTTCCCCCTTGAATGGCACTATAAAAAGAAGGCATTTTTTTTTCTTCAGTATCATGGCACTTCCCTCATGCTGCATACATATCAGGGACTATGAGGTTAAGCATCTCAATGTCATGGCTCCATTGTTATGAATCAGGAAAAGTGTTTGTTTAAAAAAATGTTTACAGATCATTTCCGTTTTTTGTCTGCGTATTTTCCTCCTTCCAGTTGCAACCTTAAATGCTCCTGTAATAATTTTGCTTTGTTGGGTCTTTTTCCAAGCATTCCATAAACATGTTTTTTCCTCCACTACTTCTCACTTTTATGGCATGATTCTGTTTCCACCATCCTCCTCCATAAAATCTTACAAATGAGTTTATATTCTCAACTGGTGTTACTCTTGGCTCTCATATCTCTCTTGTTGGCAAGATCAAGTGTTTACTGGTTAAGGTGGTTTCTAAGCTCTTTTGTTTTCTTTATTATGGTGGTTAATTTACTTCAGTTACCTTTACTTTATATCATATATATATAATATATACATACAGACATACATGTATGTCTGTATGTGTCATACACACACATATAGGTTCAGAATTGAACAGAATGAGATTAGGTTAGATTGATTGCCTTTGAGAAACTAGAAAGTTCTTTTAATGACCCAGAGCTGTTTCTTGAAACAGGTCATCTTTTTTAACATTAGTATTCTTCCAGATATTGTTGTGTAGCTGCAAGTTGAGGAATACTAAAGTTATCAAAGCATTAAATTTAAGGATCATGTAAGGAGAGGTACCTGGTGGGCCTGAACAAGTTGAAACACATTATGAACCATGAATTGTATGAGAAATGTTGTCTAAAGTATGTCAGCAGAGATATGCATGGCCAAGATGCATGGTGGGGAGATGCCAAACAATGGGCCAGTTACATAAAGAGAGCAGGAAATAACTGATTAGTTGCCTATGAACTCCATTAGTATCATCATAATATAAGGTAGGTCCTTTATATATTGGGTGAACTCCTGTTGTGAATATATGGGAGAATATACATAAGAGTCGTACTAGATAACCAGAAATAGAGGAATTATGATCTTCCTTGCTAGAGGGAATATCTACATTGATGCTACCACAAATCTATTAAGGTATAAACTTCATTAGCAGATGGGAATAGTTTGTGTCAATGTCTCTTATATTATCCATTTCCCATTTTCTGTTGCCAATGTCTTATTTAAATAGGTCATGTTGGAGTTTCTGCCCTTGCATACTATATCTTCTTCTTTTTCCTTTTAGTAATACCATGTTCTTCCACTCAATGGTATTTTATTTTTTTCCAATTACATGCAAAGATAATTTTCAACATTCACTTTTATAAGATTTTAAGTTCCAATTTTTTTTCTCTTTCCCTCCCTCTTCTCCCCACCTCCCCAATATGATATAGGTTGTACATGTACAATCATATTAAACATATTTCCACATTAGTCATGTGTGGAATAAGAATCAGAAGAAAAGGAAAAGAAAACACAAGAAAGTAAAAACAAAAAAACTGAAAATAGTGTGCTTTGATTGGCATTTAGACTCCATTGTTCCTTCTCTGGATGTGGATAGCATTTTTCATCATGAGCCTTTTGTAATTGCCTTAAATCGTTGTATTTCTGAGAAGAACTAAGTCTATCAAAGTTGATCATCCCACAATGTTGCTGTTACTATGTACAATGTTCTCCTCATTCTGCTCACTTCACTCAGAATCAATTCATGTAAGTCTTTCCAGGTTTTTCTGAAATTCACCTGCTCATCAATAGTATTCCATTGTATTCATATACTACAACTTGTTCAGACATTCTCCAGTTGATGGTCATCCTCTCAATTTCCAATTCTTGGCCACCACAAAAAGAGCTGCTATGAATATTTTTGTACATGTGGGTCCTTTTCCAATTTTTATGATGTCTTTGGGATACAGACCTAGTAGTGGTATTGCTAGATCAAAGGGTATGCACAGTTTTATAGTCCTTTGGGCATAGTTCCAAATTGCTCTCCAGATTGGTTGGATCAGTTCACAATTCCACCAACAATGCATTAGTGTTCCAATTTTTCCATATCTTCTCCAACATTTATTATTTTCCTTTTTAAACCCATTAGCCAATCTGATAAGTGTAAGGTGGTACCTTAGAGTTTTTTTGATTTGCATTTCTCTAATCTATAGTGATTTAGAGCGTTTTTTCATATGAATATAGATAGCTTTAATCTCTTCATCTGAAAACTACCTGTTCATATCCTTTGACCATTTATTAATTGGGGAATGACCTGTATTCTTATAAATTTGACTCAGTTCTTTATATATTTTACAAATGAGACTTTAATCAGAGACACTGGCTGTAAATTTTTTCCCAGCTTTCTTCTTTCCTTCTAACTAATCTAATCTTCTTTCCTTCTGATAATCTTGGTTGCATTGGTTGTTTGTGCAAAGACTTTCTAATTTCATATAATCAAAATTATTCATTTTGCATTTCTTAATGTTCTCTAACATTTTTTGGTCATAAATTCTCCCTTCTCCATAAATCTAACATATAAACTAGTCCTTGCTCTCCTAATTTGCTTATGGTATCACCTTTTATGTCTAAATCATGGACCTATTTTGACCTAATTTGGTATGCAGTATGAGATGTTGGTCTATGCCTAGTTTCTACCACGCTATTTTCCAATTTTCCTGGCAGTTTTTGTCAAATAGTGAGTTCTTATCCCAGAAACTGGAGTCTTTGGGTTTACCAAGCAGTAGATTACTGTAGTCATTTACTACTCAGTGGCCATTATTGTCTCATGTCATTCTCTTTGATGAAAGTATTGATTGTTTCTATGATTTGTTGTTTGACCTACTCATTCTTTAGGATTAGATTGCCTAGTTTACAATTAGTTTTTAATCTACCTTTCCATGGCCCTTTATTACACTTAAATTTTAGTGCATCATAATCTGAAAAGGATGCATTTAATATTTCTGCCTTTCTGCATTGGATTGTGATGTTTTTATGACCTAATACATGGTCAATTTTTGTATGGGTGTACTGATGATAAAAAGGTATATTCCTCTCTATCCCCATTCATTTTTCTCCAGAGATCAATCATAGTTAAATTTTCTAAAATTATATTCACTACCTTTTCTTCTTTCTTGTTTATTTATTATTAAATTTTATTTATTTATTTTTAGTTTTCAACATTTACTTCTATAAGATTTTGAGTTCTAAATTTTCTCCCCTCCTCTCTTTCCCCCTCCCCAAGATAGCATGCAATCTGACAGAGGCTCTACATATACAATTATATTAAACTATTTTCACATCAGTCATGCTGTGAAGAAGAATCGTAACCAATGGAAGGAACCACAAGAAAGAAGAAACAAAACAAAACAAAAAAGAGAACAAATAATATCCTTCAATCTGAAGTAAGACTCCACAGTTCTTTTTCTGGATGTGGATAGCATTTTCCATCATGAGTCTTTTGGAGTTGTCTTAGATCCTTGCATTGGTAAGAAGAGCTAAGTCTATCAAAGTTGTCATCGCACAATGTTGCTGTTACTGTGTACCATGTTCTCCTGGTTCTGCTCATTTCACTCAGCATCAGTTCATGTAAGTCTTTGCTGGGGCACTTTCTATAGCTGGTCACCACAGTAAGAATAGCAAAAAAAAAAAAAATACATCCACTTACAACCCATCATTTATATTCAACCTATCATCTGCACTGGTTGCACTCCCCTTTTACCCCAGTGAGATAGACCTTTACTGAAGTCCTTCTAAATTATCATAAGCTGGAAAATTGTTTCACTGTCTTTTTGTAGGTCCTGTCACTCCAGAATTTGCTTAGAAGCTTGATTTAACTTTGTTTCTGAGGGAAACTAGAAAGAGCTCAGGCAGCTTCCTGGCTTCTCTCTGCTATCTTGGCTCCACTGCTACTAATAACCTTGTATACCATGTCTTCTTAATTTTTTTTCTGTTTATTATAAGTCATGACCTTAGATCCAAGTCAGTAGCATAATTTTATATAGACTGCCAATTTGGAAATTACTTTCCCATTGGTATCTATTTCTTTTTTTAGCCTGTTAAAATACAATCAACTTTGTTTTTATGATGCTATTTTGTTTTCATTGTGTCCAGTGCTTCCCAAGACTCTTAAACAACACACCCTGCCCCCACCCTAGCCATTTATGACATGACATGACTTTCCCTTGGACTATAAATTGTTAAGCTCTCTTGTTTATTGCTTCTGAATCATGTTTTCCAATATATGTTTTACTATCCTCCCATGTGCCTACCTTTGAAATATTAAAGTACATGTTGATTTAATTTATTGAGTTCATAGAATTTCTCTACCTTATTATCCTTTGTGATAAACATTGGCACACAAATTTCAAACATATTCATAGTGGTCTTTTTTTCAAATGTTTAATTTAAGCACTAAACTAGGAGATGACCAAGAAGAACCTGTAGCCATCTTTCCATTTAGTTTTCTGGCTTCCTTCTGTATTCTTGCTTAATTTACAGCAAGAATATCACTCCCAGAATCAAACATAGGATCCTGTTTGGTGTTGAGAGGACTTCAAAACCTGCTTTCCCCGACCTTTATAGCCTTCTTACACTTTGCCCAGCCCCCTACCATGTACTCTGAGACCCAGTGGCACTGGCCTCTTTGTTGTTCCTCAAATAAAATATTTTGTCTCCCCACTCTGGGCATTTTTTCTGACTGTCCCTCATGCATGGAATGCCTCTCCCTCCTCATTTCCACTTCTTGTCTTCCCTGGCCTTCTTCACATCCCAGCTGAAAATGTACCTCCTACCGTAAGCCTTTTCACAACCTCCTTAGTTCTAGTGCCTTTCCTCTGTTATTTCAAATTTATGCTGCATATAAGCTTGTTTGCATGTTGTCTCCTCTTGTTAGCCTGTGAGTTCCTTGAAAGTAGGACTGTCTTTTTTCATTGCTATCACTGGTGCTTAGCACAACGCCTGTCACACAGTAAGGTATTTGTATGTTTAGTTTGTTTTTTTTCAGTCATGTTCAACTCATTGTGGCTCTTTATGGGGTCTTCTTAGCAAAGACACTGGAGTGGTTTGCCATTTTCTTCTCCAGCCATTTTACAGTTGAGGAAACTGAAGCAAACTTAAGTGTCTGAGGCTGGATTTTGAATTTTCTGATTCCAGGCTCAGTACTCTATTCACTGCACCACCTGTTTTAACTCAGTAGGCATTTAATAAATGTTTATTGATTGACTCAATGACTGACCTGGGCAGCTAGGTGGTATATTGGATGGAGTAAGAGACTTAGAATCAGAAAGACCTGAATTCAAATCTGAACTCAAACATTTACTAGCTGTATGACAATGAACAAGTCATTGAGCATCTGTGTACTTCAATTTCCTCATCTGCAAAATGGGGATAATAATAGCCTCTACCTCACAGGATTGTTGGAGATAATCAAATAAGACTACATATGTAAAGTGCTTTGCAAACCTTAAAGCATTATATAAATGCTAGCTATTAAATTCATGTTTAATAGAAAATCTAAAGACCATGATGCTTAGCAACTTGTTGGCCCTTTTGCCACCACTGTGCATGACTCTTGAAGTAGAGGAATGGAAAGACAGAGGGCCCTTTAGTATTTTTGTGAGTGTATGCTTCATGGGTTACCATGGACAAAGAATTAATTACCAAGTGACTGACTTACTGGTGATTAACCTCAGTATCCCATGGTAGTCCAGCCCTCAAAAACTGATATAGTCTATTGTTTGGACTATCTTCAAAAGTTTTTTTTTTCAAGGGAGGGGTGATAGCCATAACTTCTGTTTTGCTGGCATAGACTTAAAGAACACATGATCATCTTCACATAACAATAAGGCATCAGAGGCATATACTCTAAAAAGAAACATAAGTATGATTATTATTATTATAGGGCTAGGCACTTGACCTGTGATTTCAATTGGTTTAGGGCAATGGATCATCCCTGCCACTACATATTGACTTAGAAGGTCACATATAAGCATTATCTATGTGGTATTGTACTTTTATTTATTTTGTTAAACGTTTCCCAATTACATTTTGATCTGGTTGAAAACACTTGGGAGTTTTGCAGATTGCTTTTGCAGGTTGCAGGCAACTTTGACACCTCCAGTTTAGGGAACTCCAAGACAGGGAATTATCTCTGTCAATATTGGTTGGCTTCTTTTCTGGAGCATTTATACAGAATATGGGCTCTTAATCTTTTATGTGTTATTTGCCCCTTAGTCAGTCTGGCGAAGAATATGCCCCCCTTCTCTGAATAATGTTTAAATGCATAAAATGAAATATATAGGATTACAAAAGGAAACCAATTATATTGAAATATTTATCAAAATATTTTTTAAAAGTTTAGAAACACCTAGATTAAGAATAGGCATATTATTTAATATAGGCATATTAGAGAGCTGCCTAAAGTTCTGCCTTAAGTCACTTTTAAATCAAAGACAGGACTCAAACTCAGAGTCTTTGCCTTTGAACCTAACTCTCTTGTCACTAGCTATCTCTCAGATGTTGAAGAAAGTGTTAATTTCCCCCCCCCAGGGGAATGTAATTTATATAATGGCAATCAGTTTTGGTTCATTTAAAAGAATATAAAAATTCACATAGTGGACATTTGTTTGCTTGTTTTAAACAACTTTACTGCAATGAATATATTCTCCAAAGTAAATAACCACTGTATCTTTTCACCATCATGGTAACTAACCTAACCACAGAACCCCAAAGAATATAATCAACATTAGTAGAGCTTCATCATGCTCTGGTTCTCATACCTGATACACAAAGTGTAATTAAAACAGTATGAAATTAGAGCTATAATTTTTATTTCCAGGTTTTGTCTTAAAATAAAAATGAATTTTTCCTTTAGTGTAATATTACACTAAGTGTAATTATTACAAAAGAAAAAAAATCTTTTACAATATTTCTAGAGATATCATCATTATGAGTACTCCATCCAATGGTGCAAATTGTAACCCACCCATGTCCCATTATGCCATAAAACTCTTATCTATTCCTACTATAAGCTCTTCACCTAGTGTGCTAGGGTCTTTCTTTTAGGTCTCTTGCCACTGCCTGTAAGGTCTTGGAGGACAAAGACATACAGGGAAGCTGATTTCTTAACTATCATCACTGACCTATTCCATTATTTAATATCTCTTACTTTCAAGGAAGTCTTCCTTCTATTCAGCCTAAATTTAAATGTGTATTACAGTTTTAGCCAGCTTTCTCCAGAGCTCTTCTAAATAAGTTCCAATGGGAATGCACTAAAAATTCACCAACTATCCCTTTTTAGCAAGGACAGTGTTGAAGTGGGGAGACCCCTTTGGAAAACTGAATGAGTGACAGGAGATAAGACTTTTCACAGGCAGGTGGAGGATTGAGTTTTGTGGAGTGTAAACAAAAAACTAGGTGAACAATGAAACCTTTCCTCTCTCCCTGAAAGGAAGCCATATTTTAAAATTCCAGCCTCTTTAAAGAAATTTGTTTTATTCCTTTCCTATTTGGGGAAAACGTTTTTTCAAGACACCTTTACAGGCTCACTCTGGTCCTTTTGTTTTTATTTGTTTTCTTTCTTGGGCAAATTAGAGAACCCATTTCCTCTTCACAGCTGTGTGTCACTACCTGGAACGACTATTATGGTTACACATTCTAAATGTGTTAGTTCTGCAGCCTACCCACAAGAGTTTTTAAAACCAACAACTCTGAATACTATCTCTGCACAAGACAGATGTCTGCAGTCAATGTTGACTGGCCAGTACGATTGTTTGGTGTACTGACCAGTATGTTTTCTCTGATAGTAGGTATCTGAACTATGAATTACTTGGACTGACCTGCAGGAAATTTTGTTCATTTCCATACTCATAGTGAACTTAGGAAGGCAGGGGTGAAATACATGCACATAATAAATGAGACAGACTGGACTAATGATTTTCTTTGTTTAGTTTTTCGGTGTGCTATACTTTAAACCTATTCATGCATACTATTTTGTGCTGATATTTCTCCATTTTGCAGGAAAATGCAAAACTTTTAATTATTTTTCAATAACTATGTATCACTTCAGTAAAGAACTAATATATATTTTGAAGGCCTGGAAATTTGTTAGCTTAAATGGCAAGTGCCTGGTACATGCTGAGCACTTATTACATACTTATTGAATGGTTGGTTGGGCATGTTTTCTACAAATTTATAATTGAAAATATGAGAATTTCACTAATTGTTTTAGGTTTACAAGTTCTAGAATGAAACCAGGTTCATAGTGTGCCCAAATAATAAAGTGAAAACATGAGAAATTTGCTTTGATTCATTATTTGAAATAGTTCTAGAGTTGCTAGCTTTAACAAGTCAAGAAAGAGAAATCAAATATTTAAACACTGGCACAAAAAAGAGACAAAATCATCCCTATTATGAAACTATTTCTTTCCTTTAGAAAATCAGTGAAGGAATAGGATTATTGAGCTTTTATAAAAGAAGTAGGGTACAAAATAAATCAACAAAATCATCAATATTTCTATGTGATGCCAACCCAAACCAGTAACATAAAATAGAAAGTAAAATATTGAAAATAACTACAAACTGAATAAAATATTTGTGTACTAACCTACTAAGACACTAAAAAACTGTATAAATATAACAACAAACCATTACGTACAGAAATAAAAGAATATTTAAATAATTGGAAAGACTCATAGTTTGACTGCACATTATAGAACATTGGCGGATCTTCAGTCATTTCAGTTGTGTTTGACTCTTCATGACTCCATTTGGGGTTTTCTTGGCAAAGATACTGGAGTGGTTTGCCATTTCCTTCTCTGGATCATTTTGCAGATGAAAAACTGAGGCAAACAGGGTTAAGTGACTTATCCAGGGTCACACAACTAGTAAAACTCAGGAAGATGAGTCTCTCTGACTCTAGGCCCAGCCCTCTATCTGGGCCATCTAACTGCCTGTACTGAATATATGGATATCACAACTGAATTTCCTGATGGCTGCTGTGACTCCCCTTTTGCCTTCTAGAAGCTTCTATTTCTAATCAATTCTAATCAATAGCTCCATCCTGGGTTTATAATCTCATGGGAAGACTCCATCCTTGTACTGTTTTCACAGATGCTTGTGCTCTGGGACCAAGCATTCAGGATAATATTGTTCTTCCCCACTTGAAATTCCTGTTATATTTGCACAGAGAAAAATATGTAGATGGTGGTATATCCTTAACTCCAAGGCTGAATATTAGTATTTATCAACAAACAATGTGTTATTCTCAGTGAAAGCTCACATTTTTTGGAAACTGGTAATAGAAGCAAATTATGAAGCTTTATGGCTTTGTGACAGACATCCTTGGTTGAAACCACTAAACTAATTGTTATTCTTTCAGAAATAGCCTGTCCCACTTTACACTGACAAGTTGATCATATTCATCTTCTTTGTTGGTGTCAGGATTTTACACATAAGAACTGGGAAGCATGGTTTAAAAAATATATTTAGTGGTGTACTGATAATCAGTTCTCAAATCAGAAGAGGTACATGGAAAGAAAAATTATGCAGTCATAGGTATTTTTAATGACTAGTACACAGTAGAAGGCACTTATTGCTTGATGAATTTGATCCTCTATATGGGTTTTTTTTTTATAGTTTACTACATGATTGTTGTTGTTGAGTTCCACATAGACTATTATTTTTAAAAAAAACTTAGCCAATGTCCAACTTCTTTTTTATGTCACAGCTATGTCTTTGACAAAGTAGTATGGGACAAGGCATTATTTCCCAGGTATTCTGTCCTTACTAAGTAGCATGATATAGCAGATAGAGTGTCTGACTTTGTAATCAGGAAAAACTGGACACATTACTGGTTGTAAGACTCTGGATAAGTCACTCAATCTCAATAGCCTCAGTTTCCTCAACTATAAAATTAGGAGTTTAAACTCAATGACCTCTAAGATACCTTCTAGCTCTAAATCTGTCATCTTATAATCCTTCCAATAGCTCTGACAAGTTTTTTCAAAATCATCATGAGTCAATTTATCCCCATTCTTCAAGTATCACTATAGTAGTTGTCTATAGAAAATTACCTCAAAGAATTCAATATCCATGGAATGTTGTTAATTTTGTATCTCATATTCCAAAACCATATTCAATGTCAGCTTCATACTCAGAGGAACCATCCTGGGATCATCAACTATTGGGATATTCCTGTGGGCAAAGTACTGTACTAGATGTCACATGGTATGGCCAGAACCTTTTAATGGTGCCAGAAGCACTGGTGTGTCCAGTGCATATTCCCAGACAGTTTGGTTGGGTAGATAGGTACGGTGAGTTCAGTGCCCCCAACCACTGCTCTAACTAAATAGCACAGGGTATTCATTAGCAATGATTGGCTACAAGGTTTTTGGCTTCTACTTAGTATTGAAATATATTCTCATTTAAGACGAGCTTCTGCATGGCCATTAGGGAAATAGCCATGTAGTTTGCCAAAACCTTATTCAGACTTGTGGATTTTTTATTACATTATTACTTCCATTTCCCCTTTCTCCTCTAAGATTTGCATGTCCAAGACTAAGCTTCCAAATCAAGAGGTTATTCTGGAATTGCCGAAAAGGACTGAAAGGAGGAAAGAATTTGTGCCTTGCTTCTCGTGATTGTAATGTGGTCTGGCTGGGGGAATTCACAACTCCACCCCTCACACAACACAAACTTTTATGAGCGTACAGTTTGTACTGCATGTTAGGACATTTCAGACTTTTAAGCCTTCAAATTGTGCCCTTTTGCTTAAATAAGAAATGGATAACCACCCTTAGCAACACCAAGGTTTCTTCAAGTCAGGTTTCTACTGTAGAGTTTTAAGAAATCATAGTCCAAATATGCTGAAAAGGGGAGAATGCCAATGTAGCCACAAGCCAGGATACTGGCATTACATAATGTAAGCCTTTCTAAAAGAGAATTTTGAAGTTTTTCCCTATTCTTTTTTTCTGCTCTAAAATCCATTACTTTCCTAAAGAAAGTTTTGAGAAAAATTATATATGTCTGAAATTTATGAAATCTTTGAATGGAAATTGAATGCTGTTTCCTCATATATAAAAATCAATTTAATAATATTTATACTGGGGCAGCTAGATGGTGCATTGGATAAAAAGGCCTGGGGTCAGGAAAACCTGAGTTCAAATCCAGCCTCAGACACTAGCTATGTGACCCTGGGCAAGTCACTTAACCGTGTTTGCCTCAGTTTCTTCATTTATCCAATGAGCTAGAGAAGAAAATGGCAAACCCCTCCATTGACAAAGCCAAGAACACCCCAAAAAGGGGTCATGAAGAGTCAAATATAACTGAAGCCATTAAACAACAACATTTGTACTGCCTACCACACAGGGTTGCCATGATAAAAATGCTTTGCAAATCATAAAGAACCATATAAATATGGTTACTACTGCTACTACCTTTACTACCACCAATAGTCAGTCTATCAGACAGTCAATAAACATTTATTAAGTGGCTACTACGTGGTAGGCACCATGCTAAGCATTTATGATACAAAAAGAGGCAAAAGGTGGTCTCTGTCCTCAATAAGTTCATAGTTTAATGGAGAAGACAACAAGGAACAATGCACATAAACAAACTATGTGCAGGGATAAATTGGAAGAAAAATTAAGAGAAGGAAGAAATGAGGAGTTGGAAAAGGCTTCCTGTACTATCATGTCCAACTCAAAGAGAAATGGATCCCTCTGAGCCACATGTTGACTTAGAAAACCACAACTTAATGTTATCTATCTTGTATTTTTATTTATTTTGTTCAACATTTCCCAATTAAATTTTAATTTGGTTCAGGCCATACTTCAGAGTCTGGTATGCTAGTCTGACACCTCTGCTATAGAAGATGGTCTTTTAGTTGGAACTTAAAGGAAGCCAGGAGGCGGAGATGAAGAGGGAAAGAATTCTGGGTATGGGGGACAGCCAGAGAAAATGCCTGGAGCAGAGAGATGGAACAGCAAAGAGGCCAGTGTCACTACTTGGATCAAAGAGTACATGGCAGGGAATAAGGTACATAGACACTAAGAACAGCACCTTCTCCAGTTTTATGCACCATCCATATTTTTTAACTGTTGGCCAGCATGGGCCAAGAGCTACATCAAGTCTGAGGAAAGCCCAGGAACATTTCCTCTCTAGTGCCAGCCAGCACCATAAAGCAATGACTAGAACAGGGTAAGATGCTGTGCCTATGAGTATCACAATCTAGACACCAGGCCAAATCCCATGCTTGTCAGAGATAAGCTGGGAACTCTGACCTTAAGTCCTGCTTAGTTAGGCTCCTAATAAAGCTGCCTCCAATAGTCTGAAGGTGTGATATCACATTAAGTTTAAGTTTCATTAAGTGTCACTGTAAACATTAAAATATGGGCTTTTCTCCTTAGTTACAGGTTTTAGGAAAAGTAAGGTGTGACCTATTCCTGCCTAAGGCAGTTTTCTAATAGGTAGTCACAATATGCATTGCACAAATACTGTGCTATCTTGTTAATTAGCTATGGGCCAGTTCCTTCACCTGAAAAATAGGCATTGGGACTTGCACTATCAACCTTATAGGTTTATTCTTAGGACAGTCAATAGTTAATAATCAAAAAACGTTCATTGAGTGCCTACTATGTGCCAGGCACATGCTCAGCTCTGGAGATAGAAATACAAAAAAAGACATTCCCTGCCTTCAATGAACTTACAATTTAATGGGAGAAGACAACACATAAATGAAAGTTGAAAATTACGGTAGGGTTAGGGGAGAATTAGGAAGAAAAGGGGAGGTACCTTGGTGGGGGAATGATGGAGAAGCCAAAAAAGTTCAAAGTTAGTGCAGGTCCATGGAAAATGAGATGTCAGTTCTGTTTCCCCTATTGAAACAGAGGAATATATGTCTCTACACTTCAATCAGAGGGACAGAGGGTACTGAAGAGATGTGAGGAGCAAGACTACTTGGATCTTGCATGATGAGATTTCCCAATGATGTGTTTAATGGAGTTATGACAGGGAAGGGCAAGAAGTCCAAAATGAACTGGGTGGGAAAATGAGATGTCTGAGGACGATATTCAGTGAGCCATAGAGTTCTACGAAACTACAGAATCATCAAAGACCCTTTGAGATTATCAAGTCAAGTCCACCTCATTTCACAGATGAGAAAACTGACTCCCAGTGAGGTTAAGTGGTATGGAACAAGACTGAGATTTTAACAGAGGCCAAAATCCAGGACTCTATCCACAATTGTAGACTGTAGTATTCCTCCAAGAGGAGGGTAATTAAGGTTTTCAGAGTGCTTTCCTTACAACCAACCAATTACTTAGTGTTGCAAGTATACTGCCCCCATTTTACAGGTGAATATAATGAGGCTTGAAGAGGGGAAATGACTTGCTTTTGGTTGTGGTTGAAACACTTGGATTCCCACCAAATGTTTCTCATTCTAAATTCATTGCTGTTTCAACTACTATTCTGCTCAAGAACACTGAATTTGGAGTCAGTGGGATGGAGTTTGAATACCAATTGTCTCATTCGGTTGTTGTGTGACTTTGGATGAATTGCTTAACCATTTTGAGATTAATTTTCCTAATCCATACAAGGAAAAAACATTGGATTAGCTGGTCTCTAAATTTTCTTTGAGATTGATTGTTATTATTTCTGACTCCAAGCCTAACACTACATCCACCGTACCACCTAGCTGCCCTAGTAACAGGAAAAGTTTATAATTATATGAAAGAAATCGACTTAGGTTTTTCTAATGATTAACCAAATGTGTTGAATTCATGGACATGAGAGAACAAAAGGGAGACAGTATGGCTTATTGGATAGACAGATCTAGCTTTGGAGTCAGAAAACCTGGGTCTGAATCCTATCTCTGATACATACTAGCTATATGACCCTAAGCATTAGTGCATGGGACAATTGTGTAAGTCTATAAATGATAAGAAGTTGTGCTCTGAATTGTTAGAGGGAATTTCCATTCTGTGATTCCCCCACATTGATGAAATTACATATCCAAACTTCTCCTCAAAGAATGGCATGTTATATACAAATTTTCCAGTCAACCAAATAAATGCTGAAACTCAACTGCAGAGTTATATCAATGTTATGACTTGTCTAATTGTCCTCATGTATCATGAGAAAAAAAACAAATTTTTATATCTAAGCAAACAAAACAAGAGGGAAGAGTTTGAAGATAACACCACTTGTCTATAAGAGCTGAAAATCATATTTGGGAACAAGAATTATTGCTTTTCCATAATCAGGGAGCATTAGTTATGTGCAAGATATTATTTGAAATAAAGAATTCAATTCCAACTCTTTAAGGTCCCCAGCAGTGAGAAGATTAATTAAATTTATTTTTGTATCACAATTATTTTTTCTGCCATTAAAGTTCTACCCTGGTCCTGGAATCTTGAAAGCTATGGAATGGAATGTAAGCAGTGGGAGATCCCCCTAAGTTCCAAGGGCTTCAAATGTATTTATCTTCCAAAAAAGGACCATCACCAGCATTTTGGCTACTTGGTCTTGAATTTATTTTAGCTATAGAAACTCACAAAATTGTCTCCAAAGGCATGAAACAGTTGAATTCTATATTGTCAGCGCTTGTTGACTCTACTAGTGGAACAATGTATTCTGGAAGCCCTGGAGAGAATTTTTTTTTCAAAACTAGAATAGCACTTTCACATGTATTATTTCATTTGATCCTCAGAGTAACTCTGTGAGTTGTGATATTATCGCAGAGAGTCACAGACAGGTTAAGTAACTTGCCCAGAATCACAAAACTAGTAAGTTTTTTGAGACAGATTTTAATTCAGGCCTTTATATCTACTAGGTGCCTAACTACCTGTAATAACCTCTGTTCATGCCATTTATTCAGCTTATTGAACATGATCATTTGTTTTGATAACTAGGGATGGGGATAACATTTCTGTTTTCCCTTTAATTGGACAAGAATTTAATAGTTATATTCTTTAAAATACCATAGGTAGGTCTGAACTCTCCTATAAAATTGTATATGTGCTGTTAAATCAGTAGATTTCTTTTCTCTGTATGGGTCAGACCTACTTTACATAGGAATTAAAATGGACCTTTGATTTCATTATTAGAGAGAATTCCTACATGAAGAAAATCCATTTACCAATAACATTTGGCAATTTCTCTACAATATATAATCTTAGAAGATTGCCTAGAGCAGTGGTGTCACACTCAAAGAGAAACAGGGGTCTCTAAATTGTACATAAGAATCTCTGTGAGCCATAAGTTGATTTCTTGTTGTTCAGTTGTTTCAGTCCTGTCCGATTCTTCATGACCCCATGAGGGATTTTCTTGGAAAAGATACTAGGGTGGTTTGCTATTTCCTTCTCTGGCTCATTTTACAGACAAGGAAACTGAGGCAAACAGGAATAAGTGACTTGCCCAGGGTCATGCAGCTAATATCTAAGGCCAGATTTGAACTCAGAGAGATGATTCTTCCTGACCCCAGCGCTGGAGCTCTAACCACTTGGCCATGTAGTTGCTCATATGTTGACTTAGAAAACCACATGTTAACAATATCTATGTCCTATTGTATTTTAATATATTTTGCTAAATATTTCCCAACTACCTTTTAATCTGATTCAAGCTGCACTGGCATATAGCTGGGGCAGGTTGTTTGATGCCTCTGGTCTAGAATACTAGCAGTTAAGTGAAATGCACAGAATCACACAGTCAGTGTAATGCCAATTTAATCTTGAGCCTTTTAATTGCATTCCTCCTCCCTATTTTTGCCAATTGTTTTATTTTCCTTTTCCTTTAAAAATTTTATTTTAAAAAGTAGTCCTCCCTAACTCTCCCACACTAGAAGTTCAAGGGTTATGCATAATCCTGATTCCACTACTGATTGGACCAGAGCTTTGACCTGTTCCTTTTCTAACCTGGGCTAGTTTGCCCTTCCTTAAGCAGCCTGATGGCTCATGATCCAGGGCTGCATCATATTAAGGTAAAAACCGGTGCAGAAACCTGATTAACCCAGCTCAGAACATCCAAACTCAAGCAATCCAACAGTCTCAATCTCCCTGGTAGCTGAGATTACAGGTATTCCCCATTATACCAAGCTAGATCATTAATAATATAGGCATAGGGAACTCCTGGGTAAGGAAACTCCACCTACCACCTTTTCTTCAACACGTAGTCTTAGAGGGTTGCCTACAGCCTTGAGAGGTTAAATGGTTTGCATAGGATCACACAGCTTGTAGGTGATGCCAATTTAAATCTTTTGTCATGGAAACTGTGACCCTCATCATTGCTTTTGCTAATAATCTTATTTTCTCAAAGGAAAAAGAAACTATACACAAAGGGGGAAAAAATAGACAAAATATATGCTTTCTCTAGTTAACAGGAGCCGTCTTATTCTCTCTCCCCTCTGTCTCTCTAGCTTTCCAGCTAAATTCCTCTTCCCAGTCTGCTCCATAAATCTGAGTACAGTATGTACTGTACCTGTAGTTAAGTGTCTTATTATTGGTTGGAATTTTTTCCAGTGCTAGGTCATTTGGGGCAGAAAGCTATTGCCAGCAAGCCAAAGAAAGAGAAGGAAAAGCAAAATAATGTGCTTAGAAGTGGGTGGCACTAGCAAGCTGCACATAATGGGGTTATTTAAAGCCAACAAGAGCTGGGTTTGGTCACAGCAACATCTTCCTTTGAGCTCACCATTGACTAGAACTGGGTATTACAGGAGCCACAAGTAGCCTGGGCAATTAGGGTTAGGTGAAAGGATTGAGTAATCCTGCCTTCTTTAGTGTTATATAACATGTGGGTTCTGTGCCCAGGGAGCAGAGGAGTAACTTAATATCAGAGCAGGAACAACTGAGATTGCTATGGCCAAGGGTCACTTGCTGTTTCCATTATAAACCCTATTTTGCAGTTGGTTTATAACCCAGACAGTTTAATTTACATCAGGCTGAAACCTGGCATACAAATTAGAAGCCTAGAGGCACTTAAAACAATCATGGAATTTAGAGAGGGAGAATTCTTAAGAATCATCTCATCTAACTCCTTTTTTTCACTGATGAAGAAACTGTTTCAAGGACTAGTGTGAGGTCAGTCACACATGGCTAGCTAGCATTAGAACCAGAATCCAGATGTTATGCCTATCAGTCCAGTACTTTTCTCACTACACTACGTTGCTTTCATAGAATTTGTTTTATGTCATTTATTTTTCAGTATAAAGAGGTTGGAGAAGGCAGAGCAATAAAACTGTGTTTGTGCAGACTTTTTTTTTAATGCAATTGTTGTTGTTCAGTTGTTTTCAGCCCTGTTTTACTACTGGCGAGTTCCTCCTGGTACCTCCATTTTGAGGAGTAGCCTTGACCAGTCAAATTTAATTTTCTTCCTGCCTGAGCTTCTGACTTTCTGGACTTCAACATCATCCCCTGCCTCCTCCACTGTGTGGGTATCTTCACCCCCTCCTCTCTCACCCCCCAACTCCTTTTTGTGTCTTGTCTTTCCCTATCATAACATAAGTTCCTCAAGGGAAGGCATTTTGTTTCTTTTTGCCTGAATTTTCATCCCCAGCATTTAGCACAGAACCTAGCACATAGGAAGCAATTAATAAATAATTGTTGCCTTGCCTTGCCTTGCCAATGGTTTCTTGGGGATCCAAGATGGCTATAAATCATGAAACAAAATGAACTAAGAAGAATTAAAATGGCAGATGGCCTAAATAGAGATGCATGAAAGTGTAGAATTAGACTCCAATAATGTGTACAAAAAAAGAAGTGTCACAAAGGAAATCATCAAGGTTATGTATCAGTTGAAAAGGGGGTAGGCCAATAGCAAAGTGTTGCTAAGATATAAATATAAAGACAATTCAGCTGTGGCACTGGAACCTCCAAAATAATAAAGGAATCAGAGGAAGGCTTCCATTTTGTTGTGTGATTCTTTTGTAGAACATATAAAGAAAGATTTGGGCCAGAATCACACAGGATGAATGGGCCTGGAGGCATTGTGATCTATTCTTATGGATGGAGTACCTATAAAAGTATAAAAGTAAAATTGGATAAAGTGAGTCAGACATAAGTGCCTTCAATTTTGAATCTGTATCATATAATAAGTAAGAAATAGACCTGTATAAAGAAACTAGAGCTCCCAAATAGTATGTTTAATTACTGAATCTTACCAAGAATTTGTATATTTGGTTAATTATTTCAGAGACCTAATGCTAAGACATTTTTCCTCCTTCATTTTTCACTTTAAGATCTTGCATACTAATCAAACTTGTTAATCCCTGGTATCAGTAAGTCAGTCAACAAGCATTTATTGAGTTCTTACAAAGTATATCATTATTCAGTAAGTTAATGACAATGATAGCATGAAATTCCTATAAACCAGAAAAATCATGTTGAGGAAGTGGGTGGTAATTGGCAAAGGGAAAGCATAATCTGGAGGGAATTAGTCAAAGGCTGTTGTAATCATTTGGCTCTGTGAGAAGGATTCATTTGTTTTGCATTTCTTGTCCAATGCATTATAACATTATTGAAGATGACTTCATAGGTCAAGTGTCACTAAAAAACCTCATATTTTTATTTAACATGAAGGGATCCAAATCTGCCAAAGAGTCAATATTTATCAGGGACACTTTATTCAATATTTCTGCCTCCATAACCTAATCCTCAACTCAAGAGCTGACAATTGAGTCAGTGGTTCAGTTACACCGACTATGTCTGTAACAGAGTGTGCTGAGCCTAATTTCTTATTGCTAAGAATGAGACAGAACTGAAGAAGCTTGTTAACTTATTATTAAGTCCATGTGGTTTAGAAGTACAGGTATTACTGGATGCCTCAGGACCAAATTCAGGCCTTGGTGGTGTTTTAGGTCCTATTTTGGGAGTGTGGTACTAGGAAGTGAAGATGGTACATTTGATGAAGCATGTGTCTTTAAGAAAATCCATGTGCAGCCACCCGAGTTATATAATCAGGCACATTTAACTGCATTGGTAGGTGCTTGAAATGAGAACAATGCTTTATATTGAAGCTTTCTAACAGTGTTTGGTTTCAAAACCATTTAAAAAGGAAAAGAAAATAAGTTTTGGAGGAAAAAATTATGAAGTTGGTTCGATTTTTTGTTCTAAACTTGAACTCAAACCAAACATTTATGAAATTGGAAAAAAGTGCTTCTCACCCTCACAACTATTTTTATAAGGTCTCTTATGTATCTCTATAGTTCTCCTTTCATTATGAACCCAGAAATGCCAGTGCACAGTGAGGAATCATTTATGACATGTAAAATACTGTCTGGTGATTTCCATCACCAGCTTGTAAGGAATTGTGAACCACAAAGTGTAAGAAGTACTGCTGATAATCATAACAAGGCCCCAGATGAATCAACAAAGAAGAATGAAACTATATACTAATTTCATATCTGTCTAACTTATTGAATCTAAGTATTTTGTTTTTATATTCTTCTTGAAATTCCATTTTAAGTTTTTGGTCATCTTTTATCACTTAGCACATTCCCCTAAGTTACCTCTTAGGGAGTTGAAAGAGTACTTCAAAAGATTGTTACAGAAATAGAACCATGATAATGGAATGGTAGGAAGCAGTAAATCTGAGTTCCCTCCACAACCTCCCCCCAGCCACAAACAGATCTAGAAAATGTACCAAACTGACTTGATGAGGAAATTCAGAAAAAGTTACAGTGAGTCATTTGTCCAGCCTAGCTCCACAAAGAGGCAGAGAGGGAAGTCTTTTAGACACTGATTATAGGGCTAGAGTAGGAGGGTGCCATGTGAGCACTTTAATGCCCAGGGAGAGGCTGTGGACGAGAGCAAGAGGAGGTTCCAGACCCATACTAAGGCACCACCAGATAGACTAGGGTACTGTGACAGGCACAGGTGCAAATTGGCATCTGTTTTACTCACTACCCAGTTCTAGATCACAGAGCTAACTGAGACCTTAGAGTGGACCTTAAAACAATATTGCTGTTACTGTATACAATGTTCTCTTCATGAAATCTTAAATGAAAACTGCCCAGATCTCTTGGAACCAGAGTACAAAGTAAAAATAAAAAGAAAATAGTGGCTACATCCTAAAAGAAACCCCCAAATGAAAACTCCCAGGAATATCATAGCCAAAATCTTGATTTTCCAGGTCAAAGAAAAAATATTACAAGCAGCCAGAAAGTAAAATATTCAAGTACAAAGGATAGTCAGGATCACATATGATTTAGCGACCACCACTATAAAGAAGAGAACCAAGGATTCCAGAGGATTAATGATAAAAAGTGCTGCCCACTTAATGATACAGAGGGATAGAGAGGTGAAAGACTCAGAATAGAGAAGGAAGCAAGTGTTTTTTGGAGGTGGCCAATATGGAAATTTGTTTGGATTAACTATACATGTTTATAATAGGTTTTGTATATCCTTAATTGGGGCTGGAATTGAGGTATAAGGATGTCAGATTTTGCTAATTTTTATTTATGTAATATATAGATATATTTTATATATATAGAATATATATTTTCATTTATTTATATATATTTTATGTAAGTATATACATTTAATAAAGGTAGTTACATGACATAGTGAAAAGTGGTGGAGTTTTAGACCAGGACTCAAGGACCACATATATAGTCCTGGCCATGACATCAACTTCCTTTGTCACTTGGGTTAAATTCCTTTACCTTTCTGTGACTCATTTTATTCATGTATAAAATGATGGGCTTGTACAAGATGATCTCCAAGATTCTCTCCCATGTTAATGTTCTTTGAATATATTGTGATACATTTGGGTGCCCAACCACAGATTTTCTTAAAGATACATGCTTTGCCAAAGGTACCAACCCTCCACTTCCTAGAACTTGCACAGTCCCAAAATAGGACCAAAAACACAAGCAAAGCCTAGATTTGATCTCAAGACACCCAATTACACATCATTTAAAACATTAACTTTTGTAATTATAGGATACTTCTTGCTCTTTACATATTTGCTTTTCTATCAGCTGGTCCTGTCAACAGAATGAACTGACTAGTCAAATCATTTAAACTGATGTTTCTTCCCTTGGTAACTGCTTTTGTCAATCTTAATGTTGATAAAAACATATTTTCCTCTTCAATTCCATGGCCCATTTCAATCTCTATTATTGCTGAAAATCAACATGGGGAACTCCCTGTATTTGTGACTCCCACTCTTCAGGCGCTCACCTTAGAAGGTGGCAGAATATACCTGCTGCAGTGGGAAAATGCTGGATTTGGCATCAAATGACATGAGTTGAGAAGCTGGCTTTGCCACTTACTACCTATTTGTCTTTGAACAAGTCTCATGGTCTCAGTTTCCTCACCTTCAAGATTTGATAAATAACCTTCTTCCTCTAAATCTATGTTCCTATCACCCTATGATTCATGCCAACATATTTATACCACAAAAATGCATATTCCCTCAGAGTTGTGTGATTTAGGGGCCCTTCCCCAGACTTCAGAATAGGAACAAATGCCCTCTGATTGCTTCATTTCTGCTATGAGGAGACATTTAATTGACTGCTGAATTGAAACTCAGCAGATATACTAAAGAAATGAGAGAAATGATTATTACTAACCAATGATTTGGGGAGACCCAGAGTCCCCCCCCCCTTTTCTTCTAAAGTACTGATTTTAAAAGTTCAGTCTCTTGAAGGGCATTGCTAATGAGATTGGAATAACTTTGTTTTTCAGTCCCCAACTAGGTAGTGTAACTATTGTATTCTTCTTAGGCTTGGGTGGGACATAAATTATTTCAATAGATTGCCCAAGGCTGGGGTTAATTTATGAAGTAAATGACTTAATCAAAGGTCAAGTCCAACCTCTTATTGTAATATTCATTCTCTCATTAATTGTTAACCAATTAGAGTTGATTTCCACCCTGGAGAATACCTACTCTTTGAAGGGTACATAAACTGTGAACCCACCACCATGGCTGTCTTTGGTCTAAGAGAGAATGACCATCCTTTTATTAAAATGTTGGCATTATTAACAAAATTATTAAATTACCTAGAAATTATATCTCTTGGAACTTTTTAAATGCCACAGGGAGAATCTACACTCTTCAAATTTCTGTTTTCTTCTAGCCTCAAGATATAAGGAAGGCTTTCTGAGCACTAGAACATTGATGGGAAGGTTTTTTTTCCCAACAGAGCCTGCTAGCATAAGCACACAGCCTCCTATGCAAACTTATTCTAGGATGGGGTCACCTCCCAATTGTGTCTTCTTTCCTTTGGTAAAAGGCCTTGAGACACCTTGAAAGACAGCTGGTATCTTCCCTCTCATTCTTTGACATCTAAGCATCAGGAGGATAGTGGTTCCCAGAGCAACTACAGCAGAAGAGTCAGTAGAAGACTGGCTGAAAAGCAAAAAACTACCCACAGAGAGAAAAAAAAAAAAAACACTGAAAAGAACCCATTCAGTGTTGACTGGGCCATACTCAGAGAAGATTAAAAGTAAAGTGACTAATGAGAAATACTGTCATGAATGGTCCAATGAGATTTGAACACTAAGCACTCCATGATTCTTTTTTTGCTTACAACATTATCCTTTCTGGGCTGGGAATAAAACTGCCTGTTTCATATATGATTCATGTTCATATTGGCATCTTTTTCCTTGTTCTCAACTTGCTGAGGAGAACAGTTTAGGCTAGAACCAAAATTTGAATTGATCCTCAGGACCAATTCTAGGGCTAGAATTGGGTTAGAATTGGAGCACTCAGGAACCCAGTTTCCCTATTCAAGATAAATTAACTCAGGGCAGACCTCAAGCACAGGTAAAGGACAGGGGTTGGCAAAAGTTCCCAGCCCCTTTGCCCTTAGCCTATGGGTGCATAGCTAGCCACTGTTAGACTTCCATCAGACAACAACTGGAAAAGAGAGGAGAAGGATAAAGACGTTCAAGGTGGGGGGGGGGGGGGCTTCTCTTTAAAAAGAGACTCACATTCCATCCAGCCCCTTCAGGATTTGACTGAAATCTTTACAAATGTCACAGTGCTTTTGTTCACAGAACAGTTGTAAGCTAGATAAATTTAAAAAAAAAAGAAAGAAACAAGCAAAAAAAAATCCCTCCCTAAAAGAGACTGTCATTTGACTCAGACAAATATGCTACAAATAAGAGTAAAAATGGAGAATAAGTTTACTCAGATATAACAGTATCAAAGAGGAGAAAGAATAGTAAAGAAAGTTCTGAATGATGCTTGAAAGACTATGGCTATTTAAAAAGGGTCTGAATTGTAAGGGAAGAAGACAGAAAGAAAAAAATAAATGAATTATGGAGGGGCAACAGAAAGCATAGCTAGTAAGCAAGGGGAACAGAGATGTAAGTGGGGACAAATATTAGAACCCTAAAAATAAAGACAAGTCTTAGGAAAAGTATATCTTGGATACATAATTTTTAAATGATAAAAAAGAGATTATTTCCAGAAAAAAAAAGGAAATCTGGAGAAAAAAAATGACAGAAGATGAAGAAAACTTTAACTAATGGTCCAGATTTTTAGTTTTTAGTTTTAGTTTTGTTTTAGCAAACAAAGATGGATATGGGACCGTATCAAGAGAACAGGTACAGGATTGGACACAAATCTGGATGCCAGGGAAGAAAGAGAAAAGTATTTAAAATAGCACACAGCTAATTATCAGTCTGACAATCAGAAGAGAAAATCTGTTTAAAAATTTCTTTTTAAAAAAAAAGCTCATTTAAAAGTAAATTTTGACAAAGAATGACAAAGAAATCTCATTTGCTCTCATACCTCCAGCAATTTTTACAATCCAATGGTCATTGTTTTTTTTTTCCATTTATGACTCATTTGTTTGGCTCCATTTCTTAGCCACATGGACCTGACCAATCCAAGACATGCCATTGTCAGAGGCACTTTTGACTTCCATTCATCAGCTTATGCTGATCAGCTTTCACAGGCAGGAAGCCCTCTCAACTTCTATCAGGATCTTGCTCAGTCATTGCCATACCAGACAGAGGAAGAGGCTTCTCCAGGAGTAGTAGTATGGAGCCTTTCATTCCCAGAGAACTTCAATGTATTAGACTTGCAGAATGTTGGGCCCTTGGCCTTTTTGCACATAATCCAGATAATGACCAAGTTGTTTAGAAACCACAGAAAGAAGTTCATCTTTTAGAAACCTGTGGAAATATCCTGTGCCTTTGAAGGTGAGCTGAGCTGTTGCTAAAGTTTTTCATGTTTGGACTGGAAAATCTGAACTCTAGGCTACCCCAGTTTAAAATAATTCAAATAAATTGAAGTACACTAGATTATATGATAGCTCTTTCATGTTTTAAAGAATTGTTCCTCTTTAATTTTTTTTTCTAATGCCTTGGGTTTGTTGCCCATGGCAACAGGAAGAATGCACCAGGGTGTCATAATAATCCTCCATTAAATCCCTAGTGTTTAAATTTTAATGCTATAATTCAACAGCTGACAAAAGCCCATTGAGTGGTTATATGGGGACAAATGAAGGCTGTCCCATTTTCTCAGGGGTGATGCTATAGCAACATGGAATGAATTTGGGGTTAGGGAACAAGCTGTCTCTAGGCTTTGTTTGCATTTCCTGGCTAAAAGTAGAATCCTGCATTATAAATTTTACTCAAATAAGTAATTATTTTGAGCTGCAATTTTACATTTCACAATATATTTTTATGGAAAATATACAGAAGGTGATAAACCCAAGAGTTGAATAAGAAATGTGCAGATCAACTTTTTCTAATGTGATGGTCAATAAAATTATTTTACACTTCTGTCATCTTCTTGGTTTGCAGTCAACATTTATCCCCCTGAACTGATGATGCCCTGTAATGTGGAGGTAAACTACAATACACTAGGTGTCTTTTAAAGATTTTAAACAAAGGAAGTCAACCCAACAGGCAACAAATAGGGTACTTTTATACAACAAAGTCTAGTACATTCTTTATTAGTTCGTGCTTTTATACTGCAATTTTGATTCAATGTAAAGAACTGAGATATGGACAAATATATCTGAATCATAATCGTACATTGTGCAGAAGACCAAAAAGAAAAGGCTCTATCTCATTGCGAAATTTTTGATTTGGAGAAACCAATTATGCAAAGTTTGTGTTGCCAACTTTAATTTCTCATAACCTTTATATTCTCCCTATCATAAGACCTTGGGATGTTACCTCCATTTTCATTGAAGACCAACATTACATTTGGATGATGCCATATATAATGAGGAAAAAAATAAATGTTTTCACTAACTTTAATTTAACATTTCCTTCATTTATTTTAAAACATTATTCTAAGAAGGGATTCATAAATTTCATCAGACTTCCAAAGGGGTTTATGACACATAAAAGATTAAGAACTATCTTCTATGTCATCTCACTTGGCAATCTTCTCAGCTCCCAGGGGTTTAATGATCATTTCTATGTAGGTGATTCCCAGATCCATAGCTTGCCCTAATGGTTCTCCTGAGCTCCAGTCTCACATTACCAACTGTCTCTTGGACATTTCCAACTCCATGTCCTGTAAGCATTTCAAACTCAAACAGAATTAATTATCTCTCTCCTCAAATCTTCCTCCTCCACACTTCCCTATTAGTGTAAAAGATACTACTATTTTGCCAGTCAGTCACCCTCTCAACCTCAATGTTATCCTTTTGAGTCCTCACTTGTATTAATTGCACATATCCAATCTGTCTTGTCATTCATAGCATCTCTCACATATTTTCCCTTCTCTCTACAAAAAACAAACAAACAAACAAACAAAAAACAGCTACTATCCTAATACAGGCTCTCATTCCTGAACTATTACAGTAACCTTCTCATTAGTCTCACTGCCTCATTTTTCTCCATTCTAATACATTTTCTTCTTGTTGTTTTCATTATAGGCAGTTTCAAGATACTAGAAGCTTTCCCAATAAATACTGAAATAAAACAAGAATTTCCCTTTTCCCTTATGTTATTTGACAATTCTTGGGTTTATTGTGGAATATTGAGTTTAATGACTTCTGAGTCTTCCTTATATACTCTGTTCTATTGATTTATTTTTTTTAACCAGTATCAAGTAGCACTGGCTGCTGGTACTGCTGTGGTGGGGTATCTAGCTTACAAAAAAGTTTGTGGTTAAAGAAAAATGCTACAGGTCCATGGTCAATCTCACCATCCAGAAGGACAACTTGTCCATGCATGTGAATTGAAGTTTTGGGAGAGAAAGCCCTGTTCTGCTGCTGTTGGAGGCCCAAGAATTGTCCATTCTGTGATGGTGCCCACACAAAACACAACAAAGAAACTGGAGATAACATGGGGCCCTTGATCATCAAGAAAAAAGAAATGCAATCACTGGACAGTATACACTGATTTGTCCTAATGTTGCTGATTGTTTTACAAGGAATTATATTACTTGTGTCCAATTCCCTTTAACTACTTTACAATATAATTTGAGGACTGGAAATGTGGTGTTCCCTCATTCCTCTTTTTCCCATTATTTCCCAAGAGATTATAGATTTTTGTTCCTTCAAATAAATTTTATTATTTTGTTTAGTTCCATGAAATTTCCTCTTGGCAGTTTGGTATAAAGTTAAACTTCCAAATTAATTTACATAATATTATAATTTTTATTGTATTGTCATAGCCCAGCCTTGAGCACTGAATATCTCTACAGTTATTTAAGTATTTTCTTAGTTCTTTAAGAAGTATTTTATAATTACTACAAAGCTATGCAAATCTTGAATATGCTTTGGTAGCCTTATTCCCTAATAATTTATTCATTTTTAGATTATTTTGAATGGGACTTCCCTTTCCATTATTATCTCATGAATTTTCTTTTCTTTCTTTTTTTTTTGCTAACCAGAAATGTTATTGATTTTAGGTATTAATTTTTTGTCCTGCTACTTTACTGAAGCTCTTAATTATCTAAGTTAGTTTCATTGTCCTTTCTCTAGGAATTTCCAAGAAAATTAAAATGTCATCAGCATATAGCTTTCTCTTTCATTATGTCTTTAATTTATTTCTCTTATCTTATTGTTACCGCTAGCATTTTTAGAGTTGTTAAATAACACAAGGGGAAAAGGAAACCTTTCTTTATTTTTGCATTTATTAGGAAAAACTTTTGGTGTCTCCCTGCTGCTGATAATACTAGCTTTTGGTTTTAGACTTAAACATTTTATCCTATTTTTCAAAGGTCCTATTAACAAGTAGTTCTGAAAACAATTATAAACTATTAATAACTATATGAAAGATTGTTCAAATCACTAACAATAAGAGGAATGCAAATAAAATAATACTTCAGTTTCACATCACACCCAGCAAATTTGGAAAGATGACAAAATGTGGAAATAGTCAATTCTGAAGGGGTTATACAAAGGTGGCTATGTTAATTGTTCACAGAAATATGAATTGGCAAAACATTCTGGATAACAATTTGGAATTATTTGAATAAAGTGATGAAAAGTGTTCATACTCTTTGACCTAGAGACTCTATTGCTAGGGGTATGTGTGTGTGTGTATGCAAATACATACACCAAGGAGTCAATAACAAAAAGAAAGGCTTCATATTCACCAAAATATTTATAGCAGCTCTTTTTGTAGTAGCAAGCAATTAGATACAAAGTAGATGCCCATTGAAAGAAGAGTGGTTAAATAAACTGTAGTAAATGAATGTAATGGAATAGTACTACAATATAAGAAATGATTAATATAATAAATATAGAGAAACTTGAAGAGATTTACATTAACTAAAGAATAATTAAGAAGAATCAAGAAAACAGTACATATGATGACTAAATGGAAATGGAAATAACAACAACAAAAAATAATCAAAATGGAAAGTGCTCTAAAATTAATACAACCAGACTTGGCGCTAAAGACGAAATATGAGAAGACACCTCTTCTGCTTCTTTGCAGAGTTTAGGGACTATGGATATGGGGTACTGCATATAATGACAAATATTTACTATATTGGTTAGTTTTATATAACATTTTTCTTCTGCTCCCTCTTTTTTCCATTGTAAGGGATTGGTCTCAAGAAGTGAGGGAGAGGAATATATTAGGAATGTAGATGAAATAAAAACAAATAATTTTAATACAATTTTATTTTAGAAAAGCTCCTAGGATTTTTAGCTTAAAAGTGCTACACTTTGTCAAAAGTTTTGTCTCTATCAGTTCATATAATGACAAAAGGTAAACCACTGGAGAAGGAAATGGCAAACCACTGCAGTATCTTTATCAAGAAAACCCCACGGACAGTACCAAAATGATAAAAGAAATGGCATTGGAAGATGAGCCCCTCAGGTTGAAAGGTGTCCAATATGCTACTGAGGAAGGGCAGAGAACAACTACAAGTAGCTCCAGTGCTAAGAATGAAAGATCAATGAACCAAGGTAATTTGGATATGGTCTAACAGGAGATGGAAATATTAAACATATCCATCTTCGATGTCAATGAACTTAAATGGACAAGGATGGGTGAATTTAATCAAGGTGATCACTATATATACTATTATGGGCAAGAAGCCCTTGAAAGAAATGGAATAGTCCTCATAGTAAAAGAGTGAGAAAAGAAGTATTGGAATATAAGCTCAAAAATGACAGAATGATATCTGTTCAAATCAAAGGCAAACCATTCAACATCACAGTAACACAAGTTACTCAAGCTGAAAACATGGATGCCAAAGAGGCCACAGTTGATCAGTTCTATGAAGACCTACAAAATCATCTAGAAATAACACCAAAAAAAAAGTCACCTTCATCAAAGGATATTCTAAAGAAGGAAATCAAGATAATTGGAATAATAGGCAAGTTTGGTCTTGAAGTACAAAATGTAAGGTATTTTATTTTAATTTTTAATAATATTTCATTTTCCCAACTACATGTAAAAACAATTTTTAACATTCATTTTTTTTTAATTTTGAGTTCAAAATTCTCTCTCTCCTCCACTTTCCCTTCCCTGAAACAGTAAGCAATCTGAAATGGGTTATACATGTGCAATCATGCAAAACTTATTTCCACAGTAGTCATGTTGTGAAAGAAAACACAGAACAAAGAAAAAAGACACAAGAAAGTGAAATAGTATGCTTCAATCTTCATTCAGACTCCATCATATCTTTCTCTGGATGCAGATAGCATTTTTCATCATGAATCCTTTGGAGTTGTCTTAGGTCATTATATTGCTGAGAATAGCTAAGTCATTCATAGTCTATCATTGCATAATTTTGTTACTATGTAAAATTTTCTCCTGATTCTCACTTAAGAAAAGTTTTCTTAAATAACTAATGCAAAGAAATAGAAGAAAACAATAGGGATATACACCCTTGGTTCTTTTATGGTCCTTTATTTTCCTTAATGTAACCATTCCCTCCACTTATGAAGAGCCTATCTTGTCTAATCTTTTCCATATTTTCCCATAAATCCTTCACAGATTATCTATTCAATACCCCAGAGGATTTTTACTTGTTGATGATTTATGCTTTTCATTATATATTAATATTGATTGATTATTCTCTTGGTATTTTAGAAAACATGAAACAATTTCACAGTGCCTAATCACAACTGGTGAAATGAAAAAAATTGATTTAAACCTCAAAGCTGAGGATTAGACAGAGCTTTACATATAATGACCCTCCAAAGTATAAACATTCTATGAAACATCCTGTTGCTTGACCATTTAAAAAATCATCTATTACTATTGGCTTGTTGACAAGAACATTCAAATAACAAACATAGAGATATACTAATATTCTGCAAATACCTACAAGTAACTACTTCTATATTTTTGCTAAAATATGATGCAGAGGCTCAAGTATGGATGGGAAATATAAGTAGAATTCAATGTGTTATCAAGAGAGAAATAGCCCTGAAGACATCATAAAAACATATACAAAAGAGACATGGGACAATCCTGTAATCAGAAAAGGAGACAATTGATGGACAAGCCAAAGTGTTACCCTCAAAGATTTAAAAAAACTAAGAGAAGAACTCCAGAATATTGAAAGAATGATCTTCCATTAAGGATTTGTGGGAAGACAAAGATCACTATCTGTAGCAGGCAAGCAAATTTTGGAAGAGATTATTTACCTACAGACAAGTTCAACATAAGGCCTTTTCCAGTTTTCAGACACATAGTGACCTCTGCCTCAACCCAGCTTGTAGGACTCCTTTATTTGTCCTAACAAATCTTAATGCTGGGAACCATTGGTTAATATCTGTTGTATAAGAGGCAACTGCTGAGTCAATACTCAAAGAACTCAGTTTCATATAAAAGTTCTACCTTGGTCTAGCTCAGTGAAGCTTCTGCCTAAATCAAACCCATGAGTTGATCATACAGCCCACCTACTTCCCAGGGATTTTATCAGCACCTATCACAGCCCCATGCTTTTAGAAGCATTAGCTCCCCCTTACTTATCTTTTCCATTTCTTTGATAAAGGTATTTTTGCTTCTATATTAGGGATATCATTGTCATGGCATCATCCCAAATCCATAAACTTGAACTCTCTAGAGTCAGCTGAATTACACTGAATAAGAAACCATGTAGTAGGATGGAGGTAGGGCGTTTCAATCTTCACTGATGGAGGAAGTAATTGAAGTCATAGGTTTATCAAAAGTATCTCAGTATAACATACAGATTCCTAGATCCATAGAAAAGACAACTAGTAGATCAATCAATAAATATTTATTAAGCACATACTGCATGTCAGGCACTATTATAAGCACTGGGGTTATAAAAAAAAAGAGGCAAAAGACAGTCTTTGACCTCAAGGAGCTTATAACCCAATGGGAGAGCAACATGCATACAAATATATACAAAGCAAGCTAAATACAGGATAAATTGGAAGTAATTAATAGAGAGAAGGTATTAGAATTAAGAAAAGTTGAGTTAGAAATGCTGTTACCAGTATTAACGTAACAGGCATGCCTCAGTTTACACTTTTGCTTTTACTATTTGCTGTAGCATTATTAGTAAACAAGCCCATTAAAAATAGCACACAGAGTACTACAAATTGCTTAAGAGGAACCCAGGACATCACTGATGTGTAATATTAAGAAACAGCTTTTATTTTTAATCAAAAGAGAGCAGCATTTCAAATCTCAGATTTTCTGAGTGAAGTCAACGATCCAAAAAGGTACTAAATGTCACAAAATGTATCTAGGTCTTTTGCATCATCTGACACAAAGATTATATAGTTTATGCAGTTACTGGCCATGGAGTTGCAAAGTAGAAAGGGACCTTTAAGGTCACTATTCCAATTCACACTTTCTTAAGACTCTCCTCCATGACATAACTGACAAGCGAGCATGCAGGATGAGGCTGAAGACCCTCTGTAAGGGGGAATCCATTATTGCCAGTTTTATCCCATTCCACATTTGGGTAGTTCTACTTCTTAGGAAGCTTTTCCTTATACAAAGCTTAAATATACCATACTTCTACCCATTACTTCTGGGTCTGCCCTGGGCCAAACAGAGAAAGTTTTATCCATCATCTACATGAGTACTATCACATTCAAATAGATACGGGGTCCACCAATCCTTATACTGGGATTTCTATGGGCAAAATACAGATTTTGTTTTACATTTTTTATTTATTTTGTTAACTAATTCCCAATTACATTTTAATCTTATTAGGGCTAAACTCAAGAATGCTGTGGGCAGCATGTCCTGAGATAGAGTGTTTGCTGCCTCTCTCCTAGGTACCTCAAATACTCAACAACAACTATCATGTCTTCCCTAAGTCTTGTCTTCTTCAGATTAAATATCTCCAATTCATTCAACCTCATGGTAGACCCCAATGCATTTATTTTCCCAAAAATATTAGAAAGCACATACTTGTTACATTTGAATATACTGGGAATTTGTTACTATTCTTGCTGTTGTTACAGTAGAGTGCTTCAACAAGGCCTTTTTTTTGTTGTTGAATTTTGATGAATAAAGCTTTGGAAACTCTATCTTCTCCTGTAGAAAATTTCCTCATAAAAAGAGTGATCTGGGACCAATTTCATGTATTCTGGAAGATGAAAATGACCTCTTTCAACCTATCTGTTCTAGAAGGATAAACAAGATATATGGCCTAAACTCTGAGTCATTGTACTTCAAAGGATTTCACTGTGCCAATGAACAGTTGCTACTGGAAAAAAAATTTATTCATTAGAAACACATCACCCTTTGGATGCAGAAGGTGACATGTGAAATTGCAGTCTGTTCCAGAAATTCCAGAGAAATATGGCCTCCAGAAATTCCAAAGAAATATGGCTTTTTGTTGTCTTAGTTTTATCAGTAGAGGATAAATTTCAATGGGTAGTTATCACTAGGGAGTAATGGAGGGGGAAAAATTTTGATAGCTTTTAGAAAGCTATCAATGGCATATATTAAAACCTTGTGACAAACCATGAGCTTTACAAATCTTTTGCAAGATGACCTCCCTCATTTAATGCAATGCCTCTTACTGCTGATTGGTGTAAAGCTTATCTTTTTGTTTAAGGTTTATGACAATCCAAGATTATGGAAACATAAGACAAATATATACAACTTTTTTACATAATTTCTTGAGAAAGGATACAGGTAACTAATTGCTATTTTTATTCTGATTAAATGTCATTATAATTTCCCTGTCTATATGCGTTGTCTAAATCTGACCTTACAGCTTCTGAAAATGGCTACTCATACTTTAAGGGAATATATTTTCTTTATACATTCCTGACAATAATAAAAAAATTATCCTTAAGCCGAGGCTAGATAAAATAAGAGATGAAATGAAGGTGTATTAAAACCTGTAGAAGGAAAAGTTGAAATTGGAAGTAACTTAAAATTTTCACTTATCTCAGACTCTGAAAATTCTACTTAAAAATTAAATGGATGAAATAAATGTTGTTGTAGTTGTGTTATGTCCAACTTTTCATGACCCTATTTGGGATTTTCTTGGCAAAGATACTGGAGTGGTTTGCCATTTCCTTCTCCAGTTCATTTTACAAACAAGGAACTGAGGTAAACAGGGTTAAATGACTTTCCCAAGGTCACACAGCTAGCAAGTATCTGAGGCCAAATATGAACTCAGGAAAATGAGTCTTTCTGACTTCAGGCCCAATCGCTGTGCTACCTAGCTGCCTGAAATAAACTATTCTGTTATACAAAATGGTTTTGAGAGGGACATGACCATACTCAAATTGGAATTTTACAAAAAAAAATTGAATTTGATGGCATGAATCTAACAGCCCAGCTATACTTGTAAATAGAGTAATTTTTAGAAACTAGTATCTATTATGACCATTATAAATGAATGAATGCTCCCACAGCATTTGACAGAGAGTTACAAATAAATTTCAGGACCTATACATACTAGTATATAAAGAGTTTTGCCAAAGCAAAAGCCAAACAAAGTTAGATGGAACTATCAAGGAATACATAAAAGGACAGTCATCGAACTCTACCATGGCAAAAGAAAATTGAGAGAGCTATTGAAGAGCTACAGTAAGGCATTGGAAGGTTATATCAATATATAGGTGGTATGCAGAGCAGAAAATTTGAACAGCATTTCATCCAATTAAAATATACACAAGAAAAATATATAGAATGGAATCTAGGAAATATAGGTATAACAGGAAATCTCAATTTCCCTAATAAGTAATTGAAAGCAAAAAATAAAAAATAAAAAGATTAAGGTAGTACAAAGAGACAAAGCAGTGCAAAAATTAAATTATTCAACATCAATAAAAAATTTCATTTTGTTGGTTTGAGGAGAAATCATAGGAAAGAGAGAATTTTACAATAAGAACAGTGTGGAAACTTTCTGGTTATTTATGCCATCACAAGCAGGTGTGTTTAGCAAAAGTACATGTTGGAACAAGTTAGAAACAGAAGGCTTTCATATCATTGATATAATGAATGATAGGGCAGTTATGTAAAGAGAGGTGACTGAAATTCCAGTTTCTCTTCAAATCTGTAAAGTGACATAGTTATCTAAAGATTTTAATTATTGGTCCAAATGCTGCACAATAGCATGTAAATTACTGGCAAGGTACTTAACCAGTATTCTCTCATCTTCATCTCACCTTTCTTAACAGCAGACACTCAAAGATGAGGATACTACTGACCCCTCCAAATCCATAAGCATAAGAAAATAATGTTGAGAGAAACAAGGATGTGCCAAAGAGTCCCACACATGTAAAGGGCAATGTGTTGATTCAGTAGTTACTGAATAAATTGCCTCAAAGTGTCATGTCATTTATAATGTTTATTACAAGGCTTTTGATTCAGTTTTGCATTCATGTCTGGTTGCTGTAATACAGATACAGAAAATAATCTAGTGAGAATTTTAGATCTAAAACACCACTAACACAATACTTTCCAGAACAATTGATAGAAATGTGATATTTTCATAGAAGTTGCTTAGGAGCTTCATGATTCTGTCTAGTTTTAAAACCATTTTCATCTCTCATAAGAATTGCCAAATGCTGCTTCTAAGGTAAAGAGGGAGTCAAGACAAAATACTTTATTATAATTGATGTACATATACAACTAGACTTTGGCACACGCCCGAATCACCTAAGATGGAGCCACCTACATGGGAGACACCAAGAACTTACTTCTGTGGGAAGATGCTCATTTTAAGTTCTCCTACCACATGATTGGTATAGCCATTTTTCATTGGCTACATAGCCAGAACTGACTGTGTCTTTAATCTACCTGACTGAGGCAGTCACTCTTTCTTTCTAAGTGGTATCTAAAGGTAAAGGACTCATTCATTCACAGTAAGAGTACAATGCTGTAAGATGGACAAGGAAGGGCCACCTTCTCCTTCCCTCTCAGACTCTGTAGCACTGAGAAAAGGCTTGGTGTTTTGGTGTTGTTTTGTTTGTCTTTTTCAGTTCTAGATTCCAGAAACAGTCTCAGACTTGGGAGCTTAGGCCCTGGGGAACTTGGAACCCAAGAGTACAGGTTGGATATTGAAGGCAACACAGAAGGGAAGCCACGAGAAGCTAGGGACCCAGGAAACAAGTCCATGGGGGTTTTGGACTTGGAACTTGACAGAAGTAATGCTGTATAGGAACTGAGTAAATCTCTGAACCTAATCTCCCTCCTTTCTAAGAGACCAAGGTGTAGTAAGAAGGATTTTGGCCCCTCGGGTGTTGGGAGTGGGGAATATTTATTTGATTCTTCCTATACCTTTGAAGTAAACATTCTTTTGTAAATTTTAATATGACTGTTAAGTGGTCAAATGGATTGGGAGTTGGGGGAATATAACCAATGGAAGCTTAAGCCAATAGAAGAGATAAGATGACCCCCCCAAAAAAAAACATATAATAGAAAAGCCTTGAGGGAGGGAAAGAAATGCAACATACCTGGTCCTCAGGCAGTGGGGGCCAAAGTAGTCACTGTTACACATGGATAAAAGTACACTATAGTCTTCTACCTAAAACACATTACACTGCTCCTTCATCACTTAGAATATTCTTCTAATAATGTCAAAGTTTACATTTAAAAGTTAAAAAAAATAAAATAAAACTTTTAATGTATGCCAAGGAGGCCAAACGCTTTAAGATTGAATCCAAAGGTCAAATTGAAATAAGGACAAGGGCAATATTTATATATATCTTCATTTTCACCAGATAAGACATTGAGCAAAAAGCCATGAGAAAACTTCGACTACATATATTCAGAGACTTACTGCCACCCTAAAATCAAAAACTAGGAACACATTTGAAGCAGTTATTACTTGTGTGATTCCAAATTTAATATATCTTTTAGTGCTAGAAAATGGGCATAAGAGATTTCAAAAGTATTCAGACAAGACTCATATGATGTTAATGAAAAACAGGCCCTATCAGCCTAAAGCAGTTATAGCAAAATTAATACTTGTCCTGTAAACAGAAGAAAGAAGATTGATAGACTTTCTCACAACATATGCTAAACAAATATTAAAAAACTAATGAAATATTTTTGCAACAAGTGTGTATGACTTCGACAAGCAAGAGTAAAGACTAAAACAGTTACACAGCATTAGATGGGTCAAACATAAACAAAAGTGGTTTGCCTCTAGTTGGAGCCTATGAATTGGCTAAGATTCAAGAACAGAATACAAAGGCCCTACATGGGTCACATCTGTGTGACCTCAGCTGACAATATATCGCAAAGATGTATCAGAAAAATGACTGAGTGAAATTATTTTTAAATCAAATGAGATAATATATGTAAATTACCTTTCAAACTTCAAGAAGGCATGTAAATGTTAGCTATCAATATTATTATTGTCAATTATTTTGGGGAAAGAAGAGTTTATGCTGGCAATTTTGGATAAAAGCATTGCAATTACAAATTACAGAAGGGTTATCCTTAAGAAGTCCAAGCTTATTTACCACTGCACATTGTTCAAGGAAATAATAGAAACTGTATATTATCAGCTGAAAAAAAATTAGCACCTACTGAATACCTGGCAAAATATAACCTGGTGGCTAGAATTCTATATAACAAACTAGCTATGTTTTATGAAATAACAGAGAATGAATCTCCATATTACTAATAAAGGCCTCAACATATCCTAGAGAAGTCAAATAATAACCTATTGGAATGGAACCATTGTCACAAATAACTGTCATCCACAATGACCCAGATATAACATTAATCTTTTAAAAACTTAAAAACAATAGTTTTAATAGATGTTACCATAAAATATTCATAAATTCTAAATTACAAAGAATGAAAAGCTTTCAAACTATAGAGACCCAACATAGGAGATCAATGTTCTGTGGGAACAGGCTGAAGTACATATCAATGCTGACATCTCGACTACTACTGAAATTGTGCCAAGATTGAGGCTTTATCAGTGAGCCTCCAGAAGAAAAGCTTGCATCAGAATAGTTTTATGTAAGTACAAAAAGCAGTTATTTTATCCACCTGTGAAACAGTCCATAGATCATTAAATACAAAAGACTATAAGGATATTAATTTTTTTCTGAATTCTATTAGAAAGATGAGAACAAGATTGTAGCAGTAATAACTGACATTTATATGACATCTTAAAGCTTACTAAAGGCTTTAAATATATTATCTCATTTGAGACTCACAATGACCCTGTGAGGTAATGACAATATGTAAAAGATGTCAAAATATTTTGAAAGTACAAGACATTAATTATTTCTGACTTGCAACAAGCAGTAAAGCAATGTAGCCAATGGAAGCCACCTTTGAGATATTAAACACCAAAAAACCATTACTTTTATGACTTTAAAGTCCGGGAAAACAGCAAAACTAGTTTCTACTTGAGCAAAAAAAAATAGTTCATATTTGCCTCCTAACCCAAGCCAGAGCTAATAGCCTTAATAATTTTAAATGGCTCCAAAAGTGTCAATTACATTGGATAACCCAAACGACCTTTCAAAGACAAGTGTTTATCTGCACATTTGCAGGTTTTCACATATAGGATATGATGACTATGTGATCTTTTTTATTAAAAACTATCACAAAATAGTGATAAGGCACAAATGCATTTGGGAAGTCATTTCCTACCTCATTAACTATTTTCTCCTACCCAAGAAAAATCATTGTATGACTATACTCTGGATACTGACATCAACTCTCCTTGCAAGAACATGGTCCACTTTTTTTCGCTGCCCCATAGAGGGTTCCATACAGCGTTGTTCTTGCTTTTCATCATAACTTTATTTTTTTTTTATTTTTTTTTAGGCAATTGGGGTTAAGTGACTTGCCCAGGGTCACACAGCTAGTAAATGTCAAGTGTTTGGCCTCTGGCTGGATTTGAATTCAGGTCCTCCTGACTTCAAGGCCAGTGCTCTATCCACTGTGCCACCTAGCTGCCCCTCCATCGTAGCTTTAAAGGGAAACTTTCACAATGTCCGGAGCCCTAGATGTCTTGCAGATGAAGGAAGAGGATGTCCTCAAATTCCTTGCTGCAGGAACCCATTTGGGTGGCACCAATTTGGACTTCCAGATGGAACAGTATATCTACAAAAGAAAGAGTGATTGCATCTACATCATCATTTTGAAGAGAACTTGGGAAAAGCATCTACTGGCAGCTCATGTCATTGTTGCCATTGAAAATCCAGCTGATGTTAGTGTCATCTCATCTAGGAACACTGGCCAGTGAGCTGTTCTGAAATTTGCTGCTGCCACTGGCACCACACCTTTTGCTGGACGTTTCACACCGGGCATCTTCACTAACCAGATCCAGGCAGCTTTCAGGGAGCCTTGCCCCTTGGTGGTCACTGATCCTCGGGCAGATCACCAGCCTCTTCCTGAAGCATCGTATGTTAACCTTCCAACCATTGCATTGTGCAACACAGACTCCCCACTTCGCTATGTGGACATTGCCAATCCATGTAACAACAAGGGAGCTCACTTAGTGGGTCTGATGTGGTGGTTGTTGGCCCATGAGGTTCTGTGTATGAGTGGTACCATCTCCCGTGAACATCCATAGGAGGTCATGCCTGGTCTTTACTTCTACAGGGATCCAGAGGAGATTGAAAAGGAAGAGCAGGTCACAGCTGAGAAGACAGTAACAAAGGAGGAGTTTCAGGGTGAATGGACTGCACCTGCCCCAGAATTCACTGCTACTCAACTGGAGGTGGCTGATTGGTTTGAGGGAGTACAGATGCCATCTATGCCCATTCAGCAGTTCCCTACCAAAGATTGGAGTGCTCAGCTGGCTACTGGGGACTTGTCTGCGGCTCCTACCGCTCAGGCCACTGAGTGGGTAGGAACTACCACAGGGTGGTCTTAAGTTTTACCCCACATGCTCTAATAGTGTTGGAAAAATACTGATGGAAAATAAACATTGGTTTCTTAAAAAAAAAAAAAAGAACATGATCCACAAAAGTCAGAAGGATTTAAAAATATATATTATTAACAATTTGAAGAAAACAAAATAGAGCTTACAACAGAACTCATGAAAAATAAAACCCTCTAATGAGCAACCCTCTCCCCAGAGTCCTGTTCAGAGTCTCAGTGGCTTATATAAATGCCCAATTCAGCAACACTCTCAGTAAGCATTTCTCCACATAATATTTTTTAAGTAGGTGGATTGTTCTGTAGCTATACAATAAGCTCTCAGCAGAGGACTCCAATAAAAAGTAAGATGCCATCAACATTGCTATCTCTTTTGGCTCCTATGGCTCCTAGGAGATGGTGCTAGGCAGCTCTCCTCATCACCCAGTATTGGAATTCCCTCTCTAGTCTTGCACAACTCCTGGCAGATGGCATCTTTCTCATTCAGGGATTATACAGTATAGATCTTTAGACCCCAGTAACCTCTGTCATGGACACTGGGCCACTGTGGCAATGGGGAGGGAGGAGGTGAGAGGTAGATACTTCATTAGCTCTAATAGTCATAGCTCTAAAGGTACTAAGTGAGGTGCTTTAATCAGGGAGTGCCCTGCCTGTTTCATTGAATTTTGATCAGATCCCAAGAATATATTGGTCCTTCCTGTCTATAAGTAGGTACAAGTCATCAACCCTGGATTCAGACCTAGATAGTGTCTTCCTCTGAAATGAACAATTTCTACTAATCTAATAACTTTAAAAAGCAACCCAATTTCTTTCCAGGTGTATCTCAAGTCTTAGCAAATCTCAGTGGGAAATGGTTTAAGTTTATTCAAATTACCATTACCATAGCCTGTTAGTAGACAAAACTAGGGCAGAGTGAATTGGTAGGAGAAAAGAGGCATTGTAAAGGTACACTGAGCTTTGAGAAACAACACTGGGCTTTGAGTAAACTACTAGGCATGGAGTCAGAGGACCTTGATTGGAAGCTCAGCTCTACCTCTTGACTTTCAAATAAGTCACTTAACCTCTTTGGCCTTCAGTTTTTTTTTTATTTGTAAAATGAGAAGATCCAACCTTCTGACCTCTGAGGCTCCTTCTGGTTTTAAGTCTATGAAGCTATGAGCCTTGTGGCCCCCATCCCTTCCCCAATCTAGGAGAGAGTGAGGAGGAAGGAGAAGCAGAATCCACTACAGTTACATAATCCTAAATGTGATCAATGCTTGAAAAATGATCCTGTATTATTGAAAATTCAGTCAGGCTATTAAAAGATAGATGTTCCTTTAAGCTGTAGTTGTAGATCTGTCTTAAATTCCACAGCTAGGGCTTTAGGATGTAGACCATTATAAATGTCCAACTTTGGTCAATTAAAAAAAAACTTTCAGGATGAAGCAGAAACTGAACTGCTTAGTAAGGGAAATGTCTAAGGTCTCCTGAAGACTACTTTATAAAAATGAAAGAAAAAAAGAAACTCAGTAACTGCTTAGCTATTATATTGTCAAAAGGTACATCTCAAAAGCTCTTTCACTTCTAGGAAGCTACCAGGGGGCCTACATGGAAAACTGTCCCTGCCAGGGAATGGAAAGAAAGCTAGATATGACTGAAGATGGACTGGGAGATTTCTAAAATTCAAGTTAAAAACTTAATTCATTTGGGAAAAAGGTACTTGGCTATAAGGCCAATGAAGAGATAAATGTAATACAGACTACTTTCACTGGAGACATGGAGAAGGAAGGCAAGTCATATAAAGAATAAGGTCCAGAGGAAAGAAAATCAATTCTTTACCAATTGTTTCCACATAAAGCATTGACTATGCTTAACTGGCTAACTTAGCCCTGAGAACTTAGGCAGACATCTAATAAGTACAAAGATTTACTTCTTTGTCTATGAAAACTATACTATACATAGAAACATGTAAAAAAAAAGGATTGCTACAAATTGATGTTTACTTCCACGGTTCTGGCATAATATAATAGCATGAATATATCTTCTCATATGAAAACAATCTCGTTGAATTGGGTTAATTTCTTTGACAGAAAGACTGCTCAAAGACTCCTAGACCCAGATATGTATTAATCACCAGTGGAGCCTTTTAAAAAATACAAACTGGAAAGAATGTTTGCTTGAAAGAAATATTTACATTGACAGTGCTGCTGAAGCTGATACTGATAACTCATTCATCCAGCACTATGGTTTGCAAAATACTTTGCATACATTATATTATTCCTGCTGAATTTAAACTTATGGGAGCCACTTACTACATATATGATTTTGGGCAAGCCATTTAATTTCTTTTGGCCTTGATTTCCTCATCTGTAAAATGAGGAGCTTAGTTTAGATGACTTTTGAGGTCCTTTCTAGTTCTAGTTGTATGATCCTATGACAACTCCATGAGGTAGATGCTGTTATTATTTCCATTTTAAAGATGAGGAAAACTAAGGTCCATAGAGGCTAAGTGACTTTCTTGATCACACAGGTAGCATCTGAGTGGAATGCCAACCTCAATCTAAGTGCTGGCTTTAGGATCAGAGGTTCAAATCCTACCTCCGGTAATATCTGTGTGACCTTCGGAACATCTTAATCTCTTTGGACCTCAGTTTATTCATCTCTAAAATGAGAGTATTGGACAATGTGGTCCTGAGGTCCCTTTCAGTTCTCAGTCTATAATCCTGTGATCTTCATCCATAATGCTATACTACCTCTCTACCATCTACTACCAACATAGTAAATCTAGATATGTATGCAATAAGTAATATGCCAGGGCTCAATCTCCAATAATTTAATAAAAGGAGAACTTAAAAAATATAATTCAGTTAATAAGGCTCAGAATATGATAAAAAAGATTTAGAATCATAGAATCTTAGAACTGGAAAAGACATCAGAGATAAACTAGTTTTACCACTCCATTTAGAAATGAAGAAACTAAGACACAGAACGTTTAATTGACTTGTCCAAGGCTCTTATTGTTGTTGTTGTCTCAGTACTGTCCAAGTCTTTGTGACCTCATTTGAGGGGAGTGGCTTGCCATTTAATTCTCTAGCTCATTTTACAGTTAAGGAAACTGAGGTAAACAGAGTTGAGTGACTTTCACAAGTAAGTGTCTGAGGCCAGATTTAAACTCAGGAAGATGAGTTACTCCTGACTCAAGGTTCGGCACTCTATCCACTTGGTTAACTAGCTGCCCCAGGCTCTATGACATGGCATGTCAATTCTAAGTCAGGCATCCTGACACTAAGATCTGTGCACTTTCCACCGTCCCACACTACCTTTTGATGGGTAGCCACATTATGTGTTTGATTTCCTGACTCCTTTATTTTTTTTATTGAGCTCTGAAAAGAAATACACATTGATATGCACCTTTGTGCCTTTGGGAGTTCAGTGCTCACTCTAGCTCAACCCAATGTCAAAAGGCCTTTGTAAAGGAAGAAATCCAAAATGGCAAAGTATTAACTATTAAGATGTTTGCCAATGGATGGGGCAGGGGGATATGAAGATGGTGGGGTGGTAGGTGCCACAGGGGAAAAGAAGGCCTCCTCCTGTAATGTTGTAATCTTCAAGGCCAAGACTTATATTATTGATTTTTTTAAAATATTAGTTTGCACAAATATCAGATTTGAAGCTGTCTACAAGATCAGGGTTTTTTTTTTCCTGCATTAACCAAACTTGGTCTATTCAGCCTTATATAGAAATGACTGGACTAGTTACATTTTTTAAATGAAATGGAGAAAAGAAATTTTGGGCCAAATCAAATTTTATGTTTCCGTTTCTTCCAAATTATTTTCAGACCCAAGCAAAGGCAAACCACACATAAGGACTGTACATGGCAATGCAGCCGAAACCTGAGTCTGCATCGGAAGGTGGGATATGGGCTTGGGGTATTTTTAGCCACAAAGTATGTGAACCACAAATGTATGTAAACTACACATACACACACACACACACACACACACACACACAGACACATACACACCTGCCTGGACTTTTCCAAGGAATTTTCTTTTACTGCTGTTAAAAAAAAAAAAAGTTGCCCACAAAAAGTTGGCTGTCTGAGAATCTATAACCCAGTAAAACCATATGGAAAGTTCAGGCTCCTTTCCATGCTTAGATTTACCAAATGTGTGGACTTTCTCAAAGCTACAAATACAACGAACATCGACGGGCAAAGTTTCCCATGTCTAGCCAATGCATACTGGGCAAAGATGAAAATAAATCCCTATGCCTTCCTGCCTCCCTCCTAGAATCCAGTTGAAAGATGCTGTCCCTGGAGAGGCAGTCAACTCTGAGAAGCAAGTTACTTCTCCTATGACCTCTGGGGCCTTGTTGGCTCTGTCAAACACCAGGGCTGGGAGATGTGTGCCATCAAACCAAGGGTAAAGGTCCAAGTTCGGTTTCTTGCTACAGAGACATTCATCTCCCTTCCTAAGCCAAAGGCAACTACAAAGCAGGGGTATTTGAAGTTTTCTTCCCAGCTACATTTTTTTCAGTCTTGAATCACACCAATTTGACTGTAGAGATCTAGAGCTGTAGTTCCTTATAAGTATTTGGAATCTTTCATTCTGCCAGCACACACACACACACACACACACACACACACACACACACACACCCCTTTACTAGCCAACTCTTTCCCAGAGAGATATACTCAGAGTAAAAATAAATAGTCAGCTTGATTTTTCACTCTTTCCTCCACAAACAGCCCACATCAGACATAACCATGCTATATATATATGGCTTTATATATGTCATATCTCCTGTTTCCTGGAGACATGCTGAATGACTATTCTAAGATGGGTGTTTCTGTGCTCTGGGATGATTGTGTCTGCATGTCTGTGTGTATCTATGTGTATAATACTGCTGGAAGCAATTAAGTTTCATTGGTTGTTATCCAGCTTTTATACAGATCTGAGGCCAATGATTCTCAGTCTAGATGCGGGAAGAGTTTGGTTGACTTCAGAGCACCTCTTTGTGAGGAGGAAATTCTCAGATTGACTTTAAAACCAGTGCTCTACTAAAGATCATGAAAAGGGAAAGGTTTTTATTGTTTGTGGAGAGCAGGTTAAAAAGAAGGGGCCTGATTATTAGGGTATTTCTATATGAGGCTGATGAGTTGTCATTATAAGAGGTATCCAACACTTAAGTGTTATGTGGTTTAAAAGTTTCTTTTAATAACAGTAGTAATAATTCTGGAAGAAAAAAAGGCAGCTTGCCACCAGTTAATTGCTAATCAATTATCAATCAATGTGTCTCTGAGAGTTTATTAATAATGACAATGCTCATAATTATACAGCAAGTAAAAATAAATATTAAGAATATAGAATATCATGAAAAGATAAACTAAAAAAGCAGAAAGAACCAAGAAAACAGTATACATAAGGACCACAACAATGAAAATAGGAATAGCAGCAACAAAAAGAACAATAGCAACACGAAATCAAAGTGTCTAATTATAACAACCAAGGTTGGCCCTGAAGGAGAAATGGGAAAACACGTCCTCTGTTCTTTGGAGAATTGGAGGACTGTGCATATGAAATCTGCATATACTGTCACTCAGTTGTATTGGTTAATTTTATGTAACTGCTTCTTTTTTTTGAACTTTTTTCCCTTTCTGTTTTATTGATTGTTATAAGGGATGGCTCTCTGAGTGGTGTTGGGGGAAAGATATATTTGGAAATTTGGAAATTAATGTTTTGTAAAAACAAAAGATAAAAGTAAATTAAAAATAAAAAAAGTCCAATGGCACTGACAATGCAAATATAATGAATCCACTGGTAGCAGAGGTTCTGATCAAATGGAACCCTTGTAACTTTCCCAATTAATCAACAGGCATTATTGAACATAATAACCTCCTTATATTACAGGTGTTGTGTTATGTTCTTAAGATACAGAGACAAAACTGAAATGGCACCTTCCTTCATGGTGCTTACATTCTATTGGGGAGACAACATGAGTATATTTAAGTATATACAAAATATGCATAATAGGGTTAAGTCTTCCCCTCCCCAACTCTTTTGATGTAGACACAGGATATGGTCACACACAATCAATCAATCAATCAGTCAATAAACATTTATTAAGCACCTTCTATATGCCAGGCACTGTGCTAAAATGGGGAGATTGTAATATGTGAAAATGGGTTAATACCTTATGATATCTTTACAAAGTATGAACATAATTCTTTGATGAGTCAGAAGACTTTGAAACTGGCTCGGCTGAAAACTAGTCATACCCCTCCCCACCATTTTACCTTTAAAATGCTAGCTCTGTAATCAGGAACCTTGAGCTAGCAATGGGGAAAATGCCAAATCTTCAAATCTCGAGGTGAGAAGAGATTTTGTCTTCCTCCTCTCCCCCATCAGCACAGCTGTCTGCCTCAAAGTTACTGACCCAGATGAAGGCAGCTCACTTAGGAGGCAGAAAATCTGTTTAAAAGAGTTTGGGGCTCAGTTGAGGAAGCAGGAATATATTCTCCAAACCTATATGGATATACTTTAAAAGAGTGACACCTGGAAGCAGAGAAGGAAGCCCAGCTATGGATTCAAGAGAAAAGTAATTGCGGAAATCAAAAGTCAAGCTGTAGAGAGGACCTCCCATGGAGAGAAGAAGTTACCAAAGTTCTGAGTTAGTTTCCCTGGCCACCTGTCTTCCCTACATAGTGTACTTCATTACCATTATGCTCTAACTTTGTGCTCACTCTTCCCATTTATTAATGGGAGAGTGGACTCCAGGTTTATGGGAATGGGGATGTTTTGTAGCTATTGTTCTTACTATGTAATGTTTTTGCTAAGAGCTAATTGTGTTTATTGACTGATTGTTCAGGGAAAGCACCTTGGCGGAGGCACATGAGTTATAGTTTCAGGAGTGAGTACACACAGGATGCCTGCCTTGACCCTTGAAGTACCAGCTTCACTGTAGCGACCCCATACTTGAGTCTAAGAACAATTTGGGGAACCAGAGTGGGTGCTGTTGTTGTTGAGTCATTTCAGTCATGCCTGACTCTTCTGGACCAAATTTGGGGTTTTCTTGGCAAAGATACTGGAGTGGTTTGCTATGCTCTTCTTCAGATCATTTTACAGATGAGGTCTGAGATAGACAGAGTTAAATGTCTTGCCCAGGGTCACAGAGCTAGTAAATATCTGAGGCTAGATTTGAACTCATAAGGGTGAGTCTTCCTAATTCTAGGTCCAACACTCCATCCCCTGCATCATCTAGCTGTCCCTAGAGTGGGTGCTACCTATAAATTGTCTGAGAATCCCAGTTCTGTCTGTGTATCCAGAAAGGCAGGAGATTCTTCTTTTCCTTCCTGTATACAACTAGCCCTCTTAAAACTCCTCATCATAGACAAATAATTTCCTCTGTCTGAACCTGTTTTCTCATCTGTAAAATGAGAGCAGTAATACTTACACTACTTACTTCACAAGATTTTTGTGAGGAAAATGCTTTGCTAAGAGATTATAAGCTCCATGAGAACAGAGATTATGTTTTATCTCTAAATTTTGTATTTCTGCCACTGTCTAACAGTATTCTATATGAGAAAACTGCTTGTGTTTTTTTCTTGTTTTTAGTTTAGAGAGTAATTGAGTCAATTACCAATCAAAACAAATTGTTGTATTTCCAGGAACCTTTACATTTGATAAATGTTAGCATATTTCTTGAAAACAGACTCCAAACTATCATGAGCACCATTTCAAATTTGAATACACTGGGGATACAAAAAGGCAACATATTTTTCATTAGAGTGTATGCAAAGGGAGTTTTACTCATTTCTTTTTAAAAGGGAGCATTTATTGACTACTCAGTGACAAAGGGCATTATTTTTATTTGTGGGATCCCAGATCTAAAGCTAGAAGAGACCTTAGTGATCATCTGGTCCAACCCTCTCATTGTACATAAGAGGAAACTGAGGCCCAGGACAGTAAATAACTTGCCTGAGGTCACATAGGCACGTGACAGGTACGCATCAGAAACAGAATTGAGGCCAAGTCTTCTGACTCTAGAGCAAGTATTCTTTCCACTGTACCACAAGCATAAAACTCACACGTAACACAATGATCCTTACTTTATACCTAAAAGTTGGCAATGCCTCAGTAATGGGAGGCCACCAAACTGCCTAAGGAAGGACAAACGCCCATGGAAGAAAAAAATGAGCATTTCAAAACTCCCATGCCAAACAATGGTAGTATTGGGCTAATGCCTGACTGCTGCACTTCCAGCCTGAGAGAGGGAGACTTAATTTCAAAAGAAAGAAAGAGAAAAAGGAAGGGGAAAGTAAAAAAGGAAAAGAAAAGAAAAGAAAAAAAGTATCAGTTCAACAGATACTCTTCCTTCTTGATCCAGTTGTGACAAAGAAACATGACTAGTGTTCTTATAATGGGCTAAAAATGATAGTATAAACAAAATATTCCAAGAAAAGGAAGGAAAAAGGTTAGAAAGATAAGGAAAATTTAAATTAACAATGATTTCAACAAATCTAGAGAAATGAATGGAATGACTCAAGTAGAGAAAATCTGGAGGTGAAAGAGGCCAAGAGAGCTTTGATCAGTGGTGTCAAACTCAAACAGAAACGAGGATCACTAAACCATACAAAAGGATTCCCATGTGCCGCATCTTGCTTAGAAAACGACATATTGATAATATCTATGTTTTATTATTTTTTATCTATTTTTAAAAATATTTGTCAATTACATTTTAATATTATTCTGCCATTTTAGAATATCGTGGGGCACCATGGGCCTACTGGCCAAATGTTCAACACTTCTGAGGTGTAAAACTTGAGGTTCAAGGGTCAAATCTCAAGTGAAACTGGAAGTCAACACTAAAGAAGACTGGCAGGACATTATGCAAATGCAGCTTAGAGCCATAAGTTGGATGATAACTGAAGTGATATACCAAACCATACCAGAAAAAGCCCTTAGTGGAGGACGGTTAAAGGTTTACTTTACAATTTCAAAATATATCTGTCACTGAACTTGACAACTTAGACTATGAAACTGACCAACAATGAGCTGATTGGGCTCCCTGTGCCTCAGTTTCTTCATGGGGGCATTGAATGAGATGATCTCTAGCATCTTATCTCAGCTCAAAAATTCAGTAATCCAAGAGCTTTATGCTGGGGGGGGAGGGGAAATAAAGAAAGAGTCAAAGAATACTGAAAGATCCTGGCAAATTAAATACAGTGTCAGTAAATGTAAAGACCAAACAAAGGCCTATGTGGTATCCAACGTTCTTTATAGCTATGAGACTTGGAGCTGTTACAGATGGTGTATCTGGCTTCTTGCAATTTCACCTATGTCATGGAAACTGAAGGTAATATTCAATAGCAAGAAATGTTATAGTATGTAGCCAGCAGGGAAACAGTGTTTACTGTATCCCAGTTCCACAGAATAGGATTTCTAAAGTAGATGTCAGAAAAATAACTGGTGACTTCTTTATGAGTTACTCAATCAAAGCATCCACAAACTAAACAGGTAACGGTTGTGCTACACTGCCAATGCATATCTACAGGATGCAGAACCTGGCTGCAATACAGTAAAAAATAATAGCAGAAATTGGGTTAATGTATCACAGAAGAATTAGGATTTATTTCAAGAAAGTTGGACGGGGTTCAAATGTAAGTTCTTTCCCTTACTACCTGTGTACTCTTGGAAAAGTCTATTAACCCTCTGGATTTCAACTTCCTCACCTGTAAAACCAGAGGGTTGGACTAGATGACCTTTAACATTCCTTCTAGCTCTAAATCTATGCTCCCATTATTAAGTGCTTACAGTGCACAGAAATCCACAAAATTTAGAAAAGTCATTCTTCATGCTCTGAGTCTGCAGTCTAGGAGATAGGACACTGATACAAATAGGTATAATATGTAATGTTATATTATAATTGCATTAGAGAAGGAAAAACCCAAAGTTAAATAGGAGGTCTGAAGAAAGTCAAAGACAAGGTTGGCAGAGGTCATTATGAGGCAGAGTTCAAGCTATAAAAGCATGTGTTGGAGCTGGAAAGAAAATTAGGGATGATGTCATAAATAGCAACTCAGATGATTCTGTATCTGTCCCCAGTGCTTAGCATAGTGCCTGGCATATAGGAAGCAGTTAATAAAGGCTTATTGATTGATTTTTTTTGAGTATTGATTAATCTAGCCCCCTCCTGCCTTTCCAGTTTTCTTATACCTTACTTCCCAATATGTACTCTTTGATCCAGTGACACTGGCCTCCTGGCTATTCTAGGAACAAAATTATCTCTTGGCTTTTGGCATTCTTTCGGGCTGTCCACCTCCCCCATACCTGAAATGCTCTCGCTCCTCTGTTCCAACCTCTCTGGCTTCCTTTAAGTCCTGAATCAAATCCCACCTTCTACAGGAAACCTTCCCCAACCCCTCTTAATTCCAGTCACTTCCCTCTATTATTTCCTATTTTTTTCTGTAGATAGCTTGCTTTGTGTACATGTATGTATGTGTGTGTGTGTGTGTGTGTGTGTGTGTGTACACATTGTCTCCTCCATTAGGTAGCAAGAGCTTTGAAGGCAGAGACTATATTTTGCCTCTTTTTGTATCCCCAATACTTGGCACAGTGCCCTACAGCTCCAAAGACAGCGGTCTTGGAAACAATCAAAAAGAATATTACAGAGGAAGAAATGATGAAATCTGATGACTGCCTAGACACGGAAATGGGGGAAGAGGAAGAAGAGTTAAAGGTGAATATAAAGTTTTAAATTCTAACTGGCCGAACTAAGTATTCTCACCAGAAAAAGAGAAGTCAGGGAAACAAGCAGGTTATTTGGGAAAAGGAAAAAAAAGACCAATGAATGCAGAATTAGAAGACCTGAGTTTAAGTCTCAGCTCTGCCGGTTAATACTTGCTTTACCCTGAGCAAGTTCCATAAACTCTGAGGGGCTCGGTTTCCCTGTTAGTAAGAGAAGACTAGATGATCTTTGAGGTCACCTCCAGCTCTAAAATCTCTAATCCTATGAATATATAGCTGGAGATATCTAGGAATGGAGGAGATCTGGAAATCAGCAGATTCTTGGCACTGATCTAGATGAAGACACCAAGGGAGAGAGTAAAGAAAGAAAAGAGAAGAGTGTCAAAGACAGAATATTGGTAGATACCTGTGTTTCAAAAGCTGGAAGAAGATGAGGAATCAGCAAAGAAACTTTCTGAGATAAGAGGTGAACCATGAGAATGCTGTATCATAGAAGCCGAAGATCCTAAGACCAGAGATGTGTCAGTTCAAGGACCTTAACAATCGTCTAGTCAGCTCCAGTCCCTTAATTTTACAAATGAGAAAATCAAGGCCTAGAACGAGATAGAATGGAGGGGGAGAGTTTGGAGTTAATAATATCAAATGTTGCAGAAAGGTCAAAGATGATGAAGAAAAGAAAGATGACAAGAAAAAAATCTGCTGAACTGATAAAAAAAATTTTGTCTTTAGCATCCTTGGAGATATAAGTCTCAGTAAGGTGGTGAGGGGGTATGCCATATTACTGTGGGTTGAGAATTGAGTGGATGGCAAGGGAATGGGGATAATAATTATAGACAATACCTTCTAGAAGTTTGGACATGAGAAGGAAGAAAGAAAGAGAAAATGCTAACTTGGTGAAGTGATAAGGTCTAAAGGTATTTGTTTTTAGAATAGTGTGAGGGAAACTTGAACATCTTTGTAGAAAGAAGATAATGAGGCAAGAAAGCAGAAGAGACTGAAAACACATGAGAAGGGGAGAGGTGATAAATGGAGTAGGGCAATGGGAAGGAAATTTGGTTTTTGCTTTCTTTGGATTTCCTACAGTTACTAACACAGCGCTGGGCACATAGGCACTCAATAAATATTTGCTGACTGAATGACTCAATACATGTGTATGATATGAGAAAACTCTAATATTCATGATATTAGAATGGAATGTGGGTCATATCATATTTTCCATCATAATACTATATGCAGTTTGAAATATATTTATACCATCTATAAGTATATAAAAATTTACTTATATATATTTCAGTGCCATATGTATATATGCATTCTCCCCCACACATGTGTGTAAATGTAATTAACTAAATCGTGTCAAACAAAAGGTAGCATAATAATGGAAAATGCACTTACATACAAATTTTGTATGTAGATATATACATACGTGTACATGTGCACATACATATGTATGCATGTGCTGCATTGTGCAAATGTGTGCACACATATGAAACTGTTTGGTATGTTGGATAAGGAATCAGGAAGAATGAGTTCAAGGACTGTTTCTGAACCTTCTGACTTTGTTACTCTGGGCAAGTCACTACATCTCTCAATGTCCCTAGGCAATTTTCTATAAATTGCATAGAACTGCTCATTTGAATTGGCAGAGACAGTTCCTCACTAGGAATTGCCTGTACCAATGAACCAAAGATTCTGTCAAAGCAAGTGTGTATATGTATATGTGTTATACAATTATATTTATATATATATATATATGTAGACATAATATATATACATACATGTAGACATATATACACTGTCATAATCCATGTTTCAATCCAAAGGATAACATAAATAAGAGATTTTGGAAAAAGTACATTTAAGTGTGGTTATGACAGCAGTGGGAGAAAAATATGTTTTCCAACCTCAAGCATATGGTAATTTTCTATATCAAATTACTCAGGAAGACTTCAAATTAAATGTGATGTGTGAAGTTGTCCAAAAAGGTTTTAACTATTAGAAGCTTTGTGACAAACTGTTATGAAGACATACAGCAGAAAATGTACCAAGCGTGCCCCACCCCAATTATACCCATTTTACTCCCTGAAATTGACTCCATACAATCCAAAATACTTTAGTTGTTTTGTTGTTGTTGTTGTTGTTTTACATAGAGGGAGAGCCAAGACCAGAAATAGACTTGTAATGATAATGATAGCATTTTAAGTATCATTGTAATAAGTCCATTTACTAAGTGATTAGGAAATAGTAATGAGTGACATATGTTCCATTATATGAAAATGTATTAACAGAAGTCCAGGGTCAAAAGCCATGTTATCACCATATCTAACAAAATTACTATTTAATTGTTTTCATCTTTTGTGAGTGTGTGTGTGTGTGTGTTCTTCATCCTCATGACCTGGACTGTTGCAATAGCCTTCTAATTTCCCAGCTCAATATCTTACCCAGGGGCATGCTGGTAAATGTTTAATAACTAGCTCTCCAAATGAACACAGCACACTTTTAAGTTTAATCTGATTATTAACATTTTCTCCATCACTTTCTTGGTTTTCAGGAGCAAGTAGGAGATAGGTTTAACCCACTCCCTGCATTACCACTCCAATATTTCCATATAATGTTGTGTTAGTATAGCACAATTTGTAACTATAGCAGAAGGAGCCCAAATGGCATTGCAAGCCAGAGAATGCCATGGGTGCTATTGCCTACTCAAGGACTGAAGGGAATAGATTTCTAAAGTGGAGAAAAAGGCTAGTAATGGTATTAATGTGACCCCAATGGCTAAAGCTAATGTATTGCTATTATTACAGACTATGTTCTGGGAGCAGGCACTAGGTAGGACTAAAAGGAATAGTACAGAGTAATGGTTATTTTGGTCTGGTGCTCCTATGTAACTCTGTGTGTGTGTGTGTGTGTGTGTGTGTGTGTGTGTGTATACAGCATTGGTTGCCAATATTCTTGGATGGTTGATTACATGCATGAGTTGTGTCTCTTCCCCTCTGTGTCTGTAACTAACTTGTCTAGGTCCAGAGTCCAGATACAAATACTAACATGAAGAGAGCTAAATAACTTTGCAATCATTCCCCAGTGGATGTCCTTAATTCAGCTTACTGCTGTATATCTGACTGAACTGACTGAGTCCCTTCTACCATTCTTTAAAGACCTGCTCCACTGGGGTCATGGGTATGTGACATACAACTGAAGAAGCCAAGGTCATCCACTGCATCTTGGGCCATCACCAATCATCCTGATTTTTGTCTCGCCACTGGACTTTGATGACTCTTGAAGAGAGAGGGAAGCTAACAACTTTATGCAACGCTGCCTCACTTAACATCCAATTCACACACAAGTCAAGATATCACTTATATCATCCATGATATCTTTGAAAACATGTAACATTACTACATTAACTTTCCTAATGTACAGGTCTGATTATATAATCATAGCTTTAGAGCTTAAGGAAATCTTAGGGATTATTGAATCCAACTCTCTCATATTATAGATAATGAAACAAAGCCCAGAGAGGTTAAATATAACTTGCCCAATGTTACATAGGTAGGAAATAGCTGAGAGAGGATCTGAACCTTTATGACTTTATGAACTTTATGACTTCAAGTTCAGAACTCTTTTTTTCCTTATATAGTGCTATCAATCTTGTCACTTTCCTGTCACTCTCAAAAAACTTTCAGTCTCCTTATAGCCCACCAAATAAGGTCCAAAGTCCTTAAACTGGCATTCAAGGATCTCCACTATCTAGCTCCAATGTATCTTTCCAGACTTACCTCTTATTTCATATAGTCTATTCTTCAACCTACTTAAATGATGTGTCATTCCCTGAAAACATCACGTACCTGCCGTGCACCTTCTCTCGTGGATCATCTGAATCCATAAAAATATCTCTTATGTACAGCTAGGTGGTACAGTGGGTAGAGTATTGGGCCTGAAGTCAGGAAGACTGGAGTTCAAATCTAGCCTCAGGTACATACTAGCTATGAGACTCTGATTAAGTCATGTAACCTTTATTTGCCTTAATTTCATCATCTGTAAAATGGGAATAATATAATAGCACCTACCTTGTGGGGTTGTTACAAGGATCAAATGAGATAATAACTGTAAAGCTCTTAGCACAGATCTTGGCACATAATAAGTGTTATATAAATGTTAACTACTATTATTTTTGTTATTACATAGCATATTCCAGTTTCTATTAAATATATTGTTATTCATGTTTTATTTCCCTACTAGATGCAAACTCCTGGAGGGTAGGAATCATGACCTCTTATCTCCCCTAGTGCCTGGCACAGTGAGTGGCACAGACTATACACTTAATCAATGTTTTCAGAAGGACTATATTTGCTTTTTAAATTAATGCCTACAGTGAGGTAATAGAACAGGAAGCACCAAACTTAATCCATCTAAAAGTTTAAAGGGTGTTAGCTTGGCTGTAATACCCATCCTTATGGTAGATGTTAAATCAGGCAGTAATTAGCAATGGGAATTGCTCAATACACTGTGAGAACATGAACTTTCCTTGGAAAAGCTGAACTCTGCATTTCTTGGCTTCTCTCTTTTTAATATAGACATCTCTCACCTACCATCACTGCAGATTTATTCACATATACCCTGGGAGAATGAGATAATACTTGAGAGGGTGTGGGGGTTCAAGTCAGCTTTTTATTAGGAGTTAGGAATGTTCTTCTTATTCATAAAGGACAGAGGCATGAGGGAGTCACCCAAGTCTTGTGAAACAGGTGCCAATGCCAATTTGTTGTTGCCAACTCAACCTCGTGCTCAGCTTTAAGTCTGGGATTCAAATGGCCCAAAAGGAACAAGGCCCTGGCTGTATGTCAGGAATCACGAGGCAGTTTAGTACCTTGGGCCAGAAAAATAAAGTCCATTTTTCATTGTATAGACAAAACAGCAGCTTACTTGATTGAAATCATACACTTGTCAACTGATCATGTGGGTATCACCTAGAGGCATTACCCTTAGGACCCTGTCTTAACACAGTTTTCTGCCTTTTCTTTAAGGTTTAGTGACCTTGTTGCTAGGGGCAGCCCTTTGGCTATACAGACTGACGAACAGTTAGTTATAACTAGTTTTTTTTTCTTCATTTTTTTTTGTTTGTTTCCTCCTCCCTCACCCCACCCCCTACCTCCCAATACACACACACCAGAGCCTTAGTCAGTATTTTCAGAGAAGCATCAGGATGCAATGTCTAAAGGGCTCAATTTGAAGTCAGGAAGATCTGTGTCAAAATTGAACCTCTGATACTTTGCTAGTTTTGTGGTAACAGGCAAGTCCCTTATCTTCTTGGAAATATGGGTAATGCACTAAGATTATTATATTAAGATCAGTTCTCTGGCCAAGGAGAGGGTTCCCATACTGACAAAATCACAGATCCTAGATATACTGACACAAATCAACATATTTCTACTTCATGAGTTAAACTCAGTCTGTTAGTGTATTAGAAAAAAAATTGATGTCAAGGTCTTGGGTTCAAATTCTGGCTCACCCACCTACTACCTGAGTAACTTTGGGCAAGTCATGTAACCTTTTTGAGACTCAGTCTCCTCATCAGTAACATGAGAGAATTGGACTGCATGGTTTCTTCCAGATATAAATATATTATCTATAAGAAAAAAGGCAAATTCCTCAAACAAAGACATTGCTTGGTTTGAAATTACCTATTAAAATCTACCTTTTCCTTTAAGGCCTGTTTAAGGCAGTATCATAGTGTGGGGGAAAAAACAACAAAGTACTGTATCTGGAAGCAGAGGCTCTAGGTTTAAATCTTGACTTCGAGGCTGACCACATTGCGACCTTGGACAGGTCACTCAATCTCCTTTGGCCTCAGTTTCCTTCTCTGAAAATTAAGGGTGTGAAGGTTTAGAATACATGGCTTCTGAGGCCCCTTCCAGCTCTAAATCCCTAATTTTATGATCTCTCTTCTATTAATAAAATTGACCTTATGGTTATCCTCCATGATTCTGTCCTGCGCTCTCTTCTCTTTTTTTCTCTATACCCTTTCACTTAGTTATCACATTGATTCCTATGGAGTCAATTGTCATCTTTTGTACAGATAACTTCTAGATCTATATAACCAACCTCAGTCTCTCTTCTGTGTCCAATCCTGAATCACCAAAACATTTTGGAATGAATGAACCATAGACATCCTAAGTTCAGCATGACCAAAATGAAACTTATCTTTCCTTCCAAAATCCCCTATTACTTTTGACAGCCCTACCATACTCCCAGTCACCCAGGTTCACAATCTCAGTGTGTGTAACCCAAAACTCCTCAGTCTTACTCTACCTAGCCAATCAGTTGCCAAACCTGTCCTGTCTTTCATCACAAGATCTCTTTTATAAACTACCTTCTCTTTATTCATATGGAACTGCACTAGGTCAGACCCTTGTCATCTCACACATAGATAATCACAATAATCTTTTAATTTGGCTCTTTGACTCAAATATCACTCCCCTCTAATCCTTTCTCTGCATTGCTGCCAAAGTGATTTTCCAAAAATGCAGATCTACCCATGTCATACTCATCTCCCCAACCAATACCCTTGCCCCCTCAATAAATTCCAGTGGCTCCCCTGTGGCCTCTAGAATAAAATATTTAAAACTCTTCGTAACTTAGGCTTATCTTATATTTCCAGGCTTCTTATACATTATTTCCCTCCTTGCATCTTATGTTCCAACCAGACTGGCATACTTGTTGTTCTTCAAATACAATATCCCATTTTCTGTCTCTGTACCTTTGCATCAGCTGTTCCCCACACATGGAATATATTCTCTCCTCACCTCAGCCTCACAGAATCTTTCCAATACTCAGTTTAAGTGTTACCTTCTGCAGGAGGTCTTTCCTGGTCCCACAGACCTTCCCTTCTAAGGTAACTTTCCATCTACTCTGTAAGGATCTTGTACCTACTTATTTACATATACATATTGTCTCCTCAATCAAAGTGTTAGCTCTTAGATATCAGGGACCATTTTTGCCTTTCTTTGTATCCCCACTGCTTGGCACAATGTCTGGTACATAGTAGGTACTTAATAAATGTTTTTTGACTTACTGATTGATTGACAGCAACTGAAATTGAGAATGTCAGAAGAGATTTTCCATAGAATTAGGTGCCGTGATCATGGAGAAGGTTACAAAAATCATAAAGAACAAGAATGCCTTAATTCCATAGCACAAAACTGATGTCACGCCTTGATGACTGCAAATATTTTGGCAAAGAATGAATTGGTGTCTTTGAGAGTGGGCCTCAGTGCTGCAACACTCCATCAGCCTCCTCTCAACAAATCCTTTCATGGGAACATTTTATTCAGCATGACATCGTCTGCCAAAATGAAGGGAGATTTCCTACAGAAATGTTTTTTTGCTGTCTTGTAAACAGCAGAAACATCTGGGACTGTTATGTGTCCTAGGGCTGTACCCACGCATTCCCTGAGGATGCTCAGTCTGAGGGAGTATATCCATGGTTTGTAGCCAGCTACTTCTCTGGCCTGTGTAACTGCTTTAAAAGCCATTTTTAAGTGATCTGGGGCCTCAAGGCCAAGGCTGTCTGAAACACTTCCATCCACCCCAGGGAATCTTGGGATCATCTGGATCCACAGATTGTTTGTTAAAAGTATGATATCATCATGAATACACTAATGAAGCCATGTAGACGCCTGGCCGTAAAGATGGAAGAAATCAGAGCCCAGTCTGATGCTTGTGTATATTCCCCTAAATTACTTTGAATGGAATCACTTAGCCTGATGTAAGTAAGCTCATCCCATGGCAGTCAACTCTACTTGGGATGACTCAGCTGCCATGCTGCTGACTCTGATTGTTCCCTACTGAAGGAATGCTCTTACTGCATAGGAAGCTACATTAACTTCATTCTTACTGATTGTAACCAGCTTTCCACTCTTATTTATTTGAATAGGAACTAGATTGGAAAGCACTTGCAAAACCTAAAAGTTTTGTAAATGTCACATATATAGAATATGTATCTTGAACTATTAAAGCTTAAAACTGCACTAAGACTTTTGGGACTCCCTATATACACTGACAATAGAGATGAAGGAGATGTTGGAGATAATTGAGTCCAAGCCCTTTATTTTATAGATTAGGAAATTAAAAACAATAGGAATCAAAGTCAATTTTGGAGACTTGGAGTGAGGTCTCTGGTAGAGTGTCCTAGACAATTTATCTTTGGCCTTGTATTACTTAACATTTTTTATCAATGACATGGAAAAAAGCATAAATTACATGTTTGTCAAATTTTCTGGTGACCCAAAAGTCAAAGAGGTAGCTAAGTACATTAAATGACCAAATCAAGATCTTCACCTCCCCCCAAAAAAAAAATCTAAATAGACTAAGACAATAGGTCAAATCTAAAAAGGTGGAATTTAATAATCATTCTTGTGAAATCTTATATGTAGGTTCCAAAAATCAACTTCACATGGACAAAATGGAGAGTTCTGGCTTATGTAGCAGTTTGAAAAAGATTGGGGTGGGGTAGCAGGAGGGAGGACAGTAGAGGGGGATATCCAGCTCAATATTTATCAACTATTTGATATGACAGAGGGAAGGTCAAAGGAACTAGGAATAATCATCCTAGAGAAGGGAAAACAGGGATATATAAAAAAGTTATCTGATTCAAGTATTAGAAGACCTATCATGGAAAAAAAAAAAAGATTAGACATTTTCTTATTGGTGCCAGAAAGAAGAACTAGGAGCAATGACAAGAAACTGGAGCGAGGAAAACAGGTTCAGTGAAAGAGAAAATGGCCTAATAAACAGGGCTATTTAAAAAGTAGTGACTGGTGACTTTTTAGAGGAAGTGGATTCCCACTCACAGGAGACTTTCAAATGAAGCCTAGATAACCACTATATCTATAATATATATTATATTATATAATATACACTATATAATAACATATCAAAGAAGTTGGAGAAGGAAATTCATGATCAGGCATTACTGAATCACAGATTTTTACAGCTGGAGGGGATCTGATTTGCTATCTGGTCCAAACTATGCTAGAAAAAGAATACCTGGTAGAATAAACCTGACGATGACATTCTGGTCATTTCCAAAGAAAATGGGAATATCTCCAAAGAAAGAAGATCTTATCACATCCAGAAGTAGCCCATCCTACTTTTGAAGAGCTCTAATTATTTTTCCTGTTATCAAGCCTAAATTTGGGTCTTGGTAACTTCCGCCTATTCTTGATTTTGCCCTTTGGGTCCATAGAGAAGAGATCTAATCCTTTTTTGACATCAATACCGTTTGGATACTTGAAGATAAGTATCAAGTTTTTGGTCATTCTCTTGACTAAACATCACCAGTTCCTTTAACAAATCCTTGTATGACCTGAACTCAAGGCCCTTGACTCCTCTGGTCGCCCCACATTGGACACTCTATAGTTTATCTATGTCTTCCTGCAAATGTGTTACCCAGGAGTAAACATAATATTTCAGATGTTGTCTGACTCAAGCACAGTAGTACAGAGAGAATAACACTTCTTCACTCTTAGAATCTGCATGTCTCTAAATGCAGCTCCATTAGCTTTTGGGACTACTACACCAAACTTCTGGTTCCTATTGAGCTTGCTTACCATTAAAGCATCCAAAACTTTTTCAGATAAATTGCAATTTAACCATGTCTCCCTAATCCTGTACTTCGAAAGTTGATTTTTTGAACCTGATAGAAGGCTTCACATGTATCACTATTGAATTTCAATTTATTAAACTCAGTTCAATGCTCTAACCTCTTTATATCTTTTTGGAAATTGGCTTTGTTCCAATGCTCTAAACTATTTAAATCTTTTTGGAAACTGAATCTTTTGTTAGAGACTATTCTATTCCTAGGCAATTGCCTTTCAAAAATGGAAGACACTCTAGTGCAAATGTCAGCCTATTTACTACACCCAGGGTGTGCTTTTGTGTTTATTGACTGGCACTGGAAAATAAACAGTTAAATCATAAAGTCAGACCATGAAAAAAAGTTTGATACCTTTGTTTTTTGTATAAGCTCATGATCACCTGTCTGGGGAGAGTTTTTCAGAAGCTCATCCAAGACCTTGAAAAGTAGAGTCCTATCACTCTGCAAAAATTTCCAAGGTCTGCCATGGCATGAGTCAGACTCTCTTCTCATCTATTTCTACTTCCTTTGATTCTTTAGCCAATTATAATGCTCAAAAATCCCAAAGAATTGATCTGAAAGTAGATGTAATTCACCACACCTTGCTTCCTTCCCAAAAAACACCACCCTGGAGCCCATTAACAGGAAATAAATTGGAGAAGGGTTATTTTCTGTACAAAAGTGGGAATCCAGGAAGCCATCTTTGGAGTTGCTATATCACCATATCAATCTGGAGGCCAGTTTAGAAGATTGCAGCATCCCTACTGTCTCTAGCCAAAAGTAAAGAATATAATTTAATAAATCCCATTTGGATATAGAAGTCTTGTGCATCAGTTTTCTCCTTTTTGTCTCCCCAGGATAGAGCACATATTCATTCTTTTAGAAAGTCCTTTGCTGCCAATTGTAGGAATTGAAATGGGTAGGAGAAACTAATCAAACCTCTTTTTCATTTTAAAAGTGAAAACTCATAGAAAATAGCCCTTCTTCCCTGCCACCTAGTCCATTAACTTTTCCTTCCAGTTTTGTGTTGTCTTCAAACTGATTGAGCACGCAATCTATTCCTTTAGCCAAGTCATTGATAGAAATGTTAAACAGCACAAAGAACAGATTCCTTTGTTCTCCATTGGAGGCTTCCTGCTATCTTGACATTGAAACATAAATGATGGCTTTTTTAATTGAACCATTTAACCAGTCCCAAATCTATCAAAATGTATTATTGTCAAGTCCATACTGCTTCATTTTTCTCACAAGAGTATTATGCGATACCTTAATCAAATCTTTACTTTGCCAAAATCTGGGTAAATTACATCTATGGTATTCCCATTGACCTAGTAGTTTGGCATTGCTGTCCAAAAAGGAAATAAGGTTAGTCTAGCATGTCCTGATCTTGGTGAAACTAAAAATGGGTTGGAACAGTCTACCTCTGAAGCCTCTTCCAACCCTGAGATTCTGCATTTCTGTGAAGTGACTTGTCCAGGGTCACATAGGTAGTAAATAGCAGAACCATAATTCAAACTCAAGCCCTCTGATTGAATCCATATTCAGTTCTCTTTGAATTTGACTAGAAGTAGAAGACAGGATCACTTTTCATAAGATCATAGGTTTAGAACTGGGAGAGAACTTAGAGCTCCTTAAATACCGCTTTCTCATTTTAGAGATGACACTCTGAAGCCCAGAGAATTGAAGTGACTTGCCTGAGTTCTCACAGCTGGTAAGTGTATGGGTCAGGATTTGAATCTAGGTCCTCCCGTTCTAGATATCTTGATGGTGCAGTGGATAGATATAGACTCCGGAGGATCTGAGCTTAAATCCTGCTTCAGATACTTTCTTTCAGACTCAGTTTCCCCATCTGTAAAATGAGGATAATCATAGTTGTTGTGAGGCAAAAATGAGATAATATGCATTAAACACTTTGCAAATCTTAAAGCACCATATACATGATATAAATTCTTTTTTCAACCATGCCACACTCATGCTAAGAAATGGCTGTCTGGACTTGGAATTCTCTGGCCCCAATGGCAATCTTTAAAGACATATAATTAAAACACACAAAATAACAAACAAAAATGAAAAGGCCTTTCTCCCCTCTCCTCCTTATTTCAGAACTATGATAAGTAGCTGGCTATATTTCTCTTGTAAGCTTAATTAAACACATCCCATACCACAGAGCTTTGGTGATAGTATCAAAGCCTTTTCAGCCACTTCCCTTCTCCTTCTGTCCAACTTTTCCTACTACCAATACACACACACACACACACACACACACACACACACACTTTTAGGGGTGGTGCTTGTGTCCAAACATCTAAATTTCATGACCTTTCTTTACCTTGGACCCCGGTACACCTACATTTTTTTTTCAGACATCAGAGTAAGAAGTTGGTGGTGAATTAGCCTTTTATATGATCTATGGATTGAGTTCTTCCAGGAATTGCCAGTTGCACTTCAGTCTGATTTCAGTGTGTTGAGGGAAAGTTATTCCAACCCAAATGTGCTGAAGGAATGAATGTGGTCCCCACATAGGGCATATTTCAGCTTTTCCAAACAACATTCTTGTGCAGATTAGAGGATAATCTGGCAGCCAGACCCAGCCAATTAAAACAGTAATTGAAATGGTCAAAAAATGTTTTCCTTGGCAAAATATAATTATTTTGCTTCTTTTTGTGTTGCCTTGAATGAAAAACATACACAGAGAAACATACACAGGACCAATCCTAAGCATTCAAAGTTATTTTCAGTGTTATCTATTCTTATCTCTCAAGATTAAACTAAGGATTGTCACTGAACCTGAATTAAAAACTAGTACACAGGAAAAAAAATTCTGAAATGACAATCAAACCACAACAAATTAATTGTCTTCTGATCAAAAGTTAGCAAAATGTTTGTGTGTGTGTGTGTCTTTTAATTGGGGGGGGGTAAAGAGGAGTTAGATAAAATGAATACATTGAAAAGTCATTCTAACGAAATCTAGGGGTTTTTTTTTCCTCAGAAGGATAAATTTTAGAAAGCAATGAAGTTGGATCTTTAGTACTTTATGGATATATGCTTAAGGTATGTAGATAAAGAGCCACATGAGGCTTCTTTATCTAGCCATTCTCATCCACTAATACCATAGTAGTACTTGAAAGAACATTTGGGGAAGAGCACTACAGCTAAAAAATGACTAGGTAAAATTGGTAAACATAGTAACCCATGATTCTAATTATGAAAGTAGGTGCCGTTAAACTTGAGAAAATTGAGGCATTAAATTGGCCACATGCTCTCCTCCCTTACCCCACTACCTATAACTATTTTATTGCTCTCTGACAAACTGTATTCTATGTGTCCTCCAAAACCTTGCTTAAAACACAAATCATTTATGAAGCTATGAAGCTTTCCCTGAAAAGACCTACATGTATCTGGTCATTTTATCCATTTTGTGATGGAAGAAGTTTCCATACAAGAAGTTTTCTACAGTGATGAAATAACAGGTCAGGACTAGTACCCTTCCCCACCAATGCCAAATTATTTGTAACCATTATATCTATAATTACAAAGACATCATGTGATGAAAATTCTCTCTAGTTGAAATAGTCTAAATTACAAGGGTAAGGAACCTGTGGCCTCTAGGCCACATGTGGCCCTCTAGGTCCTCAAGTGTGGCCCTTTGACTAAACCCAAACTTCACAGAACAAATCCTCTTAATAAAAGGATTTGTTCTGTAAAACTTGGACTCAGTCAAAAGGCTGCACCCAAAGGCGTAGAAGTTATAGGTTCCTCACCCCTGGTAAAATATCTTTGTATGATAGATCCAAGTTGCCCAACCAAACCACTGAGAGTATAGCATGTAGGCCATTGTTTGGAGGCAACTGAAGGGCATCTTCCTGCGGGAATGTCAGCATAGTCTCTGGTACCTTACTGGTAGAATGCAAGGAACACCTAGTGATTAGCCAATTGAGCATCAACTGTCCCTCTTTAGGGCTTATAAAAAAAAAGAAGTTTGTTGACTTCTGGTTTAAATGGTAATATGAAAAGCCTTAAAGGAGACCTGCTCTAAAAGGAACAAGAGATAACAATAATCAACAAGACCAAAGAGAAATATAAATAAACTTCTCCAGCACTGCACAAGAAAATGACTTAAAACCTAAGTTCAAGTCTTGGCTCTTTCACTTACCTGTGTGATGCTGGATAAGTCAATTTCCTTCTTCAGGCCTCTGTTTCCTCATCGCAAAATGAGGGAAGTTGGCAGCATGAGTTGGATAGCAATGGAAATGGAAAGAAAGTGTAGATGTGGAAATAGAATTGATTGGCTAAAGACCAACTGGATATGGGGGTGGTGAGAGATTGAGGTCTCAAAGCTAGGTGCCATTAATAGGAATATGGGGGAAAGGTCTTGAGTTCTGCTTTAAACTTGTCAAGTTTTAAGTGGTAGTAAAAGTGTGCTTCCATAAAAAGAAATTGATAGATTTAGAGTCAGAGGACCGAGGTTCAAATCCCATCTCTGATACTTGCTACCAGTTATGACCTTGTAAAAATCATTTCATCTTCCTCATCTTCAAAGTGAAGTGGTTAGACTGAATGGCTTTTGAGATCCCTTCTAGCTCGAAAACTAATATATTGTGAATTTATACAAAAAGGAAGAAACTAACTGCTTGGTGTTTAGTTACTGTGTGACTAAGTCAGCTCACTTGCATAAGAGATTCCTCCCAATAATCTCTCGCTATACTTTACATGGCCTTTATTGAGTAATATTGGCTAGTCTAAATAATGTCAGTGTCTTATTACCCTGAAGTTCATCCTTGCATGGATTACAGACTTTACCACCCACCAAGGGGTGCCATTCATCCTACCCATTGAAACAAAGCCAGCTAATGTGCAACCCTCAGTGTAGGCATGGCAGCCCAAACCAGAAATGGCTCTAGCATAATGGTACATTCTCAGAGAGCCAAAGATCCCTCTTCTCTTTGCTCCACAACTTTCGTGGAGGGCAATGCTTATCTTGTTAATCTGAGGTTTTAGTTAATGTAGATATATCCAATCATAGCTCTTGTGTCTCACCCATATCCTCCTCTGGGAAAACAACAATAACTCTGCCTGAATCTTATCTCTGATAAATTTCAATGATATTTACAAACAAAAGTATAGAATAACTACACATAGTTTCAAAAATCAATTATGAAGATAACAATAATAAATCATATCAAATATATTAAAGCAACCATCACAGACTGGGAATTTGAATTCTTAGCAGACAAGGTAAGCTGAAACTCAGAAGTTCAAAGAAAATAGTTCAGATACTCAGATTCAACTCTACCCCTCCTCTTCCATACACACACATACTTTGTCTGCAGGTAAGTAAAAAAAAAAAGTTCAGTACCTAACTTCAGTTAGTCATTCTGCAGGGAGCCAATAAGCATCTGCCCTAGGGTTCTTCTACTAGACAAACTTTCTGGAGGGTCAGCTAATGGAGGTGATTCATGTTACTCTGGATGGTTCCTCAAGGGTAGGTAGGTTTGGAACAGGCAGGGGCCACACCAGGCAGACTGGATCAGAGCTGATCTCTCATCCAAATGATCCTTTTCCACACATGTCCCATCCCTCTTTCACATCATTTATGCTTTTCACATCAAATATACCTCCATTCCCCTTTTACATCATCAATAAGTGTCAACAGAAGAAATTTCTACAGGGAAGGACTCTCAGTCCTCTTCCTCCATTAGTCACTTTAAAAAGAATTGTTCCCTTCATAGCTATGTAGCTCCAACTTAAAAAACACTCACCATTCAAATTTTCCTATCATTGCCTTGTCTCTAAAGGACTATAGGTGGAGGCCACATATATGTTCACTGCCAAGGATACTCTTGTTGCACAGATAATTACCATCCCCTTAGCATGAGACCAGTACCCACCATTCCTTGGAATCAATGCTTGCATCCTTTACATTTTGCCTGTTTCTGTGGTGCTAAGATCTGGTACTTCCTTTCTTTATTTACTTCAGCTATCATGTTATCCTTATTTTCCTTGCAAAAGACCAACAATCAGATTATGTAATGGAAAGAATATTGGAATGGGAGGCAAAAGATTTTGCTTCCAGTCCTGCCTTTGCCAATATTTAATGATGTGACCTTGATGAATCACTCAGCCTATCTGGGTCTCATTTTCCTCATCTATAAAGTGAGGAGGTTAGACTGGGTAATTTCCAGGTTCCTTGAAGATTTGACATTCTTCTAATTTAACTAAATCAGAAAACAGTGTCCAGCAAGTCTATCAGGATTACTAGATATATTTCAAAACTATAGTACCTTTTTTTGCCTATTTTCAGGTTCAAATTTGAAAATATGAAACATAGCATAAATGATTCTCTTTATACCAATGATGTATATAATCATTTATATATGTACTTATCTCCTCCATTAGAATGTAATCTACTTGAGAATAGAGATTAATTCTTTGTCTTTGCAAACCCAATGACTAGTGTATGGTAGGTGCCTAATAAATGTTTGTTGATTCATTGCATCTTATTTCACATCTTGATTTTCATGATCCTCATCCTTATCCAGGGTTTGATCTGACGAAATACATGACTTAACATTTCAACACTATTCAGAAAGAATTATGTAAATGATGGTTAAACTTCTTCAAAACAAATAATCAGTTGGATTTCTAATTATTATATAGAAGCAACAAACATTACTCTTCTAAATTATCACCATCTTTCTGATATGGTAATAATTTTGCTAAAAAGGTTGATAACAGTCAACTATCTACTTGTAAGGAAATCCAGAAATGAGTTCCTGGACCAGGTTCATATCCTATGTTCCATTTCCTGGAAATGAGGAGTGTGGCATAGGGGATGAAGTGAAAGGCTTGGAGCCATGAAGACCTACATTCAAATCCTACCTCACAGACTGGTTGTGTGACACAAAATAAGTCACTTAACCTATATGTGTTTATATACATTCTATTATTTCTCTCCAAAGTAAAAGACTGATTTCAATCTGCCCCCAAACTACTAGTGCCCTACCCCTCAAAACTACCATGTATTTGTGTTGTATATTGCCTATTTACTCTTACAAATGTAAACAGTATCTGTCCTGAAGGAATGAATGGAAGCTCCTTGAGGTCAAGGAATGTTCCATTTTCATTTTGTAATCCTCATTGCCTAGCAAAATATTTGACATATAGTAGCTTCTTAATAAGTCTGCTGATTGATTGTCTTGGTGAAAGAAATCTTCTAAGCTAGTGAAATGTGAGGTCTTTCATGTATCCATCTTCTGAACACTTATGAGTTGTTTCAATGTACCTTTTATTATTTCTCTAGTGCCCAACACTAGTCATTTGAAATATTTTCCCAGAAACTACTCTGTGTTTTCTTAGCTGGAGAATCAATAACAAAAGAGGGGCAACACTAGATAAGGTCATTCCCCTACTATTTGTTCCTTCTTCAACTTAGAGGTAAGAATACTTGATTAAGTTTCAGGTAAACAGATAATTATGGATACTAATAAGTACAGATGCCCAAATGTGGTAATGAATATAAAATATAGGGAGGATCATAGTCTTAGTGCAATATTCATCTTAAAACTGCCATCAGACACTTGGGATACCCTACATTTTGTGAACTTTAAAGTGTTATATAAATGCAAACTATTATATTATTACATATCAATCTTAGAGCTTTGTTATTTGTTAAAGTATGTGGTTATCCATCAACAAATATTTATTAAGCACCTACTATGTTCTAGTCACTATACTATGTACTGGAAGGAATCTTAGAAGTCATCTAGAGGCCAAGAGATTTTTTCCCCAAGGTCACACAAGTTGCAAGTTGCAGATCAGATTTGAACTCAGACAATCAAAAATCCAGTCCCCTTTCCACTGTAGTGGTCTGGGAAAGGAAAGGAAATAAATGAACTGAAGAGGAAAGGGAAAGGAAGAGAATTTCCAGGGTAAATGTAATCTGTAAGAATTAGGTACAAGTCAGTGAGCAGAGGAATTAAATCCAAATATTGCCAGTTAACAGGAGTTACCTATTTTCTTTTAATATACCTAGATGAAAGTTTGCCAGTTGAGGTGATTTGGAAACTTAAACTTTTTCCTTGGGGCCAATGTCTGAACAAAGTTTGCTTTCACAGAACACCTTCATCACTGTAATTATAGGCCACAGCAGGAGAACTTGCAGCCTGAGATTGGCTCATCCTCTGTGGGTGTGCTATGGGCTATCTTGTGAGGTCATGCTGTCCCCTCATGAAGAAACTAGCTGTGTGTGGCCACCATTTATTTTGAGGGAGTTATTTCTGTCTCTATATCCAAGGAAGATTCCACGAACAGCATTTCTTGAATCTGTCATTTTCTCCCAAGGATAAAGCATGATTCTCTTTTGCCTTTGAAAACAGGTGTAATGGAGTGAAGAAAACAAACTGTAGGCAAAAATGAAGTAGAAAATAAATGGAAAAAAATGCTGTGTTTCTCCAAGGGATGTGGAAAGGGGACAGAGGCATCCCTTGTTTGATAAAAGTTAGAAATGTTGATGTCATCTAAGTTTTTTCCCCAAATGCAGCCAAACTATGGGTAATAAATACTTATACTTAATACTTTAAGAGTTTTCATGTAAACAAACAACAGGCATTAAAATCTCTTTTTTTTCCTTTGATATTGAAGTAAGTTTTCCATTTCATTGTGAACATCATGATTTGGAGTTACTCTGATTGTCTTCAGGGAGATGCCTATATAAATGTCTAAACGGCACCAGTAACAGTACAACCCAATTTGAGTTACCACTGACCTGATCCAAGTAGTTTAAAGGCAAGGATGTTTGCAACTTGGGAATGATTCCATAGTCGCAGCACAACCAAACCTTAACAATCTAACTCATTTTATAGTTGCTAGTTTGAGGCAAACTAGTTTGCCTATGTAATACTCAAAATCTGGAAATTAGGAATTCATAGGCAGAGACCTATGAGGAGTTCAGTGGTGTATCTGGATTTAGAAGTATATTTCATAGTCACATAGTTCTATTTCATAGTTCATAGTTACATTTCTGTAGTGTTGCCTCAACAAGCAGGGGAACCAGATTTACACCCTGAAGAAAGAGAGTATTACAGGACAGCTCAGTTCGTTCGACCTACTTTCCTCTAGGTAACAAGCACTCGACACTGTATCATCACCAGAGAATCAACAAGCATTTATTAATTGCCTACTATGTGCTAGGAATTCTACTAAGTGCTGGGTATACAAAGAGCCAAAAAAAAGTCCTTGCTCTCAAAGAGCTTACATTCTAATGAAGGAGACAAATAAAAACAATTATGTATAAATAAAATATATACAGAACAAATTTGAAGTAAACTCAAAGAGAAGGAACTAACATTAAAGGCAACTGGGAAAGACTTCTTGTAGAAGGTGGAATTTTAGCTGAGATTTGAAGGAAGCCAGGAGGAAGAAATGAGCATGGAAAGCATTTAAGCCTTGAGGTACATAAAATAAAATGTACAGAGTGAGGAGACGGAATGTCTTAGGTGAGGAATAACAAGCAACAACTATAAAGTGGGGGTAGTGCTAAATTTAGTATAATAGGACAGTTGTTCAAATATCAAGATCTGAGTTCAAATCCCAGCTCTGCCAATTTATTTCCTGTGTGACTTTGGGCAATTCCCTTAGCCTTTTTCTGGTTTAATTTCCTCATCTATAAAATGAGGAATTTGGACTAAATAACTATGAAAGTCTGTTACAACTCTAGATCTTTGATCCTATACCTAGGAGACCTCTAGTTAAAAATTCAAAGTTTTTGGTTTTTTCCCTCCATCTTAGCCAATTCTTACAGCTTTGGAATTCTTTCCACCAGACCCTTACTCTATGGAGGCATCCAATTTAAAAGGAAAACGTTTAGAATTGCTTTATGTTGAAGATTAGTGTTGACCATTTTTATTTTCTTGAAATCATTTTAATTTTCCAGTTGGGAATTGGGTCATTAGGTTGCCAGTAGATAATTAAAGCTGAAACTTTTCTTTTATATTTGGAAGTTACCTGGGAAATTATTGTAGAATAAGAGTGAGAATCCTGCTGATCTGTTTTACTTTTGGGTATCTTTTCAGTTATTTTTCAATAAATATTCAATGCCTACCAGCAAGGTGCCATGTTAAACCACTGATGATGATACAAAGAGGATAAGACATGACATTTGCCTTCAAAGAGTTGGCATTCTAATAGGAAAAATAAGACATGTTAACAAATACATCTACTAGAATTTAGTTTTTCTGAAGTTTCTGAATAGCTAACAATCAGTGGACAGTATAAATGTGCTTGAATGAGATGACTGTGCCCATATTCTGAACTTAGATAATTAGGATAATCCCTCTTTAACAAAAACTCATATCTGTTTTTTGGCAATGATTCTATGTGGCTTACTGTTTATTCTGTGTTGATGAAGGAGTTGAAAATAACAGGTATGTAGATAAATCTGCCTGACAGGAGACTTGATTTTCCCTTGGGTTGAAAAGGATTGAGATGAAAGGGTGGTCATTACTAGCCTCTAAGATCCAACTCTACCTTGCTGTTAACCCCCTAACATTAACTATTTTTATATCAAAGACCTCTTTAGCATTCTGGTGAAGTCTATGGAACCCTTCTCGGAATAATACCCTTAAATGCACAAAATAAACTATGTAGAATCACAAAGGAAACACTTATATTGAAATATAGATATCAATTTTTTTAAAAAAAACAAGTTCATAGATCCTGGGTTAAGAACCTCTGTGCTAATGACATTGTTGTTCAATCATATCTGATTCTTCATGACCCCATTTGTGATTTTCTTGGCAAAGATACTGCAGTGGTTTGCCATTTCCTTCTCCTCATTTTACAGGTAAGGAACTGAGGCAAACAGGGTTAAGTGACTTGCCCAGGGTCACACAGCTAGTAAGTGTCTGAGGCCAGATTGGAACTCAGGAAGATGAGTCTTCCTGATTCTAGGCCCTGTACTCTCTCCATTGCACCACCTGGTTATGTGAATAAAGGCCCTTGTGACATTACCAGGTCTCTTCCACCTAAATTCAGGCTATTCAATTCCCAGATAGTTCCATCTTCTGGAAAACCAGGGATCTAGCAACACTGATTCTTCCCTAACTTGGCATCATAGAGCTGAAGGAACTTTAACAATCATTTTTTCTAATACTTTTGTTCTACACAATAAGATGTTATGGGTCAGAGAAGTTAAATGATTCACCTAAGGTAATACATCTAAGAAAACTATGATCCAGCACCATGTCCTATGCTCTAAGGTACAACATTTTTTCCACTAAAACACACTGTTCTAGGTCAATACCATGAGGCATGACAGTGGTACCCCAACCCTGGCTGCAAATGGCCCTTTGTAATCTAACAAACATAAGACCTAGAATAAGGCCAGCATTTCAGTTTAATTTATGCCCAAGAATTTTTTTAACCTCTCAACTAAAGTATATTTCATTATTGTGTCTGGGAAGAAAAAAAAAGGAGGCAAACATCTCATAAAAAGACTATTCTGACTAGGAGTAGGTTCCCACATTTACTTTAAAAGCATTCTCTCTGGCTTGTTAAATAAAAAAAAAAACCAACCAACTTTTTTTCCCCAGTCTCCTCATTTCCTACATACACAATTTTGTTTAATTTATACAATGTGCATGCTAAGGTCTCTGGCTCTTTCATTCTCTTTCTCCCTACCACAAAGAGCGACTTCTTACCCCTTTCTACTTTCCCTTAGGATTTCCACCCTTACTATTCGTCTCTCCCACACATACTCTGCAGGCATGTTCTCATTCTTTTGATCCCTTCTTGAATTATGCTTAGCCCACAATAGTCTGCAGATCTTACTAGTCCCCTGCCAGGGTGAAGATTCAAAGAAACTAACAGTAGTAAGTGCATTCTAGAGGTGAGTGATTAAGGGGTACACTCAAAAGATTAGGTTCAGGATTCCCCTCAAGCACAACTGTGGCATAGGAGAAGTTTGTTACTAATAATGATCCCGTCCCACAAAATTAGCTTTCCCAACTATACTCCCCACTGCCTCATTCAGAGTCAAGGAAAGCCAAAGAATTTTAGGACTAAGAAGGAGCCTTAGAGATTCTTGGGTCCAACTGTAGTAATGTGGAAAGAGTAAGAGGTTGTGAGGTTGAAACCTACCTCAGGCATTAGCTTGTTAGTTATGTGACTGAACAAACTACTTAACAAAGGTTAAGCCTCAGTTTCTTCCAGTGCCAAGTATGGTATCTAGCACATAGTAGGCATTTAATAAATGGTTGTCTTTTGATTTATGTATAAAGCCACCATGATGAGAATATTTAGAACACCTATTTGACAGGGTCAACATGGGGGGGGGTTGTAAACCTTAAAGTAATGTATAGATGTATGTTATTATTATTTTAGAGATGAGAAAACAGATCCATCTTATTCTAGGGAATCCCAGGGCTGAAGGAAAGATCCCATGTAGTCTTAGATTGCCCCATTCTCATCCCCTTTTAGAAGGACAAAACCTAAACCATTCAAGGCATACGCTAGTCAAACTTTTTCTTAAAGATTTTCAGGGATAGAAACTATATTACTTCCTTTAGTACTCTTGCTGCCAAGAAACTTTTCCTTATGTTTGGCCTATATCTCACTTGCTAGATTGGAAGCCTCTTTTCTCTAACTCTATCTTTGGCAGAGATGGGGGGGGGGGTTGGACAGGCTATACCCATTAAATGCTCACTCTTATTATTATTAGAATCAACTGTGGTTAAATTGCTTTTACAAATGTAACTGTAGTTTTACCCCAGATTCCTACAGAACTCCATAACCTCATATATGACACTCCCTTTTAGTCTCCACACCTTTGTACAGACTCTCCTCTATACTAGTAATGCACTCTCTCATCACTTCCATCTCTTAAAATCTCAATTTTCCTTCAAAGTTCAGCTCAAATAGCACCTCTTGCCTAACATCTTTCCTGATCTGATTCTCTCCTCCCCTCTTCCACTCAAACAAATACCATATATTTGTTTTGCACTTAATTATTTTGTATCTACCCTTATATGTGTAAGCTTTCTTCCCCTCTAATGTAAGCTTCTTGAAAGTGGGGACCCTTGCAATTTTCTCTTCGCATCCTCACCTAACAGTGATTTTCAGATAATAAGTTTTAAATATGCTTATTGATTAATTGATTGTGTAAGAGGCTATACAACTTATAGAGATGCAGGGAAGTTCCACACAGCTAAAAATCACAAATGTTTTGAATTTGATTCAGCAAATATGTATTAATTGCCTGCTTAATGCCAGACCCAGGCAACCAACGGCAGAACAGTTGCCAATTTCTATCGATAGAAGGCATTTTCCTGGTGAAGCAACTTAGCAGAACTGGAATTTGGAGTCAGAAGACCTTGGTTCAAATCCCAGCTCTGATAGTTACTACCTGTAGGACCTTACACAAGTAGCCTAATGCTGGAGGCCTCAGTTTCCTTATCTTTAAACAGAGAGGGGAAGAGAGTACTATATGATCTTTACAGTACTACAGTTATCTCTTTCACATTATAACTTTCCCCATTGAGGTTTTGATATATCTTGTGCCAGCATAAGAAATTAAAAGGGAATTTTTGGGGTAGTTTTGTAGAAGTTGCAGACAACACTCAAAAGCCAGCAGACAACACAGAGCCTGAGGACAAATACTTAACCCAAATTTTACAATAAGGTACTGTAAATACCCCATGAAAGAAAAAGAAAAAAATTCAGACTTCTTCTCTGATATGAAGGGAGGGCCAAAAAAATTTTACATGGATTTTCCAGATGGTGGGGATACTGTGCCCCTAACCCCAGCAATGTGGAAGGGATAACTATACCAGCAATGGATTCTAATGATTTTATGTGCCACTGGGAGAAGACATAGCACCACTGCTTTCAAAATCTGTTTAACTCCTGATGTCAAGGACAGCCTTCTTTCCTCATTCATCTTCTACTTCATGCTCAATAGTGGTTGTAATGCAAAGCTCTATCCTAGTTCCTCTTTGCTTCCTACAATCTCTCACTTTTTGACCTTTTTGACTTCATCACAGGTTCACTCATCACCTCTGTGCAGTTGACCCTCAAACCTATATATCCACCTCTAGTCTCTCTCTTGAGGTCCAATCTTGCATCATTAACTTCCTATTAGATATTTCAAACTTGATGTCCTAGAGTCATCACAAACTCAAAATGTTCCAAACAAAACTCATTATCTTTTCCCCAAAAGCCCACTCTTCTTCTAAACTTTCCTATTTCTGTTGAGAACACCTTTACCTTACTATTCACCTAAGTTCACAACCTCCATGTTATCCTCACTCTCAATCAATTTGTCCAATCACTTGCCAAATTTTAAAGTTATTATTTCCACAGCTTCTCTCCTCCATCTACACAGTTACCACTCTAACTCAGGATTATCTCAGGTTTCCCCTAACTTCAATCCACATCCTTTGCACCATTGCCAAAGTGACTTTCCTAAAGTGAAAATGTGACTATGTCACCCCTCTACTTAATAAATTCTAGTCATTTCCTATGTCGTCTAGGATCAAATATAAACTCTTACATTTGGTACTTATGTTCTTCATAACCTGGCCCCTTCCTACTGTTTTAGTCTTCTTACACATAATTGCCCTCTACCATGCTCTATCATCCAGCCATCTTGCAGCTCCACACACAAAATTCTCCATCTCCCATGTCCATATTTTTGCACTGGCTGTCTTCCATTCCTGGAATGTCCTCCTCCCTCCTCACTTCTGCTTCTCAGAATCCTTGATTTCCCTCCAGATTAAATCCAAAAGCTACCTTCTACATGAAACCTTTCCTGCATCTCTTGGCTGCTAGAACACTCTCACTCCAAACTAGCCTATATTAATTTTTCATATATTACATATATACTTTAACATACATGAGCTAACATGCCCTCCCCCCCCTCCAGTTACAGTGTAAACTCCCTGAGGGTCAGTGAATTATCAGACTTTTGTCTTTGTATCCTCAGAGGTCAGCATAATGCCTGGCACATGGTAAGCTTTTGTTAATTGATTGATTGTAGGGTTGGAATGGAGATGAGGCAGCAGTGGTGGAGAAGAGATAGGAGGAAGAAGGAATGGTGATTTCATTCCAATTGTAGATTGCTAACCCAGCCAGACTACTTGACAAATGGTCATTTTATTGCTGTCAGCACCAGGAATCTCTAAAAGTTGATTCTAAGTTCACTCCACAATCCTGCATGTGAGAAGACTTTTGTAGTGATTTTGAGCATTAGATAAGATTTCTTTTTTTCTTCATTCATTCAATAAGCATTTATTAATCTCCTATTATGTACCAAGTACCGTCCTAAGAGGTAAGGATGCCAAAAAATATATAATCATTCTCTAGTCCAGAAGAGCTTATGTTCTGTTCAGGGGTGACAATGAGCAGAGAGGTAAATACAAATCTATAGAAGGTAAATACAACCTGATATCCAGTGGGGAAGTTACTGGTAATGGGGAGAAAAAGGATAAGCCTCCTGGAGGAGGAGAAGCATGAGCTGAACTTTCAAGAATTCTAGGGATTTTTGAAGGTGAACAAGTAGAAGGAGTGCATTCGAGGGATGGGGTACAGAAGTGCAAAGTCATGGAAATGGGAAAGAGGGTACCACATAAGAAGAGAAAACAGACAGGCTTGGGGATGGAATGTAGAATCTGGAAAGTAACACACAATCACCCTTGAAAGGTGAGCTAGAGCCAGATTGTGAAAGAATTTGAACGTCAAGCAGAGGAATGTGTATTTGGTCCTAGAAGCACAGGAAGTCATCATAATTTCTTTCGCAGGGAATGGCATGAACAGTAGTTTCTGATAGGGGCTACGTGAAATATTGTTGAATGAATGAAAGAATGAAATGTTATAAAATTAGTCTGAATTCCTTAAAGGTTAGATTAGGATAAGCTCCAAGATGCCTTCTAACTCTTTGTCCAGTAGTTTTTTATTCATGCCTGACTCTTTGTGACCCCATTTGGGGTTTTCTTGGCAAAGATACTGGAGTGGTTTGCCATTTCCTTCTCCAGTTAATTTGACAGATGAGGAAACTGAGGCAACTGGATCCCAGGATCACACAGACAGGAAGTGTCTGAGGCTAGATTTCAACTCAGGAAGATGAGTCTTCCTGACTCCAGGCCCAGCATTCTATCTACTGCACCACATAGCTGTCCTGCTAACTCTAAGAATCCATTATTCGCCATTCAATAATACAACAATAATAATGCTGATTATGATATTTTTCAGCTGGAAATAGTTTTCTATCTAGTCTAAATCTATAATTTTAAAAGATGATAACCTTCCCACCGTAAGTTGCCATTGTCAATTCTACTCACCAAAATATCTACCTTTCCAATCTTCTTGCTAATTAACTCCCCACCAAGTACTCATCAATATGTTGTCCATGGGGAGCTCCCCCCCACCTCCTGGCTGTGTCCATATCTCCCCTCCAGGCATTTTTTCAGGCTGTCTCCCAGGCTGGGAGCTCTCACCCTCCTCCATTCTGACTACTGATGACCCTGGCATCCTTTAAGTCCAACTAAAATCCTACCTTGTACAGGAAGACTTTCTCAATGTCGCTTAATTCTAGAGCTTTCCCTCTTTTAATTCCTATTTATCCTGTATGTAGCTTATTTGTACATATTTGCTTGCTATCTCCCCCAATTAAATTATGAGCTCCTCAAGGGCAGAGACTGTCTTTTGTCTCTTTTTGTCTCTCTAGCACTTAGCACAGTGCCTGGCACATAACAGATGCTTAAGCTTATTGACGGCCTGACATCTATTTGTCCACTTCTCTCCACTAACACAGCCACTCCCCTAGTTCAAGGCTTCATACCTCTTGCCTAGACTATAGCAATAGTTCCCACACTGGTCTCCCTGCATCCAGTTTCTTTTCTCTCCACTCAGTCCTCAAATTGTTGCCAACATCATTTTCCTAAAGCACAGTCTGACTGTGTCCTCGATTACCTTCAGTGGCTCCTATTGTCTCTAAATTCAGCTTTTTATTTTTAACACTTTTAATAGTATTTTATTTTTCCCAATTATATGTCAAGACAATTTTAGCATTAATTTTTACAAGATTTTGAATTCCAAAATTTTCTCCCTCCCCTCCTCTCTTCCAAAAATGGTTGGAAATTTGATATGGGTTATATATATGCTATCATGTAGAACATATTTCCATATTAGTCACAGTTGCGAAAGAAGAAACAGATCAAAAGGAAAAAAAACGTGAAAGAGAATAAAGTGAAAAAAACCAAGCTTCTTGATAGACTTAGCCCTACTCAGCAATGCAAAGATCTAAGACATCTCCAAAGACCTCATAATGGAAAATGCTATCCACATTCAAAGAAAGAACTATGGAGTTTGAGTGCAGATTGAAGCATACTATTTGCTATTTTTTTCTTCTGTTGTGTTTTTTTCTTCTTTCTTGGGGTTCCTCCTATTGGTTCTAATTCTTACTCACAACATCACTAATGTGAAAATATGTTTAATAGGAATGTATATGTATAACCTATATCAGATTGAACACTGTCTTGGGGAGGGAGGAGGAGAAAAATTTTAAACTCAAATGCTTATGAAAGTGATTGTTGATAAATTAAAATAAATTTTAAAAAAGGGAAAAAATATGCTTTGATCTGCATTGAGTGTCCAGCAGTCCCCTATCTGGATGTGGATAGCATTTTCCTTTGTGAGTCCTTTGTACTTGTCTTAGATCACGGTATTGCTGAGAAGATCTGAGTCATTCATAGTTGATCATCACACTAGATAAGATTTCTGTAGCCCGCTAGTGATAAAGGATATTTTGGAGAAAACAAACAGAAAAATATCAACTAAATTACATAAACTTTGCATATCATTTACCCTAATTTCCCTATGAGACTTGGATTAAACAGGCCAGGTGGCACTTAAATTTATCCCCAGTCCTGGGGAGTCTTCTTTATTGCAAAACTTTTTTGACAGATTTATAATTTTGATTCCCTGCTAATTAGAATCCTGCTGTTGGTGAGACTTATTTACTATACTTGCCCCACTTAGCTAATTTACCTCCAACTAAATGGAGATTTTACTATAGCGAAGACATTAGACATTAGAGATAAAGATTCATGAACGAACGTTAAACACTAATGAGATAACGCCTGCAAAGAGGATTTGAGCTCATATGAAGTTGTGGTCTTTAGAGGAAAGGCATTATGTAAATAAAAATGATATTATTTTAGAGATAGGGACTGTACTTGTGATTTCATTGGTCTAAAGAGTCATGAGGGGAGGAAAATCCAACTAGAAGTGGAGTTTAACACCTTCTCTGAAACTATAAGTTGCACTTCTCTTAAGAGAGTTGTCCCTGAAGACGTGGTATATCAGAGACAGGACTTGAACCCAGGTCTTCTTGGCTTCAAGCTGATTTGCTGTTTACTACATCATAAGACTTCTGGCACTACGCTCTCTTATGGCTCTCAAATTCCAACCCTTTGTCCTATTATGCTATCAACTCAAAACTGACTTGCAGTATAGAAAATAATAGATTTTCCCCACACATTATTAACTATACCATCTTTCAATAGAATGTTCAAGTTGGAAAAGATAAGTTATTCCAAATGCCCTCCTTTTTGTAAAGGGCAAAACTGGGGGAGAGATAATTTTAGGCTTGAGATATAGAATAACTATCAATTAAATAGCACTGTAAGGTTTTCAAAGCACTTTACATATGTTATACCATTTGATCCCTATAACAATCCTGTGAGGTAGGTGCAATTATTGTTCGCATTTTACAGATGAAGTAGCAGAAGCAAAGAAAGGTTATGTGACTTTTCCTGTGTCACACAGCCAGTATGAGGCTGGATTTGAGTTCATCTTTTCCTGACTTCAAATGAGCAATTTTTGTACTATGTCATCTAGCTTTGGTAACCCTTTTAGCCTGACCTTCCTATGCTGGTCTTACTATTTTCAGATGGGTAATTAAAGAAAATAGGGCTCAGGCAACATGTAGAATTAAAAGATGATTCAGTGTAACAAGGAAGCCCTTTGGGATGAATAGCATTCCCTTTTCAAAGGTTTCTCTTTAGGAAAGCTTAATTACATTCCTATATTCTAGTCCCTTATAGCTATACATCAGTAATACGTCAAGATGATGAGTTGGATTTTTGAACCCAGTGCTAATACTGAGAATGCCCGTTCTAGCCATATAGTTGATGTGTTTGTGAATTTATTCATTTATATGTATGGGTTGTTGTGGGGATCAAATGAGATAATATTTTAAAGTACTTTGCAAACCTTAAAGTACTATATAAATACTATTATAAATACTAATACTATACTATATGTAGTATAAATACTATTGCTGTTGTTGTTGTTGTAATCTGCATGAAGTCTGACCTGATCTTTTCAGCTGTCAATGTCTTTTTTTCCCTCTAAAGTTACCTTGGGACAACTAGATGGTGCAGTAGATAGAGGTGCCAGGCCTGGAATCAGGAAGACCTGAGCTCAAATCCAACCTCAGACACTTGCTAGTTGTGTGACCCTGAGCAACTCACTTAATCCTGTTTACCTCAGTTTCATCATCTGTAAAATGAGCTGGAGAAGGAAACGGCAAACCACTTCAGCATCTTTGCCAAGAAAACCCCAGCTGAGGTCATGAAAGTCAGATGACTAGAAAATGGCTCAATAACAACAAAAGTTACTTTTCATTTATATATGGTTTATATGTATTATGCAGACATCTTTATGGATACATGTAATTTCATCTGTCAAAATGTAAACTCCTTGAAGGCAGAACCTGTTTACACTGAGCTCCTTAACAGCAGGTATTGTCTTATGCCTTTCTTTGTATCCCTAGTACTTAGCACCATGCCTGGCATACAACTGGTGCTTAATAAATGTTTATTGGCTGACTTTGTATCTCTAGCACCAAAGACAGTGTCTGGCACATAGTAGACAATGAACATTTATTTGCCTGTTTGAAGGAGCCTATACCACTGGATATAGTACAATAATGCATTTCCAGTGACTGTGTGACTAGGAGGTGGGGAGAGACACAAACAAATACAAAATAAAAGGTATTGGTATTTGTTTTTGTTTATAGATGAAATATTCTTCTAGGGAGAGGTTAATAAACCCATAGTTAGATTCCAGAGATATTTCTGGCCTTGAGGAGTAGGGTGTATGTGGTGGAATGAAACTTAGATATCAAATTAATGCTGTCCTTTATAATAGGGACTATGGGGAGGTTCCCTGGAAGTATTTGACTTTAGACTGGGTCCTGGAACATGTTGCTGGGTCATAGGATTCTTTTGTTGTTGTTGTGAGTGAGCAGAAATTATCTCACATAAATAGCATTTCCTCTCCAGTACTTCCCTTCAACCTTAGGAGTATCCTTCCAAAAAATGAGATATTCAGCCAGCATTTTCCCCAGAGCTTCTCATGTTTCTGTCTCGATTCTGCTCCTGCAATAAACAGAATCCTTATAAAAGCATTTCTAGAATGCATGAGCTATAGCAGCCAACTCAAAGGAGGTAGGAGAGAAGCTGCATTTTTGCATATCTTTGTATTTTGTGCCAAAAGTAGCTGCCTGACTTGTCATAGCAGACTGATTGCAAACAGCTCCTTTAATGGAAATTGAGTGACCATCTCACCCACCTACCCCACCCACCCCAAAAAAGCACACTATTTTTCAATGACCATTAGAAATCCAGATCTTTGAACAACCCTAGGAGGTCATTTTAACCAGTGTTTCCTCTTCCCCCACCCCTATTCCCTTTCCCCCTCACCACATGCTACTTCCTTTCTAGGCACAGCAAAACCTAAACTATTCAATATAGACCCTAGTCAATCCTATTCTTAAAGACTTAGAAATAGCAACTCCATGATTTCCTTTAATAGCCTTTTTGCCAGGAATTTTTCCCCCTATGTCTGGCCTAAATCTTACTTGCAATATTTTAAAATCTATTTTCTCTAATCCTGTCCTGAGCAGAGATGAAAAACAACTAGACCTTACCATTTAAATGTTAGCTATTGTTAATAGAAACTGTGTTAAATTTCTTTCACCAGTGTCCCTGTGGTTTTACCTGGCATTCTTCTGAAACTCTATAGCCAAATGGTCACGGTGGAATGTTTTCTTTCAGGTCCAACATGACTTAGAAGATAAGAGACGGACAGGTTGGCAGGAGGGAAAAATATTTCATGATTCTAAAAGTAGTGACAAGCATTGTTTTCATTAGCTGACCATTCTACCCTTCCAATAAAGACAGTAGGCTAGTGTACACCGATTCCTGACTGGTAGCCAACACTCTCAAAAGGCCCAAATTTGGGAATAGCTAATGAATTCCATCAGAAATGGCATATAGGATAAGCTCTTGGAAGCAAAATTTGGAAGTGGGAGGAAAGAGGTTTCATTTTAGCAAATGTGCTGGATATCATCTCCAGAGGCAGTGTAGGACAATGGAAAGCATGATGAAATTAGAACCAGAGGACTAGGTGTTTAATCTGATTTGCTATTAGCAGAACCTTGGGAAAGTCACCCTATGTCACTGATCACAGTTTCCTTATCAGTAAATGAGGAGGTTGGACCAGGGGAGGGGAACCTGCAGCCTTAAGGTCACATATGGCCCTCTAGGTCCTCAAGTGCAGCCCTTTAACTGAATCCAGACTTCACAGAATAAATCCCCTTTGATTGGTTTTGGATTCAGTCAGAGGGCTACACTTAAGGACCTAGAGGACCACATGTGACCTTAAGGTTGTAGGTTCCCCATCCCTGGTATGGATCAAATGGTTTCTGAGGTCCATTCGAGCTCTAGTTCTCTAAGTTTATGACCTTACTGAATTATTTCTCTTTAAAGTTCTGTTTTTCATTCCTGAGAATCTCTAAAAAGAGGTAAAAACATGGAGGGTAATGAGGTTTCCAAGTATTCTTTCTTTACAAGGGTAGCATAAAGAATCTCCCTCACCCAATGTCTTTCTCCAACCCAGGAAACTACCTCAGTTTCTAAGTACTTTCTGAGTCATAATCATCTCTCATGAACCTCTGCCAATGTTTTTGCTTTTACTAGCCAATCAAAAGACACACTTAGTTCAAGGCAAAACTATTCAAGTAATAAATATAACAACAGAACATCCCTTCAATCAATGTAGAGTTCTCTCTCCCACATATATATATATGTATGTGTGTGTGTGTATTTATACATTCTCTGTGGAAAAAATGAACATGCATAAAGCATCAAAGATGGAAGAGAACACTATTCATTTCCCAAAAGATAAATCATTTAGGTGAATTGTGACATTTCCAGTCACTTACAAGTGACAATAAATCACTTAAAAATAATATTAAAGACTGAGTTGATACCATGTCGATAACATCAGTGAATTATTCATTATAGAGCCAGAATATCCCTCAAGGATCATCTGATCCATTCCCATGTCTTCACACAGGCAGGATATTATCAATTATTGGTTTATAGTTGAAGCAGAAAAAGTTTGAGGACAAAAAAGATATATGAATATGTAACCTTGATAAGGAATGTTTGGACCAATGTAAGACCTAGATTAGACTACAGAATACACTGAGGTTTAAAATTTGAGACCATAGACATCACCTAGGAGAGTTGTTCTCTCAAAGGATAATAAAAGCAGCATTGCTAGTAGTAATACTCAGACTAGACTGGAAAATGTTGGAACACTACTTCTACTCCTGCCTGTGTTACTTAAATATGGCCTTGAGCAAGTCATTATACTTCTCTGCCTCTAGGTTACCTCATCTCTAAAATGAGGGAGTTGGGCTATTTAACCTCAAAGATCACTTCCAGTGGTAAGATTTTGTGATTCTCTCATCGGAAACTTTTTTTTTTTGCTCCTCTCAGATGTGTAGGTATCCTGTCAGAGTCATGGTTGGGTCATGTGGGGGAGGAAAAAGTGGTGTGCCACAGGGATGGATTTTCCTAACCCTTACTAGTACAGTCCAGGTTTCTGAATCTATGCCTAGAGGTGGGGCAGGGAGGGCTTTCCTCCACACATACTATGATTAAGGTTGGGGTGGGAAGCTATCTGAGTGCAAACAGAAACCTTCATTTTTTATTTCCAACCCAGCCTTCCTCTAGTCTGACTCACTGAGTGATGCCACAGTCTAATGTTTGTGACCTAACACAGTCAATCACCATGGAACTCACACAAACCTTAGACTGTTGAGGAGCATCAAGGGAGATGATCTGGACAGTTTAAAAAAAAGCCCTGGTTCTGACACACAGAGAGGCCACATTTCAAATCTGGACTCCTAAGTCCTCATGTGGGCACTTCCACCACTGACTAAAATGGACACATGGATACCTCAGGGTCTATTGGAGCACCCAAGTATGGATTTAAGGTAACCAAATATAAATACATATACTGGCAATCAAATGAGACAAGGAAGAAAGGGAAGGGGGAAAAAACCTACGTAGCCATTCAAGTTGGTTTGGGGAATACATTCCATTTCTTTGCTTTCTTCCAGCATGTGACAGTGGCTCTAATAAATGAAAAAGAAAGTGCCAGCATGAATAGTAAAGTACTAAGGGAGTTTATTGACAGATTTGATGGTCTATAATCTTAAATGAGCTTCAAGGGTCAGGATAAACCTACTTGATATTCCATCTTTCTTTTTAAACCAATATGCAATACAAGAAAATGGAATCTTTTTGTTCTATCTGTGTGTGTGTGTTTGTCTGTATATGTAGGGTAATTGTACCACTCTCAGGGTTTCTTAACCCTTTTTCCCATTATGGATCCTTGGGCAGTTTGGTGGGAGAGAAACAGGGACTGAGTATTCATTAAATGCCTTCCATATGCCAGGCACAATGCTAAGTACATTACAAGCATTAACTTATTTGATGCTCAAAACAACGTTGGGAGGTAGGTGCCATTATCATCCCCGTTTTACAGTTGAGAAAATTGAGGCAGACAGAGGTAAATAACTTGCTCATGGTCATATGTGTGGTAAGTATCTGATTACAGATTTGACCTTAGTTCCTCCTGACTCCAGGCCCAGTGCTCTAATCACCATCCTACCCAATTGCCTTGGAATTAGGATTAGCCAAATGGTGAAACCTATGGACTCCTCCTCAGAAGGATATTTTGAAATGCTTGAAATGAAATGAATAAGGTCACAAAGGAAACCAATTGAAATACAGTTATCAAAACAAAAAAGGAGCTACAAACCCTAGGTTAAGAATTCCTAATCAATGACATTAAGATGGGGTGAGGAGAGCAAGAGTGGAGGGCTGGCTAGTCAGGAAAAGCCATTCTCATCACCTGAACTGCCTCCCCAGGCTAATATTCCAAGGAATTGCACACTTCCCTGACATAAGCAACCCTGTATCAACAGACTGTTTCCCAGCAGCGTTTGTGGCTTACAAGTAATGTGAAGGTCTTTTTATAACTGTCGATGTTTAATTTAAAAGGAAGGTCGGAATCAGCGGTGAGGGGAGGGGAATGTTGTGAACTACAAACCAACTGAAATGGAGAAAAATCATAAATACCAGAGTGTTGGATTATTTGACGTCTCTTGAAGTCGAATAATGAACCTTCTTCATGTTCTGCTTTTCTGGATTTGGCTTCCTCTGACAAATTTTCAGGCATTAGGGTCTGTCTGGAATTCATTCCAAGTTGGAGGGTTACTATTTTTTTTAAGCTCTTTTAACATTTTGCAGCTGAGGCAGCCCCCAGAGCAGGAAGCTAGAGAGTGAAGCATTACCAAATATGTATTTTCTCTTGCCCATATCTTTTATTTCCACAGGAAAAGAAGACAGACGCTGGCAATGGACAGTGTACCAGTGAGAGCCCAGCAATAGCAGGCTACCTCAGCAGACAAGACAGGAGATGTCCATCAAATACCCTATTTTAAAAAGAGGAAGCTGTTCTAGGTAGCATGAAGTTGTAGAAATGTTCACAATACTCAGGCTAATTCAGGAAAACTGGGTATTACCACTGCTTATCCATTTGCCCCTATATCCGCCTGCATTAAGAAAGACTAGTTCCCTTAGTCCTGTGATTCTGTGTCATCATTTAAGTACTCTGTGTAAGATGCAATGTGGAGAATGATTATGTATGCGTGCATATGTGAAAAAATGTCAAATATCCAGGCCTTTATTTTGAAGACCATTTTTCTTATTATTTAACAAACACAGCTTCTTTGTTTTATGATAGAGAGGACAACATTGTTCTAGATCATGTATTATATTAATTATCTTCACCTATTATTCAATAGATCATGATAGATACTGAAGGAGATACAAAGATAAATATGGCATAGTTTCTACCCTCAAAGAGTTTATAATCTAGTATGGTAGATAAAGAATATACCCAGAAAATTATAATACACAGAAGGATATGATCAAGCAAATTCAACAACCATTTATTAACCTTTTCCTATATAACAAGGCATCAGAGATAGTCTAGCATGGTGGATCTGGATTTAACTATTACTCTGATACTAGCTTGTGACCATGAGGAAGGTGACTTAACCTCTCTGAGCTTCAGGCAACTCTCTAAAAATTCTAAGAATTATATACTAAGATTGGTAGGTGGTGCTACCCAATGGTTGGGGGAGCTCCTCACTAAGGAATTGATGTCAGGAACTGTGCTAGATGCTAGAGATACAGAAATAAAAGAACAGTTCCTATTCTTTAGAATCTTCCATTCTACTGATAAAAGCATAAGAAAGGGACAAACAAGTTAGTACATGGACTTGTTTAGTGGAAGAGTTTGTGTCTGGCTGAGGGTACAGGGAAGGTTTCATGGAAAATGTGTATTTTAGCTAAGTTATAAAGGATAACAAGATATTAGAAATGGGGATAGGGTGGATGAGAAAGGACATTCCAATACAGAAGGAATGCCTTTAGGGATTTGTTTTTCTTGTAAGTGGAAATATTAAAAGAAAAAATATCCTTTTAATGTTATTTGATGTCAATATTATTCTTATTATCATGCAGTATTTGTTGCATTCCCCCATTAAATTAAATATTTTGCAGATCAAATAAAGGGTATAAATATGGCTCATGTGGATTTCAGCTCCCATGAAATTAATAGAAAAACACAATGCAAACCTTTTTTAAAAAGAAATATCTTTGTGGTGGTTTCTTGGTTTTATTTATTCTGCCACTTATATCACAGGCTTTCCACAGTGGACTATGGAAAGGTTTAACAAAACTGATCTTAACCACAAGGGCGAGCTGCTAGTGAGTTGCCTGATGCTGTTCAGTTCAGTAATGGGCCCACATGCTACCAGTCAAACCAACCAACAAGCATTTAATGAATGCCCACTATGTGCTAATCACTGCCAAGTTCTGAGAATAAAAATACAAAGAATAAAACAATGTCAAATTCTTAAACATCTCAGAGAGTTTGGGTTCCTCTCCCTGCCTCCTTTTCCTGTGGTGATAGCGTTTGTTGTTAGAAGTTGAGGGCATGTAGATTTAGCCTCTTGGTTCATAGTTCAGCCACCCAAAAGAAAAATCCAGCATTTTGTCCATATCCAGTGCTCCAATTCAAACCTCATTCTCCTGCTAGGGGTGAGAGAGAGAGACAGAGAGAGAGAGAGAGACAGAGAGAGATGATAACTCTGGCCAGCTCCTGCTACCTTAATTAGTTGCTGTCTTGTCAAGAACAATTCAATTTCCACCACCAAATGCAAAGGGTGATGGTATTGATGGTGTGAATCATCTCTGAAGATCATGGCTGGTACAGTCCCCTCAGCTTCAAACAAGAGCTCGATGAAGTAGGGTTAGACAGATGAATACATCAATATTCCTAACCAGACACCATTGCCCAAATTTATTTCATTTTATATTTTCTCTTTGTTAACCCCAGTGCACTGGCCCATGACCAACATTACTTCCCAAAGCTGGGGCCAGTCCTTACTCTGCTTGTTGTTCAGTTCTTTCCAATTTCACCTTTGTCTTGGCAGCCAAAGCTTTGTAGGTGGGAAATCCCTTAGGCGTGTCTGTTACATGAGCCACAGGTTGCCAAATTCAGAAAAATAACAGATTGATCAGACCCAAAGTTGACATTTATATCATTCTTTCATGTTTCCCAAGGACTTATTTCACTTATCTTAATTGTGTTCCTTCAGTGGATCCTCACAACAATCATGTGAAGGATATACAATGGTCAGGCAACAAGCATTTATTAATGCTTACTATATTCCAAACATTGAACTTAAAAAAAAAAAGAAAGGAAAAACTGTGTCTCCCTGTCTTATTCAGGATGGAAGGTCAGGGACTACTCACACTTCCAATCCCGCTAATGGACAGCATGGGATCTCCTCTGATCTACTCTGTTTCTGATCTTGGATGGTTTGCCTTTCCTTAGGGAATATGGTTCTCCTTCCCCTCCAAAGTCTCACCACACTAATTCCTAACAGTGACAAACCCTATCACCATAACAAATTGCAGCTCAGAACTGTGGAGCTCAAGTATTGTGCTAGCTTTAGCCTTCTTTGTGGCTGAGATGACAGGTAACAGCCACCATACCCAGCCATGCCGCCCTTCTTTAAACAATAGCAAATATTTACTAAGCTCTTACCACATCACTAGTAAAACACTAATTCTTGTGGAAGACACTAAAAAAACATTGTACCAACTACTATATATTATATTATATAAGGCAGATAAATTCTAAGACAAGAGTGAAACAATCTCTTCTCTAAAAAAAATGATACATTGTACAATAGTATATATAATATACTATTGTACAATGTATCATACCTAATTTTATATATAATATTATACTGTGGGGATAAACTATGTGCACAGACAAGCAAAAGTCCAGTAATTTCAGGTAATAAATACTGACTAGGAGAATCCAATGACCTTTTCTCAATCCTCATTCTTCTTGATGTCTCTGTAGCCTTGGACACTGTTGATCATTCTATTCTGGATGCTCTCTTCTCCCTACTTTTTCAGAACTCCACTCTCTGTTGAATCTCCTCCTACCTCTCAGAACACCGCTTCTCAATATGCTTTGCTAGATCCTTATCCAGATCACACCATCTCACCATAAATGTCCCTGTCCTGGGACCTCTTCTCTTCTTCCTCTATGCTACTTCAGTTGGTGAGCTCATCAGCTCTGGTGGATTTAATTATTGTCTCTATACTGATGATTCTCAAATCTACCCATCTTGCCCTAATGTCTGTGCTGACCTCCAGTCATACATCTGCAATTGCTTTTCAGACATCTCTAATTGGATGTTTGAATCTTAAACTCCACATGTCTACAACTGATTTCATTATGATTCCTCCTAAGCCCTCCCCCCTCTGCCATCTTTCCCCTTACTGTGGAAGTCAACACCATCCTCTCAGTCCCTCAGGCTCACATGCTTGGTATCATCTTTGACTCCCCACTATCTCTCACCCCTCATATCCAATTTGTTGCCAAGTCTTGTCAATTTCACCTTTGAAACATCTCCTGAGGGGGCAGCTAAGTGGTGCAGTGGATAAAGCTCTGGCCTTGGAGTCAGAAGGACTTGAGTTCTGGCCTCAGACACTTGACACTTACTAGCTGTGTGACCTTGGGCAAGTCACTTGACCCCAATTGCCTCACCAAAAGGAAAAAGAAAAAGAAACATCTCCTGAATATGATCCCTTCTGTCCGCCATTCTGGTGCAGGCTTTTCATTACCTCACACCTGAACCATTGTAATAGCTGTTCAGAGGCCTGTCTCAAGTCTTTCTCCACTCCAATCCATCCTCCATTCAGCCACCAAAGTGATTTTCCTAAGCATAGGCCCAACCATGTCACCTACCTGACTCTATAAACTCCACTTGCTCTCTGACACTTCAAGGATCAAATACAAAATTGTCTGTTGGTGTTCAAAGCCTTTCATAACCTAAATCCTTCAACTTTCCAATCTTCTTATACCTTTCTCCCTGTCACATACTCTTTGATTCAGTGGCCCAGATAATTCATGCTGTCCCATGAACAAGACAATCTCTTGGCTCTGGTCATTCCGTCTGGATGTCCCCCGCCCTTACCAATACCTGGAATGTTCTCTCTCCTCTCATTTCAACTTACTGACTTCCCTGGCTTCCTTTGAGTCACCACCAAAATCCCATCTTCTACAAGAAGCCTTCCCCAACCATTTTTAATTCTAGTTCCTTCTCTCTTTCAATTTTTCCCTATTTATCCTGTATACAGCTGGTTTGTATATATTTGTTTGCTTGTTGTCTCATTAGATTGTAAGCTCCTTGAGGGCAGGGACTTTCTTTTGCTTTTTTTTTTTTGTACACCTAGCACTTAACATAGTACCTTGCATATAATACATACTTAATAAATATTTATTGACTAATTGAATCAAATGGTGAACTTAAAATTGAAAGGGACTAGGGACTACTGGAAGTAAAGGTGAGGAGAAAAACATTCCAGGCTTGGAGAACTCGTTGTGCCGAGGCATAGACACAGGAGATGGAATGTCATATAGGAGGAATGGTAAGAACTTCAACATAGCTAGATAGAGTATGCATGGGGAGTTAGATAAGTCTAGAAAAAATAAGCTAGTATCATATTTAAATGCCAAGTATCAGATTTCATCCTAGGGGATAATAAGAATTCTAGAAGTTCTTAGGCAGGGACATGACATGTCAGGACATTTTTATTTATGTTGATTTTGAATCATATATGAATTGGAGAAGTAAAAATGCGTATAGGATTGTGAAAAGAGGAATGAAAGCATGGGAAGCAAAAATATACTTGAGATCTTCAGAATGTCATAAGAATGAGAAAGATATCCTCAAGAAGGCAGTGGGGGTAGGAAAGATACTAAGAAAAGAGAAGATCTGAACCCAAGTCTAAAGGGTTTCAGTAAAATCAACATGGTAGAGTGGGAAAAGTGCTGGTTCTGGAGTGGGTGGACCTATGGTCAGACCCTACCTCTGACAAAGTATCTGAGTAACCTGGGGCAAACTCATAACCTCTTTAGCCTTCAATTTCCTCTGTAAAATAAGTGGGTTGACTTGAAGTCTTCTGAGGTTCTTTCTTGGTGATTGGGCCTATGAACTCCTTCTTTTGAAATACAAATAACAATCACCTTATGTTCTTTGAAAAGGAAGAAAGAATGTGATAAAGTTGTGTCTTTTCATAAAAGAGAAAATTCCAAGGGAGAAGAAGGGGGAAATATTGCAATCTTAAGTAGTTGAGGGAGGTGCGTGGATAGAGCACTGCTCCTGGAATCAGGAAGACTCATCTTCAAGAGTTCAGATCCAGCCTCAGACACTTATAAGCTGTGTGATCCTGGACAAGTGACTTAACCCTGTTTGCCTCAGTTACCTCATCTGCAAAATAGCTTGTTTATCCATTCTGTTTTCCTGAAGAAAATGGCAATAAAGGGATAGATATTTCTCCCTTAAATTCCCATAGCACTTTGTTGTACAAGATACATTTATGATTAAGACCCACTATCTACAAAATGATACATCTCTTTCATGTACTTCCAATACTTTATGGTCTTATTGTTATAGTGCCTGTCATACATATATCTCTGATTAGATTGTAAATCACTTGAGCCCTAAGTGTCTTTATAGCTCCCCTAGGCAGCCTGTAATACATTAAGAACCTATAAACTCTTCAATGTGAAAACTCTCTACACCCACAGAAATGATAAGCCATTTACAACTGCTAGTCTTAGAGCTTGCTGAAGGCTCAGAGTGGCATATTTACACAGCCACTGAGATCTGAACCCACACTTTCCTGACACCAAGCTTCACATTCTATCTGCTATTTCACAGTGCCTATTTAACCACAACCACAGTAACTCATATTGATAGAGCATTTTCAAATTTACAAAGCACTTTTCCCATAACTCGGGGTGGGAGGTTAGGTACTGCAAATGTCATTATCCGCAGTTTATGGGTTGTGAAACTTAGTTTAAGAGATCCTATAAAAGGTACTACTGCTGGTATAAAAGAAGATAGACTAGCAAAGGAGTTTAAGGATCATCTGGCACATTTCACTAATGTGGAAACTGAGGCCTAGAAAGGGGAAATAATTTGTCTAAAATAGTACCAGTCATAAGTAGCAGCAATGCACAAACTAGCATGTAGCAATTAGGACAAAGCCCCAGGGCACTGACATCTAGGCTAGAGAAAACCAGCTCCCCGGAAGCATATGTTTCCTCCCCACAGCAGCCAGTGCTTGACCCCCATGGTCCTGTCTCCATGGTTCCCATATACAAAGGACTTGCCTTTCCCCCAACCTCACCAGGAGTATAAGCCAAAATCTCTGGGGGACCGGCCACCCCCCTACCCACATTAACCACATCTACCAGTTGGACAGTCCTCTATGCCACACTTCACCTCCCCCCAACTGAATGTTCCCCATGGAAAATTATTCCTGTTATGGCTTTGAGAAGCAGACTGGGATTCAAGCCCAGGTCTCCTGACTCCAAATCCAATATGCTTTGCACTACCATGTGACTGCTGCCCTAAAATAATGCTTTTTTGTACATAGTGGGCCTTAACAGCTATCGAAATGATTTCAATGTGAAAGTTCTCCCGTGGACATGTACATGTGATAATAGAACGATTGATGCCTTTATATTGATGCCTTTAGATCCATATGCTTAGGGGTATATTAAGTCTTCTTTCCAGGAGAAAATGAAGGAGGTTTACCTTTGGAAAACTATATTTTGTTTCCTTTTGAGAATCCTGATACAAACCATCTCTGGCTAAGGTCTTCACTGACTTCTGTTTCTTTGCCTGTTCTCCCATTCCATTCTAAGGCCTCCTTCCAAAAAGGCTTCTCTTCTTGCTTGATCATTAACATCCATTTCCACTTCCCAGGCAGCAGCCATTGCCCACCCCAGCCACATAAGCTTCTACAGGCTCAGAACAATGGCTATCTGTTCCCTCCTGTGAGATTTCCAGAAACAGGCTTTAGAGCTCTGCCGTGTGTTTATCTTTCTTCATACTCCCGCAAGCAGCTCCTCCATGACTCACACATATACACAAAGCCAAAGGCCCTGAATGGTTTGTTTATTCTCCTGGGCTACATGGCCCTGGGCTGGGGTTCTCGGTGTGGGCAACAGATCAGAGAATCTGTGGAAAGGTGCGTCATTTTACATGGATTCAAGTACAAACAAAATTGCATCTAGTTAGGTTCTGCCTAGGAACCTTTAAGGAAATTCAGAACTAACCATGAAACTAAGTTTTGGCTACTATCTCAAACCATACTACTATGCTTTGTATTGTGCTTTGGGGGAAGATGGAGCATCCAGGGAGGCCATTAGATAGATACACATAGAGAGACAGATAGATGGATAGATAGATAGATACACAGATAGATAGATAGATAGATAGATAGGTAGATAGATAGATAGATAGATAGATAGATAGATAGATAGATAGATAGAGCATTATTTAGTACTTTACATGTGCCAGGCACTATGCAAAGCACTGGGGATACAAATACAAAAAGACAAGATAGTTCCTATTCTTGAGGAACCTACATAGGATTAGGCGACCACAAAGCATGAAGTAAAACCACTCAGAGAGGTTGGTTGGTTTGTTTTTAAGATTTCTGCGTTCAGGACCTACAGCAACTGCTCTGAATGCAAAAGCTGTTCTGCAGTGGATAGAGCACCAGCCCTGGAATCAAGAGGACCTGAGTTCAAATCTGGCCTCAGACACTTGACACACACAGACACTAGCTGTGTGACCCTAGGCAAGTCACTTAACCCCATAGCCTAGCAAAAAACAAACCCCTCCCGCAAAAAAAAAAAAAAAGGTGTTCTGCAATTGCCTACTGTTTGATCAATTAAATAGCACAGAGATTAAATAGTACAGTGAAGAGGACAGGGCAGCTTGGTGATACAGTGGATAGAGCACTGTGCCTGCAGTCAGGAGGACCTGAGTTCAAATCCAACCTTGGACATTTACTAGCAGCGTGATCCTGGGCGAGTCATTTAATGCTATTTGCCTCAGTTTCCTCATCTATAAAATGAGCTAGAGAAGGAAATGGCAACCCTTCCAGTATCTTTGCCAACAAAACTCCATATGGGTTCACCAAGGGTCGGACATGACTGAAATGACTGAACAGTAACAACAGTGAAGAGAACCCTGTACTAGGACAAGGAGTCTTGGATTCTAGTGTAACATCTTCCATGAATTGGGTGTGATAGTAAACAAGTCATTTATAACCTCTCTGGGCCTGAGTTTTCTGATGGACAAAATGAATTAGAATAGTTGGTCCCTTAAGGTTCTTTCCAGCTCTAAAGTTATATGACTTCTCCTTCCAATGTTACCATAAGGCATAAAGAATCATTTCATTTTTGTTTGTTTGTTTTTGAGGCAATGGGGGTTAAGTGACTTGCCCAGGGTCACAAAGCTAGTAAGTGTCTGAGGCCAAATTTGAACTCAGATTCTCCTAACTCCAGAGCCAGTGCTCTAGCTACCTAGCAGCCCCTATAAGCCATGGAGAATAGGCGTTCCTTGAGCAATTTGATGAACTTACAGCCTGATGAGTCTTTGCTTAAAATTTGATTGTCTCTTGCCATAATGGGTATTGACACACATAATGGGTATGTCCTAGATTAATAATTCTTAGCTTGGGGGGAATTTTAAAAAAATTGATAATAGCATTTCAATATAACTGTTTCCTTTTGTAATTCTATGTATTTAATTGTATACATTTAAAAACATCATTGCGAGAAGGGGTCCAGAGGTTTCACCAAATTGCCAAAATAGTCCTTGCCACAAATAAAAGCTTAAGCAGATCTTGGTCTAGACAGAGGATGAATTATAGTGACTGAGTCCTGTCACCTGATGGAAGGTGTGAGAACAAACCCTGTGTGTTGGCCTGCAATATGTAGTGGGGAGACTACTTTTTGATCTTTTTGTCTTTTAGTAGAGCACAGATTAGACTTGAGGTGGGGCAGTGAAGAATGAAAAAAATAACCCTACTACTGGGAAAGGAACATGGGAGCCATATATTCTCAATGACACAGCGGTTGTCAGTCCGGGGAACCACATAACCAAATATCTGAGACACAGCCTCGCAGTTCAATACACAACAAAAGTTGGAAGTGAAATAGTTGAGGGTGCATTACCTAGAGGAAATGACATTCATTCTTTTAATTAACATGGCAGAAATTATGGCTGCTTTTCAGTGCCCAAAGGAGGCAAGTAGCTAGGGCAATGGCCATAACAGAGGCTCATGAAACCTCGATTACATCCTGGTGGTTTGGGGGCTACTATGAGAGGTCTGAGTGGTGTAAATTCCTAAACACCACCAGAATCTAGGTTTCTAACAGAAAAGAAAAAGCTCCTGAGCGTTCTTGAACCAGCTTACAAGAGAGTTTGCACATGTTGTTGGAGGGGTAACAGAGGACTATTGCCATGATACAGAGCAGGGGTGGGGAACCTATGGCCTTGAGGCCAAATGTGACCTTCTAGGTCCTCAAGTGCAGCATATTTACTGAGTCCAAGTTTTATAGAAAGAAAACTTTTATTAAGGAGATTTGTTCTGTGAAGTTTGGATCTGGTCAAAGGGTTGCACTTGAGGACCTAGAGAGCCATATGTGGCTTCAAGGTCACAGGTTCCCCACCTCTAAATAGAGGAACAGTGGGCATTGCCATGGCACTATATGATTAGAGTGAATGATTTGGATATATTAAGTACAATGGGAAGGAATATTATCTATCTACCAGGTCCAGGTGCATTTCCTTTCTGGCACAGTCCAAGGTTCAGAGTATTATTACGAAGTTCACTGTCTATATGAGTTTCAGTGGGGTGAAAGTGGATCTCATTGGCATGTCAGTGTGCTAGCTAAATATCTAGCGGCCCCAAAGATGTTTCAGACTCAATGAGTGACATGTGGTCAAGAGTGTGTGGCCACCATGTTCCTTGTTCCAAAACAGCTATTAATGGTTTCTGCATCCTCATACACCATGATCCCAGTCTTATCATAGCTCTGCTGAAAGGAATGATTGGCGGGGGGGGGGAGGTCAAAAGGAGCCAAAAATCACTTTGATAGTACAAAGGAGTGCCTGCTACTAAACCATCTTCCCACAAGAGTTCCAACCAACTAATTCATCTGTAGGGAAGTTTCAGTCACTAATACTCATCTTTCAGGAAATGCTGAGGGGCATACACCTATATCCTCCCACCTATAAGATGTAATCAATGTTCCACACAGAGACTCATTAGTCTATGAACTCATCAAGTTGATCAAGGAACTCCTGTGATCAGCCTCTCTTTATTATATTCAGAAAAATCTTATTTTAAATAGGAAATATTTTACTTAGCTATTGTTTGAAGCTTCAGAGATGGTTCTCTTTACCTCACTTAGATCTCCCAATCATTCATGCTAAAGTAAAGGGAGAAGAGACTGATAAAATTACAAATTACAAATAACCAATAGTCACAAGATTCTCAACTAGGAGTTAGGAAATCTGATTTCTTGTCCTCACTAAGACATTAATCAGCTAAGTGATCTTGCTTAATCAGCTAATTAATCAATCGACAAGCATTTACTCAAGCCCTACTATGCACCGGGCACTATTCCAGGCACAAACAATACAAATACAAAAAAAAATGAAACCACCATTCCTTCAGTAAGCTTATATTCTATTGAGAGAAAAAACATGTCCATGTAAGATGTGTGTTGCTCCTGTAAGTTGTGTGTGTTTCACACACAACTTTGTCTAAAAGGGTTTGTCTAAAAACCTCAAGGGGAGGCTTTGATAGATATTTCTGGAATTATGCCCACCTCTCTTCAATTCCTACCTGACAGGGAGCCAAAGAAGAAGCCATTAGCTGGCCAGTCTGATCTCCTCAGAGAGGGGGTACTGTTGTTGTTCAGTCATTTTTCAGTCATGTCTGACTCTTCGTGATCCCATTCAGGGTTTTCTTGGCAAGCATGCTGGAGTGGTTTACCATTTCCTTCTCCAGCTCATTTTACAGAGGAGGAAACTGAGGCAAATAGAGTTAAGTGACTTGCCCACAGTCACATAGCTAATATGTGTCTGAGGCCAGAATTGAACTCAGGAAGATGAGTTTTCCTGACTACAGGACGAGCACTCTATCCACTGTACTACCTAACTACCCCAGGAAGGGTACTGGTCTAGAATGATATCTATCTGCCCCTTTAGATATTCCTAGTCTAGGAGAAATGATTTTTTAGTTTCAAGCTATTTTCTTGAACAGTATTCCTTAAAGGGTAGGGGGTACAACCTATAGAAGAAGGCCTGTATCTTTCCCACAAAATGCTAATTACACCAAAGACTGTGACAAATAATGAAGAATAGAGTTAAATGAGAATTTTGGGGAAGTTTTGAGGAAACCATAGATGACACACAAAGGCTAGCAGATGACACAAGAAAAGTTTAAAAACTCATAAATGTACAAAATACTTGTGTGGTATTATATAATATCAATATATTTTATCTTTTAATACCATAGTAATTCAGACTTCTTCTCTGGTACAAAGCGAGGGCCAAAATTTTTATACAGGTTTTCCAGACCACAGGAGGGAAGGGCCCCTAATCCCTTCATGTGGAAGGGATAACTGTATATTCAATTACCTGAGCAAAGAGCAAACAGATATTGGAGAAGTTATACAGATTAGAATATACCAGATAATACACAGAGTGAGCTCTCATACTAGGTGTAAGATGTCTCAGTTCAACCAAGAGTCCTGAAACTTACCCATGGGTAAATCTCTAGGGAGGTAAGCTTCTCCTTCTTTCTTCTTCTTCTTCTCTCTCTCTCTCTCTCTCTCTCTCTCTCTCTCTCTCTCTCTCTCT
>NW_020946557.1:24822405-24982658 GCF_900497805.2 Vombatus ursinus | reverse complement strand
CTCTCTCTCTCTCTCTCTCTCTCTCTCTCTCTCTCTCTCTCTCTCTCACACACACACACACACACACACACACACACAGAAAAACACATACACTATATGTTAAGAAAAAATCTACTTAATTTAAAATTTTAATGTTATACTTATTGAATATACTGAGTGACTTTATAGAACTAGACAAAGGAATAACAAAAAATCATTTGGAAGAACAAAAATTCTAATAGTCTCAAAGCAAATGAAAAAGGTACAAATTAAACAGGCATAGTATTACTATTATTTTTATTAACTTATAATCATCCAAACTATTTGTTACTAAATAATATAATGCTTGGACCTGTGATTGTAATTCTTTCTATGATATGGTCCACCAGCACTAATAGAAGTTATAATTTTAGAGACTATATGAAGTTCAAATTATTTGCCCAGAGACAGACAAGCAGTATTTTTCTGAAGTAGGACTTGACCCCAGATTTACTGTCTAGTTTTCTATCCATCAGATCATGTTTTCTCTTGATGGTGATTGACAAACAAAAACATATTTCAGTGGAACAGAAAACATACACAAGACACAGAATAATTAAAAATAGTAACCTACTGTGAATTACTGGAGGAAGGATTACATTTTTTAAAAATAACTTATAGGAAAATTGGAAGTAGTTGGGCACAAATTAGGTTTAGACCCATATCTTCTATCATATGTCACAATAAGCCCTACACGGATTAATGACATCATTAATTAAAGTATTTTTAAATTTTTATTGATTTTCTTTTTAATTTATGGAATAAAACAAGCAATTTCATAACATAATATAATTTTTAAAAAGATGATTGCACATGAAACTGCAAAGTTAATATGTACAACTTGCTATTCCTTTTAAATATATAATAAAATTATCAAATAAATTTCTCTGTTTTTCTTTTTTCCCTCCCCCCACCCTAGAGATGGGGCTACCATTAGGCACAAATTTGTGTGTGTGTATATATATATATACACACACACATATATATACATATACACACATATTTATGTGTGTGTGTGTGTATGTGTGTAAAATCATTCCACGCACACTTCTATTTACCAGTTCTTTCTCTGGATGCAGAGAGAGTCTTCCTTCATATGTCCTTTGTAGTTAATTTGGGTATTTATAATAGTCAAAATGACTTATTTGCTCAAAGTTGTTCTTAAAACAATATTGCTGTTACTGTATACAATGTTCTCTTGGTTCTGCTCATTTCACTCTTCATTATTTCATTCAAGTCTATCCATGTTTTTCTAAGATCATCATGCTCATCATTTCTTATAGCACAGTAGTATTCCATCACGATCATATACCACAACTTTTTCATCCATTCCCTAATTGATAGTCATGTTCACAATTTTCAGTTTATTGCCACCACAAAGAGAGCTGCTATAAATATTTTAGAACCTATAGGTTATTTTCCTTTTTCTTTAATCACCTCTGAATGAATGAAATTAGAAGAGCATGAGATCATATACTTTTCATAACTCTGACTAGAGGGAGAATTCTTAACCAAACAAGGCATAGAAGAAATCAAAACAGAAAATAAATGAACAATTTTGACTCCATAAAATTAAACAAGTTTTTGCACCATAAAAATCGCCATAGAAAGGATAAGAGAAAACAAAGGAAGTGAAAATAATTTTCTACCAAATAGCACTGATAGTCTGATATTTAAGGTATATAGAAAACTAGTACAAGTAAATAATATCAAGAGTTATTCCCTAATAGATAATAATAATAACTAAACTTTATATAGTGCTTTGGGGTTTGCAAAGCACTTTACACATATTATCTCATTTGTTTTCTTTACTCATAACAAGTCTGTGAGTTGGGTATTATAATTACAATTACAGTTACAGATGAAGAAACTCGGTTTCAGTGAAGTTAAGTGATTTGCCCAGGGTTACATAGCCAGTAAGTGCTGGTCAGGATTTAAACTCAGAATTCCAAGTTCCATGTTCTATCTATTATACCACCTAGTTGTTAATAGAGAAATGGGGAATGGAATAAATATTTCTTTAGAATCTACAATGTGCTAGACATTGTCAAAAACACTTCATAAATATCTCTTTTTATCTTCACAACAACCCTGGGAGGTAGGTGCTATTATTATTCCCATTTTACAGTTCAGGAAACTGAGGCAAACCAAAGTTAAGTGAATCGCCAGGGTCACACAAGTTAGTAAGAGTCCAAAGCCAGATTTCAACTCAATTCTTTCTGACTCCAGGCCATTGTTCTATTCTCTGCTTTACCTAACTGCCACCAAAGCAGCCTTTGAAATGATCAAAGGATACTAACAGTTTTATGCACTGAAAAATATAAATGGTCATATGAAAATATGTCCAAATTCATGGTAAGAGAAAAGAAAATGAAAACAATCCCAAGGTTTCACTTCATATAACACAAAACATGAAAATAATTAAAGGTCGAGGACCTGTGAGAAGGGCAAGCTGTGAATGGATATCCATTTGAATCCTACAAGAAAAGTGTGAGCCCAGACACTTGACACTTACTAGCTGTGTGACCCTGGGCAAGTCACTTAATGCTGATTGCCTCAAAAACAAAATAAAATGAACAAACAAACAAAAAAAAAAGCTGCAAGACCTTTGACCCAGAAATCTCATGGCTGGATTTTTATATAAAGGAAGTGGAAAACCAAAACAAAAGTCCAACATATATACTCATGGCAGCGCTCTTTTTGGTAATAAAGAATTTGCAACAAAGAGGAAGTTTGTAACAGCCTGGGGAAAAACTGTGGTATTTGAATGTGGTAACAGTATACTATTGCACAGTAGGGAGAAAAATGGGGAATATGAGGAATTCAGAAAAATGTGGGAATCTTTGTACTAGCAGTGAAATAAGAACCAAAAGAACAACATACACAATATCTGTTAACAGTGTAGAAAAAAAAATAACTAAAGGGAAGTCAAACTCTGAGTAACTGAAAAAAAAAATGAAGATCCCAGAGAGCAGACAATTTAACATACCTCCCTAAACATGGAAGAGGCAAAGTGTTTTATAAATTATCTGATATGATCACTTGATCTTTTTGCTTAATTGTTAGCCTTCATCATAAGGGTATGTTCCATATGCAGCTAGGAGAGGGCTTTTATTTTTTTCTTCCCAGAAATGACTTTGATGCAAAGACAAATTCAATAACAAAACATATTAAAAGAAAGGAAAAGAAAAGAGACTGAAAGAATTAACTATATATCTTGCTTATTTGTCCAAAGTAAAATTAGCAAACAAAACTGAGTTTATAAGTGAGTCTCATGTTGTTCTAGGTCAGTAATACAGGGGTTCTCTCTCAAATTAACTGTGTGACCATGTCTCTTGACCCGTCTCTGCCTTAGTTTCTATGTCTATAAAGTGAGGATAAGCATAGTACCTACCTCACAAGTTGTTGTAAGGATCAAAGGACATGTAAAGTGCTATGCAAGCCTTAAAGATCTATATAAATGTAAAGTACTCTTATTATTATATTAAAGTAACTTCTATTATTTTATTTTCATTACTGTATTATTATTCCTTATGGGTTTTGCATGTTTTACTCATTCCATTGATTCATTTTTTTCTGAGTTTTTTAAAGTACTTTCTAAAGTACTTTTAAAGTACTTTCTAATAGTTTTAATGATTAATGCTTTAGAAAATATTTTGAGATTTGGTAACATAAAACCCAACTCTTTCTTATTTTAAAAAAAATTATTTTCACTTGATCTTTTTTTTCCCCTCCAAATGAATTCTGTTGTAATTTTATTCACTTTTATCAAGTAATACCTTGGCAATTTAATCAGCATTGCACTAAATCTGCAAATTAATTCATGTAATATTATCATTTTCATTACATTGGCAAGGCTTAACCATTTACAATGACTAATTCTCCAATTATTTAAATTTTCCTTTATTTCTATAAAAGTGTTTCATAGTCATATTTAAGTAAGTCCTGAAAATGCCTTGATGGGTTGGTAGATGTTTTTATTAAAAATTTGGAACATTTGTGTGTCATCCTTGCTTGAAGCCAAGCTAAAACTTCCATCTATCATTCCAATTTTTATATATGTGCTGCCAAAGCAAGCACCAAGTTAAAAGTTTTAATAGATTCCATCAACTAGACATTGGAAGAGGTACAAAGATTATTTAGTGATAGTGCCTGCTATCAAGGAGGATAATTATGGTTTAGATAAAGCCAAAGGCAACAGATTGAAAATGGGCCATGGGTCAGGGTTTAAGAAGGTTTTGAGGGTACCTCTGAAAACTTTGAGGAAGATATCAAGAAGGATAGTGAGGCTTTTCCATAAAAGGTTTCTTGGTTGTCACTATTTAAAAAAAAGAGAATATGGACTATGACCTAAGTGCCTTGGTATCCTAGTCTGACTCAGTATCATATAGAATCATAAAGATGAAAGAACTTTTAGATGCCACTTAGCCTAAATCCCTGCAAGGGATAAATTCCCTCTACCATATTGCTGATGAGTGGGTTTCTGCTTAAATATAGTAATAGTAATGGGGACACTCATTACCTCATGAGGCAATCCATTTTATTTTCATCTACCGGTAACTCAACTTGTTGGGAAATTCTTCTGTATACTGATCCAGAGTATTTTTCTCTTTAACCTACTTCTGACATAATTAAGAATCCTTCTTTTTCTTTTGAAGCCAACCTAGAGCATTTTTTCTATGCCTAGGCCAATGTGAATTCACAAAGACCTTTGAATAAAGGAGGAAGAATAAAGTTCTGAAGTCCCATATCCCAGAGTCATCATGAGGCCACCAAACCTGATGGAAATCTGTGGCATAGCCTGGAATAATTCTGTCCCAACCAATTGCCTCTGCTCTGGGTTACAGAGAGGTTTTCCCAGAAGACAGAGACCTAACTAGCCATTTCTAAATAAAGAGGAAAGAAGTCTCACTTCAGGTGTGACTACTGGGGAAGGAAAAGTTTCCTGGGAGAGAGTCTGAAAACTACAGAAAGGGGAGGAAATACCTCCAGGATAAGCCTCCTTCTACCACTGTTTTTGCTTTGGTGAGGCTGTTGGGTAGAAGATTAAGCACCTGGAGGAGGAGGACAAGCAGAGGTGGAATCAATCCCAGGGAGGTGTTTTGTAGACCCTCTAGATTCCCCTCCCTTTAGCAAAGACCTGTTCAAAGTAACCTTTTCATGAATCTAAGAGAAGAGGCAAACTGGCCAGTGATGCTAAATTCATTGTCTTAATTTGCATTATAAGTGATTTTTTAAAGCAATGAATGCTTATTGTTAAACTGAAGCTATCTAGGGGGCATAGGAAGACAAGATATTTCCAGATGATAAGCACCAGCTAATCAAGTATCGCCTGATCTCTGAAGGTGACAAAACACATATAGAGCTTGACCAGCAGGAAATTGTCTCAGTCTTAAAGAGATAACCTTCAGGACAAGTTAGTAAGAGGAATAAGGCCCACTTAATGTTACCTGAGAGAGTTTCTCACATTCTTATTTTTCTAATACCTACTGCATCTAACTTATAGTCTCTGCTATTTGCTCTCAAGTCCTTGAAACATGAACCTACTATAGTTTTAAGTGAAATTATTTTAAATAATAGTTCACATTCATATAATGCTTTACAAAGCACTTGTCTTACAACAGTTCTATGACATAGGTAATGGGTTCCCATTTTGTAGATGAGAAAAATCAGGATCCAGGAGAATCTACAACTTGCCCACAATCGCACAACTAATTAGAAATTTTATATCTAGGATGAGAACAATCCCATTGTAGTTAAATCCTATCTGTATGAATCTTTTTTTTAAAATTTTTGCTACTACTATTACTCTTTTATTCTTTTTTTTATTTTTAACATGTGTTTTTAAAACTTTCGGTTACAAGTTTTCTCCCTTCCTCCCTCCCCACCCACCCTCATTAAAAAGGCAAGCATCTCGATACAGGTTATAGATGTGCAGTTATGCAAAACACTTCCATAATAGTCTTGTGAAAAACTAAGTATATTTCCCTTCATCCTATCCTACACCCCATTTATTCTCTCTTTTGACCCTGTCCCTCCTTAGAAGTGTTTGCTTTTGATTATCCCCTCCCCCAAACTGCCCTCCCCTCTATCGACCCCCTGCTCTCTTGTCCCCTTCCCTCCTTATTTTCCTGTAGGGTAAGATAGATTTCCATACCCCATTGTGTATGGTATTCCCTCCTTAAGCCAAATCCTATGAGAATAAGATTCATTCATTCCCTCTCATCTTCCCCCCCCTTCCCCTCTACTGTAAAAGTCTTTTCGTGTCTGTTTCATGTGAGATATTTTACTTCCTTCTACTTCTCCCTTTCTCCTTCTCCCAGTATAATCCTCTCTCACCCCTTAATTTTATTTTCCAGATATCACTCCTTCATCTTCACCTCACCCTGTGCCCTCTATCTATCTGTCTATACATACATTTAACTTTTTCCCTCCCACTACCCTAATACTGACAGAGGACTCCTGAGTTACAAATATCATCTTTCCCTGCAGGAATGTAAACAGTTCAACCTTAATAAGTCTCTTATGATTTCTCTTTCCTGTTTACCTCTTCTATGTTTCACTTGAGTCTTGTATTTGAAGGTCAAATTTTCTATTCAGCTCTGGTCTTTTCCACAGGAATGCTTGAAAGTCCCCTATTTCATTGAATGACCATTTTTTACCCTGAAGGATTATACTTAGTTTTGCTGGATAGGTGATTCTAGGTTGTAGTCCTATCTCCTTTGCCCTCCAGAATATCATACTCCATGCCCTCTGGACCCTTAATGTAGAAGCTGCTAAGTTTTGTGTTATCCTGATTGTGTTTCCACAATACTTGAATTGTTTCCTTCTGTCTGCTTGCAATATTTTCTCCTTGACCTGGGAATTCTGGAATTTGGCTACAATATTCCTAGGAGTTTTCCTTTGGGGATCTCTTTCAGAAGGTGATTGGTGGATTCTTTCAATTTCTATTTTGCCCTCTGGTTCTAAAATATCAGCTCAGTTTTCCTCGATAATTTCTTGAAAGATGATGTCTAGGCTCTTTTTTTGATCATGGCTTTCAGATAGTCCAATAATTTTTAAGTTCTCTCTCCTGGATCTATTTTCCAGGTTAGTTGTTTTTCCAATGAGATATTTCACATTCTCTTCTATTTTTTCATTTGTTTAGATTAGTGTTACAGTGCCTTGATTTCTCAAATTGTCCTTATCTTTCAATTTCTCCATTCTAATTTTTAAAGAAGTATTTTCTTCAATAAGCTTTTGGACTTCCTTTTCCATTTGGCCAATTTTGCTTTTTAGGGCATTCTTCTCCTCATTGGCTTTTTGGACCTGTTTTGCCATTTGGGTTAGGCTATTTTTTAAGGTGTTATTTTCTTCAGTATTTTTTTGGGTCTCCTTAAGCATCACTCTCAGTTTTTCCTCTACTTCTCTTACTTGCTTCTCAAAATCCTTTTTTGAGCTCTTCCATGGCCTGGGACCAATTTATATTTTTCTTGGAGGCTTTGGATGTAGGAGCTTTGACTTCGTTGTCTTCTTCTAGTTGTACGTTTTGATCTTCTTTGTCATCAAAGTAAGATAATATAGTCTGACTCTTTTGCGCTGCTTGCTCATGATTCCAGCCAATTACTTGACTTATATACTCTTTGTTAAGGTAAGAGTGTGTTTCCAGTGTGGAGAATGTACTGTCCCAAGATTCAGGGATTTTGTGCAGCTGTTTTCAGAGATACTTCTAGGGACCTGTAAATTTTCAGTTCTTCCAAGGTGCTATGATCAAGGGCGAGGTGTTTACTCCTTTCCTGGCCTGTGCTCTGGTCTATGAGTACTCTTTTCTGTTTTGGAACTGTGAGGAGGATTTCCTCTCCACCACTACTACAAGCTCTACCACACCAGCACTCCTCCTCATCCCAGGACTGCCACCCAGAACTGTGACTCAGATCCAAGCACAGGCAAAGCAAGAGACTCCTGCTGAGCACAGGTAGAGAGATCCCTGCAGTCCCCTTCTGATCAGTCACTGGATTCCCCCTCTGTCTGTGGGCCAGAAGCTCAGGAGGCAGCTGCGGCCCGTGCTTGGGACTTGCGGCTGAGACCTAGCCTCTCTCTCACCGTAGTCACAGACTTTTCCCACTGACCTTCCAAGTTGTGTTTGGCGTTCATGGGTTGAGAAGTCTAGAAACCGCCACAGCCGCCGAGATTCAGTCCTCTGAGGCCTGCTCCAGGGCTGCTGCAGCCTGCACGCCCATGCTGAACTGCACTCCTCTTCCTCCCCAGCACCATATACCTTTCTGATCAACCATCCAGGCTGTCTTTGGCTGGGAATTTGTTTAACTCTGTCTTTTTGTGGGTTCTGCTGCTTTAGAATTTGTTTACAGCCATTTTTTATAGATATTTGGAGGAGTTTGGGGGAGAGCTCAAGCAAGCCACTGCTTTTACTCCGCCATCTTGGCTCCACCCCTCCTATCTGTATGAATCTTTAGCTAGTCCACTGTATCTGGGCAAGGCTGGAACCAAATGGAAGCTTAGGGCTGGAGTAGGAATGCAGGCAGAGGATGAGGGCCAGGATGAAGGTTAAAAGTAGGGACAAAAATGGGAAAGTTTACATAAAACTAACTCCAAATGGAAGAGATGTTGAATGTGGGAATGAGTCAAGAGAGAAACTGTTTCCCCATATCTTTTTTTGCACCATAAAGTGATTAGACTTTCTCTGTTTGACCTTAGTGGAAGTTACAGGGAAGGTATTCATGCTTTGGGTAAGGATTTTCATATACTCAGGTAATACCCAACCCTAATCAACGAGGCATGTATATTTTTCTTTCATTTTCTAGGGTCCCAAATAAAGGAATATTATGTTAAGTCTTGAAGATTATTGCACTCTTTTAAAAAAACCACAGAAAAGAAAAGGAGGTTTGAAGAACAACCGACAAAAAGTGGCACTGCTTTTAGAACTAACATGTTGGTAGCTGAATTTAATATACTTAAAAAAATAAAACAAACTACATGTAGTAAGATTCACAATTTCATGTTAAGTAATCTTTCTGTTCTTTGTACATGGAGATATTTGTTTGATGTTTGCCGAGTTCAGAACAGCAAAAAATGTAAAAAATTAAAAAAAGAAAAAGATTACCACACTTTGTTACTACGCAGAATGCATTAAAAAAGAAATCTTTGTAACTTATCACTTACACAGAATGGTTATGCTTTTTGATAAAAAATAAACAAATCTCAGAAAAACACATAATTTTCATTTTTTAAACACAGAATAATCCTTTATCTAGTAGAACCATAATTGTTCAACATCAAAGGGATAGTATCTGAAATTGACACTATAGGGATATCATTTTGGCAGTTCCTTAAAGATCTTTCTTCCTTGACAGAATCACGTTCCTTCCCAACAGTCAGTTTCAGGTACCTTGTAACCTTAATTATGTAACACCAAACCACTTAATAAAATAACATCATGAATTCAAGTAAGTTTACCAGTAGATTATTTTTCTGATGGAGTTTAGTAAAGGTTCCCTCTCTTCCCTCCCCCACCATGGTTGTCAAATCCAAGTTAAGATCTTAATCTTTTACTTGAAGTGAGGCATCAGTGCTCACCTTTAGGCTTTACCACTATTCACAAAATAGTTAAAACAATAGAAATAAGGATGTGTGAATATATCTGTCACAATTTTAGTTTTTATTTCTAGATAAAAGATTATTTTAGTGGATACATATTACCCATCCCTATGTTATACCTTACTTTATTTTCTGAAAATTATAAATACTCCAAGTTGTTACTATGATCTGAAAGACTGGAAGCTTCTTGAGGGCAGAAACAATGTCATAATCACCTTTGTTTGTGCCTTCCCCAGAGTCACTAATAGAAGAATGCTTGATAAATAAATGGTTCTTAATAAGTGGCTATAGAATGAAAGCATTTTGTTACTTGCATAAGACGAGTCCTAATTAATATTGTGTGAAGATATATCACATCAGCCAAATGAAACTTCTTAGGAAGCAATGGAGAGCAATATGTAGAAATTTTCTATAAAGAGCAAAAAGTCCCAATGTTGCTGTTTCGTGATTTTGAGCAAGTCACTTAACATCTTGGGCTCTCAGTTTCCTCAGCTATAAAGTGAAAGAGTTGGGCTAGATGATGCTAAATGTGTCCCTTCTAGCTCTATGAAGCTGTAGAATCAAAGACTAAATAAAAGAGCCAAAAAGTTGAGAGGGAGGGTGGGGTTGCACTAAGAATGTAAGGAAAAGTGAATATTAAGGGAGATCCAGAATTTTTGTTATTCCTTGTTATTCTCTTTGCAGCCATTTTCAGAGGCAGACAATAATAGCACATTCTTTCAATCCTGCTGTGATTTTTGATTTAATAAAAAAAGATATTTACCTTAGTTAAACAAAAAGTTATCTTAAAGGCTCTCCTCTACCTAAGTGTCTCCAATAAATATGGCAAAAATCAGACACAATTCTGTGACAGACTCCACTATGGAGATAACTGGGTTTAGGGACCTACTAAGAATCTGCATAAGGCATGAAACAGGGAGACATGCTCACCTAAGGCGTTCATCAATGAAGGATGGAGGCGGAAAGTTTGAACTATAGGAGGCCCAAACAAACAAAAGAAGGTTCCCCAATGATGGGTCCATGTCCCAAATGTACCTGATTGTAGACAAATGATTCTATCAAGCCCTGGAATACAATAAGAAAAGTTAAATTCATATTCAATGGAAAGAAATTTCACTAACCATTCCCAAGCCAGCTGAGATCTCTTCTCTTATCTAAGGAAGAGTATGCTTATAGAGCATTAGGATTCAGCAACAAGTGTGAAATTTTTCCTAGGGAACCTACACACACACACACACACACACACCATATAACTAGAGTGACCATTCTGTATTTCAAGAAACCTCTTGTATAACCAATATGATTCTCTTTCCTACTCCTAAATCCCTCTCCTTACATATTATAATTTCACAGTGCTTTCAAATTTCCAAGACCTTTTATGGAAAGAGGTCTGGTCTAAGCAATGGTTTCAGGGAGGATAAGATCTCAGGGAGGTTTTTTTTGACATATCCTAGATCAGTCCTGCACAACACACAGCCCGCCAAAGGATTTTTGTCAGTGTGTGAAAAGTATAGGGCTGCCAGTGTGCGCTTTCTCCTGTTTGTCATATGACCCGTGGCAAGCAACCATTGTCAGTCTGTCTCTAGTCTAACCTATCTGTGTCCCAAAGAGGTTTAGCCTATTTTAATTTTGGCCCCTGTCAAGTTGTGCAGGTCTGTCATAGATGTTAGGCTGAGTTCAATGTGGGGAATCAGGCCCCAGAAAGAATTAAAGACAATCTGGTATAGGATAGAGTGCTGGACTCCAAATCCAGGAAAAATTTGCTTTAAATCTTGCCTCAAACACTTATTCTTTGTAACAGTGGGCTTATAACAGCCACTTAAGGTCTCTGAGTCTCAGTCTCTTTATCTATAAAATGGGGGAATAGAGATAACACCTCCTTCAAAGTATTGTTTGTACAAAATGATCCAATGCACATAAAGTTTTCAATACAATCAAAGTACTATATAAAGGCAAGTTATCAATGTTTTGTTTTGGTTTTTTCCCCCATGACTGAGAGCTCCTCTTGACAGAAAGGGAGAGCAAGAACTGCTCTAATGTGGAAATAGGGATATTTATTTTTGCAAAGGAAAATGCTGCATATAATTACAATTTTATAAAATGTTTCAGAGCCAAAATAGTGACTATCAAAACTCATTTTTTCCTTGCTCTTTTTTCAGATAAAAGTATTTCACCTTTGTCTAATGTAACCCAGATCTGTTTCAGCAATTACTACGGCCTATAACACTATTGCTCTGTTGTCTGGAAAGATGGCATTTGAATGAAAAAATAAAAAATTTTTAGTGGGAAGGAAAATTTTGCAGAATTTGCACTTTGCAGCATAACACTTGCTACATTCTTAAAACTGGTGCATTCTCCCATCTTTACGCGGGGAATAGCTAGCTATGTAGTAGTGAAAACTTGGTTCATTGTTTCCCCAGGAGATGATGTATGGTTAAGAATTCAATAGCTGATATTTTCAAAGTATTTCTTAAACAATCTGCTTACCTGACAGTATAGCTTAACTCATAATTTTATTAGCTTTATGATTTTCAAAATGCTTTACAAAGAAGGTGTCATTAAGTTCTCACAAAAACCACTCAATCTGAAGTTCATAGTACAATTATTACCGCCATTTTAAGGAAAATGGAAGTTGGAAAAAGTGAAATGATTTGCCCAAAATCATATAGCCAGTAAAGTGACAGAGCTCATATAGGAACAAAGGTCTTCATTCACCAAATCTAGTGTTTTTTTTTCCTTCTCCCATGCTGACCCTCACAATTTTATGATTAACATTGACAATATATTTTAGTGGTTCCACATATTAATTGTCAAACTAGTTTGTGATGTGAAGGGATACATTTAAAATCAATAATTTAAAATTAGGGCTCTCAAAGGGCACGAAAGTATCCTCAATATCAGATAGAAAATGCAAGTTAGTTGGGCAGTTTTCACTTTATTTAATAGCTAGCATTTTTTTTTGTACTTTAAGTTTTGCAAAGTGCTTTACAAATATTATCTCTTTATCTTCAACTCTCGGTGTTAGATAATTAGCTATTATTATCCCCATTTTACAGATGAGGAAAATGAGGCAAACATTGGACTAAATGTCACCCAGCATTACACAGGTAATATGTGCATGAGACCAGATTTGAATTTGGGCCTTCTTGATTCCAAGTTCAATCCTTTACTTACTATGTTACCTAGCTGCCTCTAGGGTCATGGGTTTAGAGTTGGAAGAGATCTTGGAGACCATTAAATCTAATCCCCTCATTTTACAGATGAGAAACTGAATCTGAGAAAGGCTGATGACTTGCCCACAGTAATACACTAATAAGTTTCTCAACTCAAGTGTTCCCTGACTCTATATCCAGTACTCTCCTCTACTCTGTGATTGTGCTAACATAGTCTTCACAAATGCAAAATAAGCTATTGATACAACTGATGAGAAAACTGTCTAAAAAGAAAAAATAAAATATTCATGAAAAAATCAGATTCCTTCTAATTTAAACAAAATTAAATAAATCTGTTATATTATCCTTCCATTCCATTGTCTGAAACACAAAAGGAACCTTTAGCACATTAGGAAAACCAAGTGGACAGAGAAATGTATAGTATCCATATTGTGACATGTTTTTGGACAGGCACACCCAATGTATTTATCCATCAACACATATTTCTTGGACTGGCACTGATAATGGGTAATGAACTGGGGCCAGAACTGAATACAGAAGGAGAGCAGCCTAGATCACATTTAAGAATTTTTCCACCTCTTCAGGAATCCTAACCTGTTCCTTGCCAAAGCAGCCTATCTTTATCTGTTTTAATTGGATTTTTAAAGCAATAGTAATCATCAGGTCTTGGTTGAATGACTACAACTTATGGGACAATAGGATCTCAGAAGAATCAAAATTGCAAGTGATCCATAGGGCCATCACAAGACATAGGGTGAGTGGCAGTAGAATGTGAGCTGCTTGGGGGCAGCTAGGTGGTGCAGTGGATAGAGCGCCTGCCCTCAAGTCAGGAGGACCTGAGTTCAAATTTGGCCTCAGACACATAACACTCACTAGCTATGTAACTCTGAACAAGTCACTTAACCCCAATTGCTTCACAAAAAAAAAAAGTCAACAGAGATTTTGTGCATTCTCAAGTCCCTAGCACAATACCTTGTACATGGCAAGAAGAAGTGCTTATTTAATTAAATTAAAGTAGACTGGAGTATATTGTCAATAATTGTCAACAAACAATAATTTGTTTAAGTATAATGCATCATCAAAGAAATATCCAACTGGAGAAAGAAATGGGCTGATCATGTTGAAAGTGAGGGATGGTCAGCCCAAATGCTGCATTGGTATCCATGAAATATGAAAAGAAACACAAGAAATACTTAAATATGAGGAATAGATAAAAGGGTTAAAGCTAGAATCCGGAAGATATGAGTTCACCTCCCCACTTTGGTACTTACCAGTTGTGTAACCTTGTACTAGCCTTTTAGCCTCTCTGAGCCTCAGTTGCTTCATCTGTAAAATGGGGAAGATAGGTCTTGTAGTACCTACCTCACAGGATGGTCATGAGGCTCATATAATATAATGTGTGTAAACTGTCTTGTAAATTTTAAAGCATTTTGTAAATGTCAATAATCATTATTCACTGTACTATTCTACAAGAAAGATTTCCAGAAAGACATGAACAAGACTCATACATGATGATTAGGCATTTGTGATTTATAATTTGTGCCTCTGTAAAGAAAATTCATTGAAATTTTCAAAGGAAATATATTCATCCTCTTTCGGTTTACCCCTGCCTAGCTCTCCTCCTGTCCCCATTCTTTCCAGGAGGCAGGAGAGCAGCGGACTGACAAAAGAAGTGGTAATGTCTACAGAAGTTAATTGACTGATTCTATCTATTAGATAAAGCTTTCATTCTTCACTTCTTGCTCTAGAATAACATCTAAGTTAATTAAAGAAAATTAAACATTAAAAAACTAAAGGAGGTTTGTTTGCTGAAATCAGAGATAGGATAGAAGATGTAGAAGGTGTGATCCGGGAGATCCTCATCAAGTTGATGAAGGTTTCTCTGTTGGAAGAATCTTTTAGTTCTAAATGATGTTTGAGGGATAAGAAAGTTGGACATTAATAAGGAGGATAGCAGTTGGGATGGTGAAAGACCTTGAATCCATGCTATGTGAGGATCGCTTGAAGAAACTAGGGATCTTCACCCTAGAGGAGAAAATATTGGGGAAAGAAAAGAGTAATATCCTTTTCTAATTATTTGAAGGGCTGTCACAAGGTAGGCGAATTAGATTTATTCCATTTGGCCCCAGAAGGAAGAGTAATAACAGTAGAAAGAACAATAGATTTAGCATTAGAGAAACTGGGTTCAAATCCTATCCCTGCCATTTATTACTTATATGACCTTGGGCAAGTCCCTTAACCACTATTGATCTCCATTTCCCTATCCATAAGGTGAGAACATTGGAGTAGATAATTCCTAGGGATCATTCCATCTCTTTTTGATCTTTAGATTACATTTAGAACTATCCCAAAGTAGAAATAAATTGTCTTGGAAGGTAATGTCTCCCGTCTCTCTCAATGGGGATCTTCAAGAAAAGACAAATGGCCCTTTGTTGGTTATGTTATACTAGGCGTTCTTTTTTGTGATTGGGTTGAATTGAATGGCTACTGAAGTACCTTATAATTCTGCCAGTCTGTACTACTATGCTGAAGCTTTTGTTCTGCATTTGAAGACATCTCTTTATAGAAATTATGGATAATCTAAATGATATCGTGGTGAGATGACTGAGTGTATCTCCTGATGGTCAGAGAGTAACCTTGGCCTGAGTATTAGTGAACTCATTTATACCTCATTGAGGAGGGAAGTTAGAAGTCTGTGTCTTATTCTTTACTATTTAAATTTTGCTTTATTCAGTCAGACATCAGCAGAACATTTAAAAAAAGTTTCATTGATATATTTTGTCTTCAACATCATCTTCATTTCCAAAAGAAACAGAGTCTGCCCTCAAGGAGTATACATTGTATGGGGAGGATATAACATTCAACACGTGCACAAATAACATTGGTTATGTTTTCACTTTACTTTACATCAATTCATATTAATGTTCTCATGCATCTCTGAATTCTTCATATTGATAATTTCTTATAGTCCAGTAATTTGCCATTACAATAACGTGCTACAATTTGCTTAGCCATTCCCCAGTTCTAGGGGATCTGCTTTGCTTCCAGTTGTTTCGTATTAGAAAAGGTGCTATTATACATAATGTTGGTGTATATGATACTTTTCTTTCTGTCTTTGAACTCATTAAGGTATATGTCTTCCATTGGGATTTCTGGGTCAAAGGTAGGGACATTTGGTCCCTGTTTTCCCTTCTGGAAGAGAGCTGAGTGAGAAGAATCTAGGGAGAAAGAAAGGATGGTGGCACTGATCACTGGAGGAAGAGAGGAGAGGTAAGTTCTAGGAGAATTCAAAGATGACAGAATGGGGAGAAAGGGAAATTGAACTGTAATGAGAATTTTCTCACGGCGGTGGGGGAGGGGGGTTAATGCCAACCATAAGCTACCATAATACCACAAAGACATGTTAACACATATGGTTTGGCTGTGAGTTTCCTGAAGCACAAGTCAAAACTTGGGCATTGTGTTGTAACAGTGTGAACCAACAGGCTGGCCAAAACTTGCACTGGCTGAAACTGGTAGGTTTTCTTTCTTCCTTCCTTCCTTTCTTTCCCCCTACCCCCCTCACAGCATAGCAAATAGTCCGGGGAAGTTGATATATCCCCTTTCCATTTCATTGTAGGATTCAAATGTTAACAATGGTATTTCTCAGCTTATGAGTAACTCTGTTTCTCATGCAAGTAAGTGAAAATTTGGATTGTTTACCTCATGGTAGTGATGGATCACCAAAGCATGCCAGAAACTTAAGATGTCAGAAAACAATGAGGTAATTTATTGGGTTATCCTCCATTCTACACCCACAGCACTGAAAGGATGATCTCTACATTTCATTATCTTTTTGTCGTTGGTTTTCCCAGGGGAACTATACATACACACACACACATATACATATATATACATATATGTCTGTGACTCTGTGCATATATTACATACAGAGTATTACATACAACCTAAATATATGTATCTATTACAATGTATATAAAATATATGCATGTGTGTGTACACAAATTAATAACAGTGGTGTTTCAACAGTATCTCTCAGGATTCTTTTGTCAGATCTCTGGGTGACATCCCATCAGCACACCTGGATTTATAATAAGGTGAAAGAGCTCAAAAGTCCTCTTATAGACTGCTGACTTGTTCAATTTCAGGTGCTTAGAAACACAAGGAGCAAAATTCCCACTACTGTGGAGAATGATTTTTTTAAAACATACAAAGTTTAAGACTCTTGAAAATGCATAAAATTTCAAAGGGAGGAGATTCTCATAGATAGACCCTTCTCATTTCTAAATTCATATTCATTTCTGAAACAGAGACTAAAGTATCTCAAAAAGCCTCCCAAGAATGTTATCTTTTGTACTCAACCCCAGTATCTGCTGCCAACCCCAAACCTCAGAAAGCTGATTTTATGAGAATAGACTCTGTTCATGCAGCAAACATAGCCAAGTAAATGGTATTATTTAGCCCAAAATGTCATTCCCCCTCCAGCTCTGTTTCACTGCTCTTAATAGCAAGCAATGGCATTGAGAAAGCAACCCTAGGATTTCAATAGGTAGGACAATTTTAAGAACCAAATGGCTACCCTCTGGTAGACACAGTTGGGCCCCTTTCCAATAATCATTGGCACTAGCAAATGTCTCCTCACTAATCCTTTCCATAAGATCCTTCTCCACAGTCCCAAGTTCTTTCAAATTAGATTTATGCATAGATCAATCCATTAACAAACATTTATTAAGTACCTACCCTTGTTAGGCATTGGAACACAAAGACAAAAGTGAAACAGTCCCTTTTCTCAAGAAGTTTACATTCTATTGGGGATAAACAATATGTACATAAATGTATAACTAATTCCTGACTAGTGTGAGGAAGGAATCCCATGACTTGTTCAAATTATTTGAATTCACACTGCATATTTTCAATGGGCAACCACATTTTATACAATTATAACTTCTAATAATGTGAATTAAAATATATATGCAGAGCACTTCACAAGATTCAGCATTCTCACTAATCAGGGCCTATTTCTACATACAAAATAGACAAGAGACTATTTTTAATTGCATTGCAGGCATGGGGGAGAGCCAGGATAAAAATCACAGAGATGGAGAAGGAAATAAAATTATGAAAATAGAAGGAAAAGTAATTTCATTGACCACAGAATGTATGAAGGGGAGTAAGGAAGTCTGAGGCCAGGTTGTAAAGGTTTTTAAATGCCAAAGAGAGAAGTCTATATTTGCTCACAGAGTTAACAAGGAGAAACTAAAGTTTATTGAGTAGGATAACAACATAGTCATATCTATGTTTGAAGAAAGTCGTATTAGCAGACATGTAGTGTATATATGGCTGTTGGGCAAGATATAAAGCAGGGAAAACAATTTGGAAGGTACTACAATAGTCCAAGTGCGATATGATGAATGCCTGAACTAGGCTTGTGGCTATGTAGGTGGAGAGAAGAGGAAGAATGCAGAAGATGATGTAGAGCTAGAAACAACAAAGTTTGGCAAGTGATTGATCGTGTGAAGTAAGAGTGCAGAGGTGAGGAGGATATTGAGACTATGAGCTTGGTCTACTGAATGGATGGCCAGATTCTCTACAGTAATAGGAAAGCTGGAGAGGGAAAGGGAGTTGGAAGGGAATCAATCCACAGACATGTATTAAACACCTACCATGTTTCAGACAATGTGCTAGGCACTAGAAAGATAATGACTTCCTGTTTTGGATATGTTGATTTTGAGATGACTTAGACAGCCACTTAGAAATATCAACTAGGCAGTTAGTGAACCAGGATTGGAGCTCAGGAAAGAGACTATATCTTATAGGACAAGAATAATTCCTCAGAAGATGAGAGCTATAAAATCTGTTACAAATGCAGTGAAAGGCCTTTTGTCCAAATGATCTCCTGTTCACAAGCTGAATCATAAGCAAAGGGTAGATCACAGGAACTTAGCAACTAAAATAATGTTTCTAGGTACCCCAGGCTTCACCTCTTTACCCTGAGATGACCTCTGAGGATTATAGACTAGTAGCAATGAGCGGTGGTAGTGAGGAGTGGGAAGAAATCCGCTCTAACCTTAGGAATCCATGAATCTTCCCAAAAGGTCAATTTGTATCCACTCCCCACCTCCCCTCAACTCCCCCCTTTCCCATCAAAGAATCTGTTGCAATCAGGTCCTAGATAATCTAATCTGAAATGAGACCTTTTAAGAACCAAATCCAATGCTGGATGGTATGTATGGAGGTATGGGGGAATGATAGGAATGGATGGGTAGGATATTAGAACACAGAGGGATTAAAAAGTACCTACCTTCCCATGGTACATTCCCTTCATGCCCCATTATCAGGAGATAGTCTGGATTTGCACTGTAATTCATAGGGAAGCAATGGTGTTTTCCTAGGCCTAAAATTTCATTCATGTAAGGAACCCCAGTGCAGGATTTTCTCCAATGTGGATGAGCACTTGGGATACAAAAACACAAATAAACAGCAGCTACCATCAAGGTGCTTACTTGGAGAGATCACTGAATGGGTGTTGCCTCAGTCAAACTGAGACCTGTTAAAGACCTCAGCTTAAAAAAGCCAAGGTCTCCCACTGCATCCTGGGCCATCTCCAGTTGTCCTAATCTGTATCTCATCACTGGACCCAGATGGCTCTGGAGGAAAAAGTGAGGCTGGTGACTTTGCACAACCCTCCCTCCCTTAAATCTAATTCATTTGAATGTCATGGCATCACCTCCCTGATGTCATAGTCCTGCTTGAGAATGAAGGACAAACAACAATAACAAATAGACAAGCAAATGTAGAATGCATGCAGAATGATAGAGTAATTTCAATAAGGAGAGATTATTAATAATTGCTTGGATCAAGATAGACCTCATGTTGAAGGAGGCACTTGAACTGTGTTCTGGAGGAAGCTATAAATTCTATGAAGTGGAGATAGAGAAGAATGCATTCCAAACATGGAGGATAGCTTGTGCAAAGGCACAGAGGTAGGAGATATACTATTCTTTATGGGGACAGGTTAGTTTGACTGAGATGAAAGATGCAATCAAACATATTTACTGAGTACCTAGGGTGTCCAAAGTCCCTTTCAAGGGCACCACGGCTCTGCCACTAAATGTGATCCAACACTTCTGCTTCCCATCAAACATCTTCGTTTCTACTACCCCTAGAAAGCACATTAAAAACACATAGAAGGGAAGGGAAGGGAAGGAAGGCAAAGCAAGGCCAGGGAAGGGAAGCCTCTGAAAATGAGAAAGTTAGACTCAATGGCATCCAAGGTCCTTTTCAGATCTAAACCTATGATCCTATGAAAATGACTCCATAATTGTGTATGACCTACCAAAGAGCTGACAACATCATCTAAGCAAGGATAGCTTACCGTTTCAAAGAATGTAGTTGGCGCCAAGACACAGGCTGATTGATCATTTTAACTGTTTAAATGGAGGAGCTAATTCATGTTCTGATTGAAAGTCTACCTTACAACAAAACAGCTCTGTGCAACACTTCTTGTGGGGAGCCAGTCCTGCTTCAAAGAGACTCTTGCTTCCCGGGACTGTATGCACTATTTTCTTTATGCTTTGCCAAAATGTTTATTTGCCATAGCATAGACATGGGCTAAATATCACTTACGTAAAGGAATGTGAATCACAGAGAAAGGATGATGTTACATGCTCACAGATGCCAAAGTGATCAGAAACACTTCAGAGATGAAGTCTAACTCATTACTTACCTCTCTAATATTTCAGAGGATTGCACAGGGGCCGGTGAAAGATTCTACAAACAATATGTAAAGGAGCCATCAGCACGCGGGCACTTAAGCAAGCAGGACATGTTTGGGGATAGTGAATGCATGTGCTAAAATCACTTAATCATATTACCATTAGCAAATACCTGTTAGCTGACGCATTTTCTCACTGGCACTCTCTAAAAGAATTATAATGGTACAGCCTTGTGGCGCTATCATTGAATGAAAGGTGAAGTCTCTCTCTGCCAGGCTTCTTTGCAAAATCAAGAGACTAAAACTTTCTTTGTTAAGTCAATTGTTTCTAGAATTCTGACTATGTTTTCCCATACACAGAATGCTGAAAGTAGTGGTTAGGTTCTCAGCACATCTTATGGACAATAGCTTATATTTATATGACACTTTATATATTATCTTATTTGAACATAGTAGTAATCAGCTGAAATAGATAATAAAGTGTAGGGGAGGTGCTGCCCATATAGTTTGGATATATTTCCCTATGGATTGTCTCAACTGGACGACAGGAGGAATGAATATCTATGGAATATTGTCTATTCTTCTCCAAGAGAGGCTTTGATTTCTGCCTTCAGGGGAGTAGGAAAAGAGCACCTGAGACTGGTCATGATGTTCTCCTCTGAGACTGGGTTCTCAAGAATATATTTGTCTGGTCCCAATGAATATTGCTAGGTTACAGGAATGATTTTGTTTAAGTTTAAGTGGCTTTCCTGATCACTGCTCCTTAAAGGGGAACAATTTTTTAGGTTCAAGATGTTTTCCCCATTGCCAACACTTAAAAGAGAGAAGTAGCTCAGGTTTCTATCCACAAGCTTGACTCATCCCCACTGCTACCATACAAATGCTAGTTACACATAAGATCATCACAAATAGTTAATAGTGAATAAACTCACTTATCTAAGCAGATAGTAAATAGAAATCAGAAAAGTTACACAGATTAAAATATGCCAGACAATGCACACAGTGAATAAGCTCCCTGTAAATTCTTTACTCCCACTTGTAATGAGATAATTCAACCAAGAAAGTGAGAAAAAAAAATTCCCTGAAGTTTCTAGAGAGGAAAAAATGGAAATCAGGGACTTGTTCAGGAGTTGGCTTTCTTCTACATGTCAGCCTTTCAAAGTATTCTTCTCCTGGGGCCTCTCCCTGAAGAGAATCTGAAACCTCTTGTATCCTCTCTTGAAGATGGAAAGAAGAGGAATATTTCTTCTCTCCTAAGCCCACATGCCAATGCCACCCTTCACGAGGTAGGAGGAATCATTCTCTCCATCAGTCCAAAATTACACCTAGAAGTAGTCAATAAAATGTTCCTGGGCAGCCCAGGTTAACATAAGCATTATTATCCTCTGATTTTTCCAAGGCAACATTAAGTTAGTAGGGGCAGAGTTTACTTATTACTAATAATCAGAACTATCTAAAAGGTGAATTGGCTGCTTCCAGATATAGCTCGGTTCTCCCTCATTAGAGGTCATGAAGACTAAAAACAATTGCTTATGGAAAATGCTATAGAAGCTATCGTCTGTCAGGTATGGATTGGAATGAAGGTCCCACTTAGGTCTCAGCTTTTATGGTTCCATAAATTGGCTCTTAAACCCTGGTTTTCTGACTCTAAGCTTCACGTACTATCCAATGATCACTCAGCAACCCCATCTCACAGCTATTTCTCATGCAGGGAGCAGTATCAACTAAGAAAGAGCAAATTTGACCAGTTCATTAAGACCAGGGTTGAGTTCATTGGCTGCTAATAGGCATATTCTAAGGCTATATATCACTGCTCAAGTTTTCCTTTCAAAGAGCCATTTGATCAATCAGGTTTGAAGTTAAAGAAATAATTGAAAACTGTGAAGGACATGCTAAGCTGAAAAACTGGTAAGTATCACACTTAGACTTCTTACAAATAATATAGTCTTTTTGAATAAGAAAATCAAAAGAATAGATGATTGATTGTGATATAATATTTTAATATTGTGAGCTCATCAATGTTAGTGTTCTCTTATGAGGATACTCCCTCCAAATTAACAAATATTTATCAAGTACCGGCTATATAGTGGATAGAGCAATGGGCTTGGAATTGGGAAGACTCATCTTTCTGAGTTCAAATCTGGTTTCAGATGCTAACCATGTGACCCTAGGCAAGTCACTTAAGTCTGCTGCCTCAGTTCCTCATCTGTAAAATGAGTTGGAGAAGGAAATAGCAAACCATCCCAATATCTTTTCAAGACAACTCCAAATGGGGTCATGAAGAGTCAGACGCAACTGAAACAACAGAACAACAACAGCCTGCTATATGCCAGGCACTATGCTAAAGAACTGGGTGTAGATGGCAATTCTTGTCCTTGAACTCCCATAATTCTACTACAAAGCACCTAACTAATATTCTGAAGTCTTCTTTCCTTTCAGCCTTTTTATGCTTCCTGAGCAGTCAATCAGGAGGTGTCCATCTGTTATCCTTCATTCTCATTATGCATTCATCCTACTTTTTCTGATCAAATATTTTCCATATCATGTCTAATATTAATTATGCCATAGAGGAAACTGAAAAAGGACTCAGTCCTGGGAACATATGGATTTGGTGTTTCTTTAGTGCACGATTAGTAGGTGCAATCATTCTCTTTCCCAGTCTCTTCTGTTTCCTGTCCACTAACCACATAATAAAGTGGACTTTTTGCCTGACTGCTGAATCACAGCTGAAAGTATATTTAAAAAAAAAAAAAGATTACAACAGAAGCAGCTTAATTCTTTTTTTTTTTTGCCTGACTTCATTTCAATGAGGAAGGAAAGGATCTATAAATCTCTGGGTAGGGAAAGTACCAATGAATTCAGTGATTAAAGCCACAGGTACATGGTACTGCTATTGCTTTTCTGTCTATTCTTTCCTGCCTTGGATGAAGGAGTGTTGGAGATCAAACAGAAAAATCTGCAGTGTAGTGAGCTTGGGAAGGTCAGAAGGTCCAGGGAGGTGAATCCGTTCCAGAGACTGCTACTAGCACAGCCCTAAAAAGAGATTTAAAGGACCCAGTGTAAGTAGCTAATAAAAAGGGGCAGCTAGGTGGCACAGTGGATCGAGCATGAAATCAGGAGCTCCTGAGTTCAAATCCGGCCTCAGACCAAACACTTGACACCTACTAGCTGTATGACCCTGGGCAAGTCACTTAACCTCAACTGCCTAAAAATAAAAATAAATAAATAAATAAATGAAATTTTTAAAAAATAAATAATTTTTTTAAAAAGTAGCTAATAAAAAGTCATAGAATAACTATACTTACTCTGAAGTAGAACACTAGGGTCTTCCATTCGGTGTCATCAGGCATTTCCAGAAGCACTCTCACCAAATGCACATACTTTAAGGACTGAGCCCTCATCGGGCAGTCCCCCATCAAATGATGATGATGATAAATATTTATTATTTTAATGATAGTAATTTATAATAACAATAATTATTATTATTGATTATAAAGTAGCTGCTAGGTAGTGCAGTGGATAGAGTGCTGGGCCTGGAGTCAGGAAGACTCATGTTTTTGAGTTCAAATCCAGCCTCAGATACTCACTAACTGTGTGATCCTGGGCAAGTCACTTAACCCAGTTTGCCTGTTTCCTTATCTGTAAAATGAGCTGGAGAAGGAAATGGCAAACCACTCCAATATCTTTGCTGAGAAAACTACAAATGGGGTCATGAAGAGTCAGACATGACTGAAATGACTGAACACAACAGTAGCTGATATTTATATGGTTCTTTAATATTCAGGAATCACTTCATATACGTTATCTCATTAGAAACAAGCCTGTGAGGTACATGTTATAGATGTTATTATCCCACTTTATGGAAGAGAAAACTGAGACTCAGAGAGGTCAATCAAGTGATTTGTCAAAAGTTATACTACTAGTAAGTATTGAGAATAGGATTCTAACCCAGGGTTTTTTACACTAGGCTACACTAAGCCTGACATATACAAATAAAAAAAAAAAGAAAAGAAAGAAAGAAAGAAATCTCCAAGTTGGAAATAATCCTGAACTAGAAATAAAAATAAATAAGTTTTAATCCCTGCTGTGCATTAACTCTTATGAGCATATCACACAGCCTCTTTGAGACTCAATTTCATCCTTAGTAATAAGAAATTGGACTAGATTATCTCTAAAATTGCATTCAGGTCTATAATTCCCTACATCCCTGATGCTAAAGCAAAGCTGCAGGTAAGTAACTATATTCTCAGAGCTCTCCTTACTGATGAAGATAGCTATTTGATTAAACAATTGGGGGTTTAAATTTCAAGGTCATAAAATCATCAATCTAAAGCTAGAGGGGATCATCTAGCACAATTCCCTGCATTCTACTGAAGAAGATCCTTAGGTCCAAGAAGAGCAAGTAATTTGCCTAAGGTCACACAGTTAGTAAGTGTCAGTGGTAGAATTTAAATTATGCAAACTAATCTTAGCTTACAAACCTTTACAATTCCACACCAGGTGTCACACTTCATTCTTCATTATCAATACCATGTGCTCCTATGAAAGTTCTAGACAGATAGAACCCATAATGGACTCTTCATCACCCCATTTCTTCCTTGGATCCCCAACCTTTGCTTCCATTTCATATGCTGACTGACATCTTTTAGTTGCCAAATGCCATCCCCTTTATTTTCTTACTTTTGGACATGACTCAATGTTTACACTCTATGTGCTTTGACCGCAGCTTCTCAGATTTCCCTAACAGTGGCGGCAAGAGATAAAAGGCATTCCTTACTGTTGAGGAATGAATATTTTCAAAAGCAATTGGCTCCTCCAGTGTCCTGGCCTTCTGAGAAAGAAATACAGGGGAGTACTGATATTCTTAAAGCTCCCCTTTACAAAAAAAAAGTCACATTGACATGTAGAAAATTATTTACTTTTTTCCCATGGCCATGTGCTGTGAAATATTGTTTTTAAATTCTACTCTGATGCCTTATTGTGGCATAGAGACTACTCTAGGTTCTCAAACATTATGTCAATGGAGCATAAGCTCTGGCAGGTTCTATGATGTTGAAAAGGCTTAGAGTATAGGTTTGGTATCAGGTTAAGTCTGCTTTCCAAAGACTAGTCTCTTATAAGTACAGAGAGGTTTTATCTTTAGTAGACTAGCCACTTAGTGATGAATTCTCTGGAAATATGGAGAAAAATAAGAAGAAATTAATTTATATGTCATTAAAGATAAATTAAGTCAATATCCTGATTTAAATTCCTGTGATCAAGGAGTCAACTCATTTCTCACCTTTGTATCAAAGGGGACTTTACCAACATACAATCTCCTGTATCTCTTTCTGTCTTCCTCATGTATTTGATCAATCATCTAGATTAGTGCTTAATGTGGCATCCACAGACTTGGGTGTCCATGGAGCTAATCAAAAAGGTCAGAGAATAATTATATTTGCTATGAAATGGAGCACTAGGGTCCATTTCATCATATTTGATACCATACATATGGGGAGGGGGTATGAGCTTGGATACAAGAAATATTTCATCTTTAACCTCACACTGAAATTTAGTATTTCCTTCATTTATTTAAAAGCATTATTCTGAGAAGGGTTCTACAAACTTCACCAGACCAAAGGGGTCCATGACATATGTATATATAAAGTTAAGAACTCTGAAGATGAATGGGTCCAAAAATACCCCAAAACTACTTGGATTATGCTTCTTTGAAGCCAGAAACCTAGATGATCAATGGACACTTTATAGTTGCAGAATAACTACTCACACATAGCAATGGTGACAGTTTTTCCTCTGCTGAAATAGCATCTATTAGATATAGACATGCAAAAAGGTCAGAGGAGACAGATTACAGTTAGCATAGTTTAACTGAGTAAATGGAACACATCTACAATGCCATTTTGTCATTGGACATTAACTAAGAAATAGATTGAATGTGATTGTGGGAAAAGATGTTTGAAAGGTAGCTAAATAGGTGTAGATTTAGAATTGGAAAGGCCTGAAGATGTCATCTTGTCCACCCTCCTTATTTTACAGATGTAGAAACCAAGTCTTAGAAAAGAGAAATGACTCTCTGAAGGCGACAGAGAACCACAAGTTGAACTCAAGTCTTCTGTCTTCAGTTCTAATCTCACTACAGTAATGAAGACTGGACACAACCACTACTTTGTAGGCCTTCACATTAGTCCCAGAGCTTGACATCAAGTCAATCTCATACTCTGTTATTTGGCTTCCAAAAATATGTGCTTGCCCTTTGAATTTTTCTTTGAAACTTCCTTTCTTGAGTTATTAAACTTGTATGGTTAGAGCCCAGTGTTAATAAGATGTCACAGATTTAATCATCACCTGGAATTACTAACTTTACACTGAGAAAATCCATCCTGTAGCCACAGACACAATTCTAAAACCAAATGGATAACACTTTCACATGTAGAAGGAACATATATGGTTATAGCTATTACCAGCCAGAAGTGCAGTCAGTCCCCAAATGATGAAAAGGTTGTATGTCCAAAATCCTTCTTTCAAACAGTTATTTGAAACTCAGGACACATTTTCTCATAGAGAAAACTCTGTCAGCGTTCATTAGATATCCAGACCAGTCCACAAAAGCCTATATAACACATAATATAGCCAAAGTATGGTACTAATGCTTGTTTCAACTACATCATAACACTGTTTCTGTGAGGAAAAGCATCATGTGTTCCAAGCCAAGAGCATATGTCCTCTGCCCAGTAGTGGATACTCCTGATTCCTGTAAGCAGCAGAGGGTAAGGCTCCCAAGTTAGGGGCCAGTGGCTCCATCGAAGTCAGGAGGAGGGTGAATTGTTGCTGTTTGTCCTTCATTTTCTGAGACCAATGACATCACAGAGTGATGTCTTGACTCATGAGTGAATTAGATTTAAGTGAGGCAGAGTTACACAAAGCCATCAGCCTCACTCTCCTTTCCAGAGTCATCGAAGGCCAGTGACAAGACAAAAGTATGGACGACTGGTAATGGTCCATGATGCAGTGAGTGACCTTGGCATTTTTAATGTCTGACCAGGCTCTAAGTGCTCCACAGCACCTGCTTCAGCTTTGTTGGAACAAATTGCTCTCATTCTACCTGGGGAAATTTTCGTGTACTTGGGGTAGACATCCCCCCAACTCACCCATGGGTTTGGGGGAGGGTGAATAGATACTCCTGATAGTGGTAATTTATTAACATTTTACATTTGCATAAAGGAAGACAATGCTTTTAGGTAAAGAAGTCTTCAAGTGCATGGATAGGAAGAAAAAAATTAGCAAAGGAAAAATAAGAGTAGATGGGTGAAGGACATTTGATGCTACAGTTTATGTCCTTCAACTTATCTGTATCAGCAGATGTTTCCTATTTGCGAGAGTCCAAACTAACAATTTTTTGATGTTTGTTCGTTGGTATGTTTATTTTGGTTGAATGTAATATGTTTTAATCATTACTTTATAGGTTTGGACCTCAGTGAATGAATGAATACATGAATGAATGAAAAGACATTTATTAAGTGTTTACTCTGGGCCAGACAGAGTGCTAAGTGCTGAAGGTAGAAATACACAAAGCAAGAAGTGGCAGGGAGACTTGGCATGAAGATGTCCAGAGACCAACATCATAAGTCTGGGTCATATAGCCCTAGAAAGACTGATTATTTCCTCATAGTTACTATGCCTAAAGTTTGAGCAATAGCCACAAGAGAGAAGACACATTTGAGCAGGTAAACAAGTGAGTCTGGCTTACTCTGGCCATGGATACTTCATAACATAGGGATAAGAACTAGATTTATAATTTCATTGGTGCAGGGACCTTTCCGTGAGGAATTTCCTCTATCTATGTAGGCTGGAACCTACTCCACAACTTACAGTCTTAAAAATTGGCTGGACCACTGAAAGGTCAAATAATTGACATAAAGTCACATGATCAATATGCATCACAGACAGGATTTGAACTCAGGTCTTAGTGACTCTTGGGCCAGCCTTTCATGTAGAACTAAAATAACACAAATTAGCACATGAATAATTTACTTGTACATTATCTATAAAAATACAACTAATCAATATCCCTTCATCTATTTTAATTGAATCACTAATTATAAGTGATTTTGCAACTTAGAGCAAAGTTTAAAGAAATAAGAAGTTAATAACCATTTTTATAACTCCCCTTCCCAAATGATCTTCGAAGCTCAACATGCTATAAAAGTAACTGCTCATAAATATTAAAGATTAGTTATTAACTGGCTTAGCCACTACCATGACCTATCAAATATCTCAAAGGGATTTTGCCTTTTTTCCTCCTCTAAACATTGAACAGAATAGAATAGCTTTCTATTTGAGTTGTACATATGTTTCTTCACAGATGTTGGCTGTGTGTCTGGGCCCTTTGCATTCAATTAATAGTGTGTTTTTGTTTTTTTCAGAAGGACTTGTCCCCATATTTATAGCAACTTAATGTTCCATGATATTCTTCCCTTTGGATTCCTTATATATTTTATTTTTCTCTTTACATTTGTTCACATATGTCCTAGGTGAAATATGTTAATCATACTTCTTTTATTCCTTTGAAATCCTAAATAGTGCTGCTTAGATACCCACTGATTCTTCTGTTTATCTTCAGTGTCCCTTCTGTGACCATTATCTAAGGCCACCTACATGCATATGGCTTTGAGAACCTCACTCTAGAGATATACACAGAACATACTGTATGCAAGTTTGATGAATGACTAAATATTAAGCCTAAATTATATTTTAGTAGTGACAGTAACCTATATTATGTCAATTCATTGTTTGAAAGACAAAAATTATACATTGATAGTGGGGTAGAAGAATATTTTTAAAAACCTTCTTTTTTAGTTCAACTGAAAACAATAAGAAATAATAATTTCTCCAGCTTAAAACCATTTTCAGACTATTCCCTTTAGGAAAATGGGTAGAACCAAAGCCAAGGCCTTTTTAGGGAAATGGAATAACTTAACTCTAGATAAGATCATTGTCTCCTCGTTCACCTGAAGAGATTGACACTCTGACTGCTTTGACCCACCTTGCTGTTCTTCTTTCATTTTAGTCATGTCCAACTCTTCATGGTCCCATTTGGGTTTTCTTAGCAAGGGTACTGAAGTGGTTTGCCATTTCCTTCTCAGCCCATTTTACAGGTGAGAAACTGAGGCAAGCAGGGTTAAGTGACTTGCCCAGGAACACATAACTAGTAAGTGTCTGAGGCTGGATTTGAACTCATGAAAATTAGTCTCTCTTATTACAAGGTCCGTGCTCTAGCCACTGTGACGCTTAGCTGTCCTTGACTTACCTTAGCAAGAGGTAGTTGTGTCCAGCCTTCATTAGGGAAGTGAGATTTAGATCTGTCATCAAGATGAACAAGCTACATCTGCAATCAGAAAACCTGGGTTTAAATTATGGCTTTTCCACTTTTTGTGGAAGATAACCATATGTCAGTGGATAACTTTAAATATTACCAAGGATAACTGAGCAGACAAGTTCCTAACAGAATTTAGCATCACTTCTGAGCCATGATTAGTGTCAGGGTCTATTGCTAGAACTAATGGGACTTTACAGAAGAAGTAGATGAGTCAGTTAATGCTGACAGTCACAGGCTTCTACTACACAAGAATTTAGGGGGTGTTTTTAAGGGAAGGAATAAAAAGGAAGCCCATGTGGCTTAACTGGAGACACCCAAGAGGGCAGCAGGCAGAAACAAGGCAAACACCGTAATACAGCCCTTATATCATACTATAGTATATGGCTTTATGTACTACATACTATTTTATTTTATACTATTTATTTTATGCTATATTTTATATACTATAAAACATTCCTTATACTGGGACTGGGACTGATCTTTCCAAAGTATGCATTGAAAACAGAAAGAAATGGATATAATTATGTGTTCACCAGTACACCAGAGGCATACATCAAGACAAGTCATGTGAAGACAATCAATTGCCAAGTTTTGCTCTTTCTACCTTCATAACATTTTTCATATATAAGCTCTTCCACTCTATCCTTCACTCAGCTATCAAATTAATCTTCCTAAACTATGTCACACCCACCCACCCATTCAATAAACTCCAGTGACTTCCTATTACCTATAGTCGTTGTTGTTTGTGGTTGTTGTTTGTCCTTCCTTCTCAAAGAGGACCAATGACATCAGGAAGGTGATGTCATGACTTGCAAGCAAATTGAATTTAAGTGAGGCAAGACTGTACAAAGTTACCAACCTCACTCTCTCCTCCAGAGCCATTTGAGTCTAGCAGTATCAAATATAAAATCCTTGGGTTAGATTTTAAAGCTTTTCAGAACCTGGCTCCTTCCTACCCTTTCTGTCTTTTTATACCTTACTCCCCTCCACATACCCTATGACCAACTCACACTGACCTCCTTGCTGTTCTTCCCACGGGGCACTCTATTTCTGGACTCTGGGTCTGGTTCTATCACTGTCAATGGTGTAGCTACAATTCCAAGCCAGGTAAATAGTTGTTTGTATGTTGTCTCCCCCATTCGACCGTGAGCTCCTTAACAGTAGGGACTATTTTTGTTTGTTTATCTCACCTTTCTTTGTATCAGGAACACTTAGCACAGTGCCTGGAATGTAGTAGGCACCCAATAAATTGACTTGACTTATACCATAGAAAGAAAGAGTGCTGATTCTAGAGTCTGAGGAACTAAATTCAAATCCTATTTCTGATGGTTACTACCAGTATGACCATAGATAAACCACTTAATCTCCCTGGGTCTCAGTTTACTTGCCTATAAAATGAGGAAATTGTATCAGATGACCTGTGATGCCTCATCCATCTCCAGATCAGTGATCCTTTGATGGTTTCTTGGACAGAGAAGAACCAGGATAGGTAAAAAAACAAACAAACAACAACAACAACAAAAAAAAAAAACAGAGGTTTTGTTTTTGTTTTTCCCAAACTACAAAAATGGGGCATCAGAGTAAGACTTTAAAGGATATTTCTTTGATGATTTATATGGCTCAAATATGACCTTAGGTTCTCAAAGGTCAGACCAGCAGAGTTTGAGTTACAACAGGTTTACCAAGTTGGAAAAGCTTCAAGTTAAGGTCCAATGTGTTTGTTCAAGGGCCAGCCTAGTAAAGTTGAGAGAGTTTCATTTCCAGAATTCTGGCTACTAGGTAATGATTTTTTTTTTTTACCAATGCTTCTTATGAAGAACATCTACTGGGAAGTGTAGTAAGCAATAACTTACAAAGTGATTTTCCTGAAGTACAGGTCTAACCCTATCTCACACACACACACACACACACACACACACACACACATACACACACACACACCATTTGGTAAACTCCAGTTGTTCCCTCTAACTTCTAGGAACAAATACAAAATCCTCTGCTTGGTGTTCAAAGTTTTTTATAACCTAAGTCTCCCACCCACCCCAACATTTTTCTAGTCTTTTTACACTGTACGCCTCAACATATACTCTTTGATTCAGTGACATTGGAACAACACACTCCATATTTCAACTCTGGGAATTTTCTTTGGCTGTCCCCCATGTCTGGAATGCTCTCCCTCCTCTCATTTCTACATACTGGCTTCCTTTAAGTTATAACTGAAATCTCTTCTCCATGAAAACAGCTGAATGGACAATGACTAGAGTATGTGAATTATATGAGGATCTAGCAAAGGAGACTGAGAAGTAGGGATCTGATAGGTTGGAAGAGAACCAGGAGAGAGTAGAGTTCCAAAAGCCTAGAGAGAAGAGATTATAAAAGAAAATAGAGTGATCAACAATGTCAAAGGCTGCAGAGAGGTTAAGAAGAATGAGAATTGAGAAAAGGCAGTTGGATTTGGCAATTGAGAGATCACTAGTAATTTTGGAGAGAGCAGCTTCAGTGGAATTATGAGATTGGAATTTGGATTGCATGGGTTAAGAAATGAGTGAGAGGAGATGGAAAAAATGGAGGTGCTTATTGTAGACAGCCTTTTCAAGGAGTTTGGTCACAAAAAGTAAAAATATATATATATAGGATGATAATTAGTAGATATAGAAGGATCAAGTAAGGATTTTTTGAGGTTGGGGGAGACATGTATCTTTGTATGTAGTAAGGAAGGATCCAGTAGATAGGGAGAGATTGAAGATAAGTGATAAAGCAAGGATGACAGATGGAGAAATTTTTTGGAGGAAATGAGATGGAGCAGGGTCACTTGTGTAGATAGAATGGTTAACCTTGGTAAAGGTAATGCCACCTCTTCATGTGAGATGAGGTAAAGTAAAAGAGAGGTGAGAGAGAAGGTGGCAGAAAACATCTGAGTGACACGATATGACAAAGAGGGGAAAAGAGGGAGCTTATGGTAAATGGTCTCAATTTTTTTCTATAAAATATGAGGCAGGGCTGAAAAGGATGGGGAAGGGGGAGCCATGAGAGATATGAGGAAGGATAAAAAGGTGTAGAAGAACTGCTTTTTGAGAACTGGATGATGAGCTGATAATGGAGGTATATAAGGATTGCTTAGCAGTAATGAAAACCAAATTGAAGTTGGGTGTCATAAGTTTGTAATGGATTGGTTACATGATTTTCTCCTCCTACACTCACCTATGTCATGGGGTGGGGAGGAAAGCCAGGTTTCATTGATTGCTAGAAGATGGAAGGAATAGGGGAGTAAAAGATTTAGGTTGAAGCAAAGTTTTTTTGCCTATCAAATAGACATCCAGAGCACACAGTGGAAGGAGTGAGTGGCATTTGGTTGAGGCTTAAGGGTGATGGAAATAAGGAATTGGGAAGCAGGAGATGGAAAATGAAATTGGATGATAACCTATAGGGTTTCAGAATCACAGGGATGGGTAAGGTACATCCAATGGTAAGAATGTTCATCATTGAGCAGAAGGCACAACTCCTCACAGAAGTGGCTAGCAATCAGGCAGAAGACAAGTGCAGCATGGGATGGAAGGCAGATGGTTAGATGGGAAACCCCATTTCATTATTCTTCTTCCCTCTGAAAGCTAGAGATTGGGTGAGAGATGGCACAGCAGAAGATCTAAGTCCTGATCTCTATTAACTTTCCTCTTCCTCTTCCCTCAAGGGACAACTGTAATAGAAGACCGAAGGGCTGAGATCAAACAATAGGTTGCTCCTCTTCTGTGCCACAGGCTTTCCACATCTCCAGAAAAGGTCAGAGGAACATTTGGTTCCTCTTCTCACTTAAGATACACAGGTGTCACAAGTGGACACACAGGGGGAAGTCATTACCCAGGTGGAAATCTGCCTGGTCTCTCGCCACTTTCCCTCAGGGCACAAGAGGAAATGGAAGACCCAGAGTAAGAGCATGGCCTGGGTCCTCTTCTCACCTGAGGGTGGATTGCCATGCAGCAATCAATGGAAATCTCTGCAGAGAAAGTCTCATTTGAAGCCTTCCTTCAGGGGACACTCACAGTAGGAGATGGAAAGGAGATGAGAAGGCAGCTGCACCATGATGACAAAGTCTGGACAGTTAAAAGCACATCTAGGAGAGGAATAAAGACTTTCTTTAGGGGGCAGCCATTTGAGACAATTGTGCTGACCTCAACTTTTCAGGGACCTCTGCAATTGATGCTGGTAATTAGATAGTGGGAGAGTAGGTTACTTCAAAATTGTCAAAAATGCCTGAGGCTTATATACAAGTGATAAGCTACGATCTAACCTTACTTCTGAAGGAAAATAAATGAGATTAACCCCAAATCTGCTCCCCTAGAGCCCTGACTCCAAGACCCTGTCAAAAATTACATCTTAGATGTGATTTTATTGGGATCATAGAAATAAGTGTTAGAAGCAGGAGTACGCTGGATCTAGCTCGTACTGGCCCATGAGAACCAATTATTAAATTTCCAGTGGGAGCATTTGCACCTTGGAAATAAGCAATGTTACAGATGAGGACTTGGTTTATTCTTTTATTAATTATTTATATTTATGAAAGTGGAAAAAACTGTTAAGAATAAAAATTAAATTTAAAAGTGTGTGCTGTATGAGGCAGCCAGGTGGTGCAGTGGATAGAGCTCCAGCCCTAGAGTTAGGAGGACCTGAGTTCAAATCCAGCCTCAGACACTTGATAGTAGCTGTGTGACACAGGTCATTTAACCTTATTACTTCACTAAAAAGAAAAAAAAGTGTGTGCTGCCTAACTCCTCTGACTTCAGAACCAGTGGGATTTTTGTCATATCACAATGACATTCAACTATTTAATTTCAAAATTCTTATTTGTACATATGCCATGCTTAGTTTGTATATGATAATGAGTTTTCACAGAACTAATATAAGATATTTGCATACTTCAGACAAGGATTAAAAATGTACTCCCTGTGGCATTGTTCTTTTTACTATGAATCATGCCTTTTGACATGACAAAATAAAGCCCTAGATTATCTGGAGAGAGGAATTCTTTCCCAATGCCTAGCACAGTGCCTGGCACATAGGAGGCATTTAATAAATATTTATTAATTGAATTGTATTAAAGATATGTGCATTTCAGTAATCAACTACCAATCCAGAAGAGTCAATATGAAATATGCCACCCATTTCCTGCCAAAGAGGGGATAGACTCAAAATGCAGAATGAAATGTACATTTTTGGACATGGTCAATATGGAATTTATTTTGTAGGATTATTCATAAATATGAGAATTTTATATTTATTTTGTTGTTTTTTAATGCTTGATTGAGGGTGGTAGCAGTGGAAGGAATACAATGAATGTTTGTCAAAATAAATACATAAATAATTTATCTCAAAAAATAAAATGTACTTTATAAAAAGTAATGTTAAGAAATAAACCATGTTGTCTCCCTCAATGATGTTAGCCTTAGATAGTTATCTACTTTACGTGTTTATCTATTTTTAGTTCCTGCTCTGGATTTCCACCAAAATAAAGAGGGGTGGGAGGCTTAGAAGTAACTGCTAGTTAGACTCAAGGAGTATTTTTCCATAAGCCAAACAATGCCAAATCACGAAGCTTTTAGAATAGCTTTTCAGTCAATTACTAGCAAAGCTTCCCTCAACAGACAGGTGGATGACAAATAGTCAGATGTTCATTTTCCAGATGGAGATCATGCATTCACTCCAAAGTTACACGGGAATACAGCCAAGAACCAGGATCAGAATTCAGTCCTTCAGTGTTGTTGTGCTCTAGTTAGAACACATTGCTTTGCAATGACCTTGGCAACACCCTTTCCAAAATGCCACTGCCCTGCAAAGGGACCCTGCCATTTCTGAGACCATGGTCCAATTTTCCCTCCTCTCTTTTGGTGGATATCCCCAGGGCTACAAGCAGGTCACTAATTTTGCCCTGTTGTATCATCAATTATCCTGTACTAGTCGATGAAGGAGAGCTCAGCACTGAAGCCAGACAAGTGTAAACATCCACCAGGAGGGATTGAGTAATGGAAAGCAGGAACTACTCCAACGGCTACTTTCCATTGAAATAGTAATATGAGCTCTTTTCATGAGATCAGCAACCTTCATTGGCTACTTTGGGCAAATAGAAAGGGAGGAAATGTAGAATGATAATCTATTATTCTTCCACCACAGCACTGGATGCATGGTTCCATTTGTTGACTTATTCATTTAACCCAGAAGAGAGTAGACTTTCTGTGAATAGCCTGGCTTACCTTTGGCTCTGCAGCACTACAGTTGGAACTATTGTACGAAACCAGGCAGCAGAGACAGAGGAAGTCACTAAGGGTTTAATTCCATGTTAGAAGAAAACATAGGCACCTGGTTACCTAACCCAGGTTCCAAAATGACTTGTGATGACTTGTTTCTGGTGATAACACAAAGCCTGAAGAGAAACACTAAGCCTGGAAAAGGGGCAAGCACGGACATTCATGCCACCCTCTTTGCAAGTTAGCATCATTGTACTGTCCTTTGCGTTGTCTGTTGTTACACATAAGCCAGAACCAAAGGAACTGAGGTAAAGCCCTTGACCGGACTGTTTCCTCCAGCTCTTTAGGAATGTTTACTGAGGTGTGGTGTTTTTCAAAACCTTTAATAAGAAGTACGCCATGTTCTCCAGTCCCTCGGCTTTGCTAAATGTGTGGGAAGGACACACTGTTTCGACTTCTTTGCCAGGATTCCAAAATATTCTTTGCTGTTGTGAACTCCATGCCATCCTCTGGAAATGGAGAGCAAATAGTCCTGCCATGACCAGAGCTTGGCAGAGCAACTCAAGAGCCAGGTTTTCTAAAGAAGAGAAACCTCAGTCTGTATAAGACACAAAACTTGAAGTGTTCATGAGAGGGGTGGACTAGCTCTCTAAGGTACCTTTAAGCTTTAAAATTTTGTGATTCTTACATTCTATTCATAGAAGGTCTTAGGAAGAAAACAAAAATTGGTGGTCTTAATAATGCAACTAATGTTTGTATTTCAAAGACCTAAGAAAGATATTTAAAAAGCAAAATAATCTTTAGTTGCATTTTCATGTGCTTGAAGTCCACCTTATATTTGTTTTTATTTTGTATTTGGGGTGGGAGGGGGAGGGGTTTCTGGCTTTGTGTTCCTTGAATGCAGAATGGAAATTCTACTAATGCAGATAGGCCACTTGACCTTTATTTGAAAGCCCAAAGAGTTGTCTGAAGATCAATGAGAGGTCAAATGATTTGACTCCCACTATGGTCACACAGCTATGTGTCTCGGGCAAAGTTTGAACCCAGGCCTCCATGACTCCATTGCCAATTCCCCATCCACTACCCCATGCTGCCATTCCATCACTTTGTAAATAATTATAGAAAATTAGCGAGCCCACCCATTTTATTAGCCAACAAGTCACAGGTTAAAGGAAATAAACATTGAAAAAACATGCACACACAACATACCCTACGTATAGAATCTCAAGGGTGGAAAGCACCTTAAATGCATGTATTATAACCTATAGCTGAAAAAGATCACCCTTTACTATATCTCTGACAAGTTGTCACAAAGTCTGTATTTGAAAACCTGTAGGGAACAACAACAACAAATGGAGGAGAGATTGATGATGTCTCACTTGTGATGGGCAATGCTGCATAGGATATCCTACTACAGAAAGGAACATGTAGATGATGGTAAAGTATTTATAGAGACAGTCTCTTTCTGTCTCTCTGTCTCTGTCTCTCTCTGTTTCTGTCTCTGTCTCTCTCTCTGTCTCTCTGTCTCTCTGTTTGTCTGTCTCCCACAGCCGCCCACACCCTTTGTAGTACATATATTAGTAGTTGTGGGTATGTTGGGTGTTCAGGGAGGACTAGCACCTCTAGAGGGCTTATTGAGCCCTTTTCAGGGCTGCTTATCCATCTTTGGTGTCCACCTGCCATCCCATTCTCACTTGTGGCTCCAAAAAGCCTAACATGTTCAGTGGACACAGTAAAACTGTCTGGACAGACAAGCTAAACCAGGTTGAGGACATCAACAGGCCTCAAACCCTTTGGTGAGTTAATGGGATGTCTACCAAAGCATGTGAAGACTTCCTCCAGTGGAAAGGGAAGATGAGAACAATTTGTTCCAACAGCCAGGTGTCTGAAGTAGGTGCTGCGGAGTTCTTAGAGCTCGGTTAGACACGGAAGAAGCCAATGTCATCCGCTGTATCCTGGGCCATCACCAATCCTCCTGACTTTTGTCCTGCCATTGGACTTTGGTGAAGTTAGAATAGAGTGAGGCTGATGATTTTCTGCAACTCTGTCTCATTTAATCCAATTCATACACAAGTTAAAACACCATCCTGTGATGTCATTGATCCTCTTCAAAAACAAAGGATGAACAACTAGTAGTTGCCCATTTCTGCATTTGGTCACCAGTTCCAGTGGGTAGAGCATGGGATCTGAATTTACTAGCTGCATAGCCCTTGGCAAGTCATTTAACTTCTAATTGCCATAGTTTCCTCATCTCTAAAATGGAGATACTAATAGCAACCTACATCTTAGGGCTGTTATGAAGTGAAAATATTTTAAAGTGTTTTGCAAACTTTACAGAACTATATAAAAGCTAGTTGTTGTTTTTATAATTATTATGAAAGTTCATAGACTAAATTCATTTCTGACTCTTTTTCACTGTAGTTCCCCAGAAGCATCAAGGCAATCGACCTTAAAGCCACATTTTTACCTCTGTTGTACATTGAGTCTTCTATTGCTGAAGTATTTGTGGCAAGGGTCCTACAAAGGTGCTACTCATAAAGTAAGTGGAATTTAGTCTTCGCTGTTGGAAAGAGCACCTCAGTAAAGAGTTTGGGCCCAGCAAAACAATTGTTTCTGACCCCAACAAAGTGAACCAGAGGCTATTACAAAGGGGATTTATCCAAAGATTGGTCATCTACCGAGACTTGAACGTTAACTAGTCCTGATCATGAAAGAGGGAAAGAAGGAGTGAGAGTGAATGTTGTTTCTCCTTTTAAGCCTACTGAGTGAGAGGTTCTTCCTGTGCAATCACAAATAATTTTTGACATAGTCCTCAGTTACAGGGACTATGAAGACAAATAGAGGATTGTTTCACCACCTCAAAATAGAATATGCAGGGGTAACAATACACAAGTAGAGTACATCAGGGGTTGCTGCATTATTCCAAGGGCCAAGTTCTTCAGGGCTGAGCCAGAATGCATGCATTTTCCCACAGAGTCCACATGTGCCCAGCTCCATGGGAGATGCCTCATTCCAGCAGTTGGGGAGTATAGGATGACTCCACTGATCACTCTGTATTACACTTATCTCAGAATTTTGGGAAAGAACCATCAGCAAACTACAAAGCAGTTAGGAAGAAGGAAAATGCCTTTCCCTTTTTGGCTTCTGTGAATTGAAGATTGGAGGTTTATGAGAAATTAGAGCACTCCATGAATCTGATTTTACTGAATGTTTCTTCTCTGACCAAATGGCCATATATAGACTAGGATGAAATGCCACTCTAGTTCTGAATGATATTAGAAATTCTTAGCTATGTGTGCTGACTGTGCTGAAGTTTTTGCAATCATTTGTCTGTATCCTATTTCTCCATGTCCTTTCAGCGTTTCACACACTTACATTCATTCATCTTTCCGAAGTGTGGCAGCATTGTGCACTGTGTGATTTGGATGCTAATAAGGAGTAGAGCCTGGGTTTTAATGTAAATGTGTTACCTAAGATGATTAACTTGTATTAACTGCTGCTGCTGCTGCTGCTGTCAAAGGGTCGGAGTGAGCAAAGATCTCCAGGTATAATCCAAAGCCCCAAACACTAGGTCTGGAAAGGAAGCCACTTACTGACAATACCACACTATAGAGAATCAGCCCAGATCCAAGCTGGTGGCTAGGAAATTGCAGAAACTTTTTTGAACTGCAGGAATTATAACTTTCAATCTTCTCTACTAAAATATAAAGAAAATAATCATAGTTTTAAAGCTAGAAAGGACCTCAGAGGTCATCTACTGTAATACTTTGTAAGGAAGGAAAATACCTAATCCTTGGCCAACCTGATTAGACCAAAGTGAAGTTGTTACCAAGGGAAAATATTTTGTTGCATAAAAAAGGAATTCTGAATTTAAAAAGATAAATAATCATGCGCTTATCAACTTGTCTTCCTTTCAATGCAATTTCGAAATAAACCTATTTCACTATAATATCATTCATTATTTTAAAAAATGCTTAATAAGACTTGGTCCTCTAAAAAAGTAGAATAGGGGGCAGCTAGGTGGCATAGTGGATAGAGCACTGGCTCTGAAGTCAGGAGGACCTGAGTTCAAATCTGACCTCAGACACATAATACTTCCTAGCTGTATCACTCTGAGCAAGTGACTTAACCCCAATGGTGCCACAAAAAAAAATAGAGAGAGTAGTAAGTATTTCATTAGGCAGTGATTTAAGGGATGATTCTCCCATTAAAAAGAAATTGATTCCTTAAATTGACTCATTAGAAATTAACTGTTGGACTTTAATTCTTTTTTGGGGGGTAGGGTTTAAAATTTGCTGTTTCCACAGAAATTTTCTTTTAAAAGACAAAACATTCCTTGGAAAGACAACATAAACCATTAACACTTTTTTGTCTGACTAGACTAAGATTAGAAAACCAATATCTTTCAATCTCTTGAGGGAATGAGACACACAGGACAATTAAGGTTTGATGGGGAGGAAGAGGACAGAATATATTGAAGGGATGTTAATCCTGGCTCAGTTGTGGCAGTAGAAAGGCCTGAATGATAGCTCCACAGTCTAGAATATAAATAACGTGGGACAAATAAACTTTTAAAAAAAAAGTGTTAGGTATATATGTGTATATATATATATATATATATATATATATATATATACACATTTATATGTATACTATCATCATCATATCTGGCTTAACTCCTTTCATTTGTCCCCCTCAAAAAAAAATGAACCCTTCCTTTCATACCAAAGAAAAGCACTTAAGCCAAACTCAGAGAGAAAAGAACCAAACAGACTAGACTATGCAACGTTCCTCACTGGTGGTCCCTCAATTCCCTTTCAGAAGACAGAAGTGTTTCAACATAAAGGTTGGTCACTTCAATTACTCTTGACTTTGGCTAATTTTTAGTGTTGCTTTGAATTACATTATAATAGTCTTTCAATATATCATTCTCCTGGTTCTGTTTATTTCACCCTTTTATCATGTTTCTGTGAATTCATATTTTATATTCCAATAGTTTATATTCGTATAGCACAATTGTTCAATGATCAATAAGCCCTTGATTTCCAGGATTTTGTTTATTTTTTCTATAATTGTCATTATGAACATATTTTATTAGCCATTGACTCCTGTCTTTTTATCTTCTTGGAATTTATATTCAGAAGTGAGATTGCTTAGTCAAAGAATACAACCATTTGTAGTGACTTTCCTTACTTAATTCCAAATTGTTACCCAGAGTATTTAGACCAATTCCCAGGTTCACCAACAGTGTATTAGTGCGTCTATCTTTTCATAGGTCCTTTAATATTGACTATTTCCATTTTTTTTATCTTTACCACTTTGATGGGTATGAATCAAAACTTTAAAGTTATTTTAATTTGCATTTCTCTTATTCGTGATATGGAACATTTTCCCCTGCTGTGGTTGTTAATAATCATCACTTATCTGTTGGGAAATCCCTTATTATATGTTTGTGTCAATTTCCTTTATAACTTGGATATCAGACTATCTGAAATATTTAATGCAAAAATATTTTTTCCCTTTAGCAATTTCTCTTTTTACATTAGTTGTGATTTAAATTTCACTAATCCCATAATTTATTCTAGGATTGACTTTGGTCTTTAAAATTCATTACCTTTTCACTCCTGGTAGAGACAGACTTCCAAAATCTCCTTCTGTCCCTCTAACACTTACCAAATTTGGCAAGCCAAAGTTAACTGGCACCAATTAAACCTCATGCAATCAATATAGAAAGATCTGGAAATGAGTTGAGAAGAACCAAAGATCTATACTCAAAAGAAAAAAAAAATTAGGAATCACAGCAAAAGAAATTACACATTAATTAGGGAGGCAGTATGGTAAAGTGGAAAGGGTGCTGGATGTAGAGTCAGAGGACCTGAGTTCAAATCCTAGCTTTAATATTTATTCCACATACGACCTGGGGAAAGTCACTTAAAGTTTTTGGCATCAGTTTCTGAATCTGCAAATTAAGAGGATGGGGTAAGTTAATCACCAAAGCATCTTCTAGCTCTAAATCTACCAATCTATTCTACAATCCTAATCACCGTCATTGAAGTTCATGAAAAAGATAAAGGCACTATCCTAGAGCTAAATCAGTTTATAGCAAAGAAAGTAAAATATTTGGTATCTAAGTTGCATAGGTCAAAATAAATAAATATGTTCCACCTGTGTTATTTGTGGACTAGAAAGTTAGAAAGAACATCTCAATGCACACAGACATAATTTTGGTTAGGGAAGAAAAATGCAGAATCTAACCCAGCACAGGCTTATGGGATAGAGTGATAAACCACAGGGAAAGGGCCTAGGAAAGGGAAAGAGTTCGAAACCTTTGACCTATTGTGATTTACTAAATTGATTTTCCCTCTGATTTTTACCTGGGTCCTTTCAACCCAGGACATTTTAAAGGGAGAAAGGAATTTGAGTCATCAAACCACAAAGTTTTATTCAATTAGCTAGAGGCAAATTCAATTGATTTTTATCATTGCTTTTTTAGGCTAGATAATTGACAATTTCTTTTTAATTTTGCCAGTATTTTTAGGAACTATTTGTAGCATTTTATGTTTCTAACTTTATTTTTGAAATACATTTCATTTCTCAAGGATGTTAACACTTTCTGCTATATAATTTTGTGACATTTGTGGGGGGAAATTACATTTTCCTCCATAGATTTATTCTGCTTAAAGTCAGAACAGATAGATCACTCTGTATTTTCATTTTTCCAACTGTGTTGGCACTACTGTTGATGGTCTGGTACTAAAAATGCTCTACAATGGCTTTTTTCCAAGTGGCAAAATGCCATATTCCACAAAATATGTAAATGAGATATTTACATATCAGATAAAATTGTAATAATGAATTCCATGCTATTAGTAATTTGTACTTGCATACATGAAATCACATTGTGATTGTCCAAGTGTTTTCACATACACATTATCTTCTCAATCCCTTGTAATCTGATTTCTGAGCCTACCATTGTACTGAAACTTCTCTTTCCAGGATTACCTGTCATCTCTTAACTGCTAAAGTTAATACCATTTTCTCAGTCCTCATCCTACTGGAACTATCTGCAGCCTTTACCACTGTTCACTACCCTTCTCTCTTGGACTTTCTAACTTCCCTTGGTACCTTTCCAACTAACCCTTTCCAGTATTCTTTGCTATTTTATCACTCTTCTTGTACGCACTGAACTTTGTATTGGGACTTCTCCTCTATTCTCTATACTTATTCCCTTGGTGATCTCATCAACTGCCATGGATTCTGTTATCATCACTATGCAAAGACTGTCAGATCTGTATATCCAGCTCTAATCTCTTTCCTGAGCCCCAGTTCCACATTGCCAATAGCCTGCTAGATATCTCCACCTTAATGTCTCAACACATCAGTCAGTCCATCAATAAGCATTTATTAAGCACCTCCTAGCCAACCACTGTTAAGTACTAGAGATACAAAGAAAGACGAAAAGAGTCCCTCCTCTCAAGTAGCTTATAATCTAATGGGGGAAAATGAGACTTTAGCTGAATCTTAAAGGAAGTCAGAAAAGCTAGAAGACAGTGAGAAAGTTCTAGGTATAGGGGACATCCAGGGAAAATACTCAGAATTGGAAGATGAATTGTCACCTATGAGGAAAGGAAAGGAGGCTAGGGTTACTAGATCACAGACTAAGGTATAAGAAAACTAGAAAGGTAGCAAGGAGCCAGGTCATGAAGGGCTTGAACAACCAAACATAATTTGTATTTTTTTATGGAGATAACAGAGAGCCATTGGAATTTATAGAAAGGAGTGGGGGAGGGGAAAGGCAGTCATATGGCACCTCAGGAAAATTAGGGAGATCTATTTTGACAGCCAGGGAGAAGATAGATTAGAATGGGAAGAGCCTTGAGGCAAAGAGGCCAAACAACTCCTGAAGTAACCCATGAAGAAGGGTTTGTATTAGTATGGAGAGAGGCCACCTCTTCATGTGAAGCTAGAGTGAAGGAGTAGATAGTAGGAGATAAAAAGAAGTTATCTTAGTGACATGGAATGAGGAACAAGGGAGAAGAGGCTGCTCTCAGTGAATGACTGCTTTTTTTTTCCTTTTTGATGAGGGAATCGGGGTTAAGTGACTTGCCCAGGGTCACACAGCTAGTAAGTGTCATGTGTCTGAGGCCTGATTTGAACTCATGTCCTCCTGACTCCAAAGCCAGAGCTCTATCTACTGTGCCACCTAGCTGCCCCAAATAACCTTTTTTTAATGTGAAATGTGAGACAAGGTTTTCAGCTCAGAGGGTGCAGGACATGGGGAGAACACAAGACATTTGAACAGTATTAAAAAAAATGGAAAAGCTGCAGTGGGGAGTAGAATATGAATCAATTAGAGAATTGTAAAAGGATTTTCTTGCTGTAGTGAAGGCCTAGTTCAGATCATATAACAAATTTATAGTGCTCATTATTCAACTCATTACATTTTTCTCAAAACCAAATCCTCCTCTAAATTTTCATAATAATAATGATAATGCTGTTAACATTGTGTGATGATCAACTATGACAGACTTAGATCTTCTCAGCAATACAATGATCCAAGACAATTCCAAAAGACTCATGATAGAAAATGCTATCCACATCCAGAGTAAGAACTATGGAGTCTGAATGCAGATAGAAGCATACTATTTTCACTTTTTTTGTTGTTTTTTTATTTTTTCTTTTTCATGGTTTTTCCCTTTTGTTCTGATTCTTCTTTCACAACATGACTAATGTGAAAATGTGTTTAACATGCTTGTATGTGTATAATCTATATCAGATTGCTTGCTGTCTTGGGGTTGGAAGAGAGGGAGGGAGAAAAATTTGGAACTCAAAATCTTACAAAAATGAATGTTGAAAACTATTCTTACATGTAATTGGAAAAAATAAAATACTATTAAATGGGAAAAATAATAATGCTGTTGTTGTTGTTCACGCATCTCAATAGTGTCTGACTCTTCATGACCCCATTTGGGGTTTTCTTGGCAAAGATACTGAAGTGGTTTACCATTTCTTTCTCTAGCTCATTTTACAGATGAGGAAACTGAGACAAATGAGGTTAAGTGACTTGCCCAGGATCACACAGCTAGTAAGTATCTGAGGTCATATTTGAACTCAAATCTTTCTGACTCATGAATCGGTGCTCTATTCACTGTGCCACCTAGCTGCCCCATTAATAATAATGACTAGAATTTATATAACATCTGCTATGTACCAAGCACTGTGCTAAGCACTTTATAATTACATCATTTGATCTTCATAATAACCCTGGGAGGTAGCTACTACTGTTATTCTCATTTTAAAAATGAAGAAACTGAGGCAAACAGTTCAAGTGATTTGCCCAGGGTCACAGACCTAGTAAATGCATAAAGCTAGATTTGAACTCAGGTGTCTCTAGACCCATTACTCTGTCCTCTCTGCCACCTATCTGCCCGTGTCTCTTGAGGTTACCACTGTGTTACCAGTCATCCTGGATAACAAACTGGGAATTGTCTTTGTCTCTTCCTTCTCCCTAACCCCTCATATCCCATCATTTGCCAAGCTATATAAATCTGAGCTTTATAGCATCCATTCCCTTTTCTCAATTCATGTATCTCTATGCTCCTTTGCCTACATTCTCTCTCCTCTCCAATCTATTCACTGTAGATCTATTAAAATGATATTCCTAATACACAGAACTATGTTATATCCCCTATTTCAAAGCCATCAACTGCTCCTTGTCTCTAGGATAAAGTATAAAATCCATAGCCTGGCATTTCAAAACCCTCTACAATCTAGCTCCCACCTACTTTTCCATTATTATTTCACATTATTTCATTTCCCATGCTTTCCATTCCAGTCAAACTGAACTGCTAAATGATTCTAGCAGGATATTCCATTCCTCAATTCCACGCTTTTGCACCAGTGGTGACTGACATCTGGAAATCAATCTTTCTCAACACCAATTTAGAGAATCCCTAGCTTCCTTCAAAGCACAATGTATTTCCCATCTCCTAGAGTTCTTTCTTGATCTCCAGTTGTTAGCCTTCATTCCCTCTTGAAATGACTTTGGATAACTTTACACATACTTGGCATTTACTTACTTACATAATGTCATATCCTTCAGAAGAATACAAGCTTTGGGAGGAGGGGGAAAGATCCTGTTTTCTTTTTGGCTTTGTATCTCCAGCCCCCATCCACATCAATGCAGGAAGTCCTCACATTAGGAATTACTCAGAGTGATGAAATCATCAATTCATGTTCAGCCCTCCTCACCTTTCAAATCCCTAAGTCACCCAGCCCTGAAACTTCTAAGTCAATCTTGACTCTTACCTCTCTTTCACCTACAATGGCAAATGCTGCCATTTTTCCTCCTCAATTTCTGTCTTCTTTTTCCATTAATGCTTCTACCAATATCTCCTCAGCCCTGTTCATCACCACTTATATGGATTATTATAATAGCCTCATAACTTGTCTACCTGTCTCCAATCTATTCCCTTTTCAATTCATCCCTCACATAGATATTAAAGTAGTACTACAATGTGGAAGCTGATCATATCATTCCTCTGCTCCCAAATATTATGTGAATTTCATTAACTGTGAAATAAAATCTCCTCCAACTATTTTTCAAAGTAGTCTACAATCTAGGTCCAATCATCACTTTGGACTAACTTCTCCTTTACCAACTGTGTGCCACCACTAGTGAAATTGTGTTAGCTTTCTTCCCCATTTCATTCTGCCCTTTCCCTCCTCCATATCTGTACTTCTCTCCCCTAACCCCACTTCCATCTCTGCACATTAAAATTCTTTCCCTCCTTCAAGGTTCAGCTTAGGTATCATCACCTTCTCCATGAACCCATCACTCAGACCCCCCCCCAGCTTGAAATAATTCCTCCCTCCAGTCATACCATTTTTCTCTTTACTATTCACCTAACCATGTTCTAACTAGAATTATAGTTATTTGTGTAAATTTGTTATTATTCGCCCTTCCCCGTTTTATATATATATATATATGTATATATATAAAATATACACATATGATAAATGTGTGCATGTGTATATATACATAATATATGAATGTATTTATGTATATGTAGCTATATACACACATACATTATATATGTGACATATGTGTATATATAGTTACATATACATGCATTCATATATTATGTATATGTACATATATATTTGATAATATATTTATATATGTTTAATAATATTTATATAATATATACACATATATACATATACATTTCCATTGACTAGCAAAATGTGCTCCTTATGCAGAGTAAACAGTTGTTTGAATGGAATTCATCCTGTAAAGTATAGTAATCAAACGTCTAGGGGCAGGGGCTATGACATTATGAAAGCATTATTTTAAGAATATTAATCAGGTAATGAGCAGGAAGTATTTGGGGCAAGAGAAATGAAGGATGATGATTTAGGAGGATATTTCAATAATATAAACAGGAAGTAAAAAGGGCCTGATCTAGGCTGGTGACTATGAGAATGCAAAGGAAGAGGAAAAAAGATAAGAGAATTAACATGAATTCAAGATTAAATGAAAAGAATGAGAGGGAATAAACAAAGATAACTCAGGTTTTGAGCCTGGAAAACTGGCAGAATTGTGGTACCATTAATCAAAATAGGGAAGTAAGAAGTAAGAGCTTTGTTTTGTGGAAAAGGGATAAGGATGGAGTCAAAGGTATAATTAGAAGGTTTATTGGAATAAGAGAGACATTTCTTCCTCTAAGAAAGAAAAGGGGCAGCTAGGTGGCACAGTGGATAGAGCACCAGCCCTGGAGTCAGGAAGACCTGAATTCAAATCCAACCTCAGACCAAACACTTGACACTTACTAGATGTGAGACTCTGGGCAAGTCACTTAACCCCCAATTGCCTCACCAAAAAAAAAAAAAGAAAGAAAAGGAAAAGAGGAAAGAGAATATGTGTGAAGAGCCAGGAATATATTAAGAAAAGGGAAAATGGCCTTGATTTTTCTTAGTCAGTCAACAAACAAGGATTTATTACACTCTTACTATGTTCTGTACACTATGCTAAGTACTGGGAATGCAAAAAACAAAGAAAGAAAGAAAAAGAAAACTTCTAAAGGAGTTTGCATACTAATAGGGGGAGACAATACATAAAGGGAAACTGAAAAGGGGAGATTGGAATAGAAGGTTCCTAGTGCTGGACATGGAAGAAAAAAATTTTTTTTTCCACAGAGGGATGTATTTGTTAAGTTTGTATTATTCAGATTTGTATACAGTTGTAATTATTCATTGTAACTCTGTGACCTATAGATAATTTATCTCAGCTAAATCAGAACAAAAGAAGAAAGGATGTTTTCATTTGATCCAAGTATGGAAAAGAAATTATTGAACAAAGCCTAGAAAAGAATAAAGACATGACTGGTCTGGGTCCCTTCCTTAAATGGAGGTTTTTGTAGGTGCCTCCAAATCAAAGGGAGAGGTCCCAGAGGTTACTTCTAAAGTGAGAATTACAGGGCTGGAATACACTTCCAGGATGAAGACATTTCTGGGGCATGGTAGAAATAACCTGTAGAGCAAAGAAGAGAGAACCTGGAGAGGAATGAAGACTAGATCATCTTCTGAAAATGAGAATTGGGGAAAACAGAGAAAGTATGACATAACCAATGTGTGGAGTGTGCTCAGGAATCAACACAACTTTCTTATATCTTTTTCTAACTAGGCTTAGAAAGAGTGTCTTTTTTATGACCATTGAATTTCTTCATGTACCTACCCATGCCAATAATAGAAGAAACTGGGGAAAAGCAATCCCACTTAATTCAACATGATGTAACTGTGAGCCAAAAGTCTGAAAAAACTTCATATTTTGGCTGGTCACAAATGTATATGAAAGGTCAGGAATATAACTAGGCTGGTATGAAAGGTAATAACCTTGTGCCTTGGATTTAGCTTTATCTCAATGTTTTTCCCAAACTAGTCATCTACAAGGGATAATGGAAGGGTTTCAAAACTCTAAAACCATGGGACTTAAGACTCTCAGGGCTCTTGGCACTGTTGGTTGAACAGCCTTTGCATAGATGATGACTAGTTGTCGTCTACCCTTCTGAGATTAAAAATCAGGGAGGTATGCAGGATGTTCTTCATAAGTTAGAGGGCAGGAAGTTCAGTCCAAGTAAAAGATTAAGCCTGAGAGTATTTACTAGCTCAAAGGACTTTGCTCCATGTCTTAACAAGCTTGGGTCCTGGGGCAAAGAAACTCTCCCTTGGAAGAGAAAGGTCTAGCCAAAATTCTGGGAAAAAATTGACAGGCTTCCTCATAAAGAAAAAAATATATAAAATCTCCTTCTTCCCTCCCCACCACCAGGGAAGGCTGTTGCCTCTCCTATGACTGAAGCAAGAGTGGCTATTTTTCTAAAAGAGCTACAAAAAGGCACTGACTTTGAATTAAAAGAGCTTGACTGAAGAAGAAATAGCACTATAGTCAAAGACTTCAGCAAAGCCGGAAAGCTGAAAGTAGAGGGAAACTTCCTACCATCGACTCACTGGGGCTGACAGTGGCTAATAGAGACCATCGCCTAGGTGAGCAGTTTCTTGTGGAAGCTACATGTTCAGCAGAGCAGTTTCCATCAGAGACTGCATCCATCAGGGCAGCATCCAGTGGATACTAAACATCCAGGAATGACCAGTAGGATGTGCGCCCATCACAAGCATCATGATGACATCATTAGAAGACAAATTGCCCTGTAGTAACAGAGGCATGAGCTGTTCCTTCAACTTAAATGTGGCCTACCACATGTGTAACATAGTCATACATGTTCACCCTGACTGTTTCTTTCCACGTTTCCTATGTGTGTCTATTCTTTCCTCTGATAGTATGTATATTTATAGGAAAGCATGTCTCAGATTTATGGAGGAAATAGGTCGTTAATACTTGTCTTACTAAACCATTTCATTAAATGTTTTTACTTTAAACTGTTTTGTTGTTTTGTTTTGTTTTTTGTCCTCTAGCTGAATATTAAACATAAGCAAAGAGACATAGGCTTGTAGGTTATGATTTTAGTGAATTCAGACTGACAAAGTACTTTGAACATGAAACACGCTTCTCTGGGGGACCCACTCTGTAAATTGTGGAGGAAGTACTACAAAAAAATTAAGTGAAACTGCTTTAACTAAACTATCTCTCAGTAGTAATCTTTGACTTTTTTTTAAGGAAATAAGTAGGGAATATACAATTTGAATTCTGATTAAGAAGACAATTTAAAATTATTTTCTCCAAAGATGATTGCATTTTAATGTTTACATTTAAAGAGCGTTATCAAATGACTTCATAACCTTGGAAAATGGACTCTGGCTTGACCACTGCTGATGCCAGATGCTGTAGTCCTTCCTCAGGCTATTTCTGTTTCTACCCATTCACATGATCTCCACTTGATTTAAGTGCCAAAACTCCAGGCAGTGCATTTTTTGAAAATGGTTCAATTTTTCAAGTGGTTAAAGAAATGAAAATGAATCTCTTATCCATGAAAATTCTTAAGGTATTCATTATTCAGATGAAGAAATCATATGAAGATGTACTAGATTCCTTGCTGGTAACCTGGGAGCTTCCTGGCCTGATGGCTTAAGCTTGCCTGACAGAGCAGAATTGTGATCTCTCTGCAGCTGTTAGGATCTCTACTATTGAGACTATTTCTCCTCCCCTCCATCTCATTTCAAACTCTTTGATGTAGCATTAATTTTTAATGTGTTCTGGCTTGTTGGGATAGTCCTTTGCAAAATATATTTCCAAGGAACCAAGGTTGTTAGGAGAGGCAGTGTAGTAAAAAGGAGAGAGTACCAGATTGGGAATCAGAGGGTTTGGGTTCAGATCCCAGTTCTCCTGCTTATTTCTTGTGTGCTCTTAGCTAGGTAAAACAATGCACCAGGTACCAGAGTTGAAGTTAGAAAGACTTTCCTCGGACACTTACTAGTTGTGGAACCCTGGGCAAATCACTTAACGACTTTGTACCTAAGTTTTCTGATCTGTCAAATGAGGATAATAATAGCATTCACCTCCCAGGATGGTTATGAGGATAAAATGAGATAATGTCTATAAAGTATTTTATAACACTAATGTGATTTATTGTTAGTCTTATTAATATTAATTATTATTATTATTAATATCTCTGGTACTCAATTTCCTTACCTGCACAAAGAGAGCAACTGGAACTAAGGAGCTAAGGTTTCTTTCAGCTCTAAATCATATTACATTTTGTAATATGAAAGAAAATTATGGTATGCATTAGTTACCCATAGATATGAAGAAACAGTACAATTAATAGGTCAGATCAGAAAATAAAAATTCCTTATATTTTAAATATTTCCATATATTCCCCAAATCATATTTTGCCTTGTTTTTTTGTTTGTTTGTTTGTTTTAAATTGTTGTCATTGAGTCATTTCTGACTCTTTATGACCCTGTTTGGGCTTTCCTTGACAAAATACTGGAGTAGTTTACCATTTCCTTCTCCAGCTTATTTTATAAGATGAGGAAACTAAGGCAAACAAGGTTAAGAGACTTGTCCAGGGTCAAACAGCTAGTAAATATCTGAGGCTAGATTTGAACTCAAGGAGATGAATCTTCCTGACTCTAGGCCCAGCACTCTATCCACTGTGCTACCTGGTTGCCCTCATTTTTTTTTAAATTTTTTTTAAATACTGTCTGCTATCCCAATGCAAGCCAAGTTCTCATTTATTGCAAGAGGGAAGGGATGAGGATAGGAGAATCATTACCTCCTCCCATCCAGGGGTGAGATTACAGAGGAGTGAGAAAGATCACAGATGATATTTACAAAAACAATGATAAAGAGACTGACCCGTATGTCTATTTTTTTTTCCACTTTGAACATCTGAACATTCAATGTATAAAAACAGTATAACAAGTTGGAATGTGAATACTATAAGTGGGGGAAAAATCACATAGCTGCTTTTTTTTTGAGAGTAAGCTATTTTGTATATAAGGGAACTTTACTGGAGTCTTGGGATGATAGAGATAAACCTAAAAGAGTTCTTACAATTTCTCTGGTTCAATAAGTTTAGATATGAGGAAACTGGGAGTTTTCAGAGGGGGAAGTGTCTCACCCCAGGTCACACAAGCAGAGTCAGAATTTGAATCCAGATGCACAGACTCCAATTTCAGCATTTTCTCTATTTCACTATGCTTCCTGGTCCCTCTCAAAGTCCACTTACTATAAATACCATTCCAACAAATCATTTGTGTATGTAAATACTTCTAGGACCCAACCAATAGCTTCACTTGTTCCAAGCAATATTTGCTACAACAAAATTCCCCAACAGCCAAATGAATTGAGGCATTCATTGTAGGGACACTTGACCTTGATAATGCTAAAACAAAATCAATTTGATGCTCTGGTAAAAAACCACAGGGATGCAAAAGCTTCAGGCTTAAATGGATTTCCTTCTGTGAGCTAAACCTAGTGAACTCTGGCTGATTCTTTAAGTGAGCTTATTTCTTAGTGAATTTTTCTTATCAGATGTTCCTAAGTAGCCCTTGACATTCCTCAGATTATTTTCCTGCTTTTGTTGTCTGTAGCCTCATAATCCCTTTCTAGCTCAGAGTTTCATTCAGATGCTAAACTGACTGACAGGCCTTAACGAGCTTAAATCTGTGGCTAAGAAAACATTTTTGTTTAAACCAAGTAAGCAGAGGCTAGTTAAAAACAGGAATGCATAATAAATGGTAGCTTTTAGCTGGAAAGATGGTAGAATTGGTGATGAGCAGCATGCATTATGGATACTCCGACAGGTCTTGGTGCAAAGTAACACTCATCTGTTGTTCCCCAATGTGGTTCCCAGCTGCCACTCTAATTAAAACCCTTCTTTTGCAAAAGCATTCAATAAAAATTCAACACCAGTCTGCAAGTATTTTTAAATTAAACACTTGGAGTCAACCCAGCTTTATCTAACAAGGCCTGTATTTTTAGAAAAAAAATTATTTTTTTACATTTTTATACTCCTATTGGGAGCTCTTTTTTTTTTAAACAAAATCATTATCATAACTACTATTGGCTAGCCCTTTCCAAAACTGTTCTGCATTTTATCGTTTGATTTCTAATACCCTTTTTGTAGAATTTTGGTCCAAGAATAGCAAAAATCTCATCTTACCCTTGTTTCCTACCGCCTTTAGCAGTTACTCTACTCTTCCCCTGTCTGAACCCATTTCCTAATCTTAGAATGACGGCTGGTGTCTTGGTATCCATCGTCTCCACCCCGAAACTCTTTTCCATATATTAGTGTAAATACCATAGTCTAAATAGACTCTAGGAGTTCTTGTCCTAACTCCCACATCCTTGTGCTCTTCCAAAAGCAGGCTCCCCAGCCTCCCAACTTGGGTTGACATCGAGCTGTGTCCCACCCCAACTGTTGCTCCCAAAAGCCTTCATTGGTAATCCCCTGTTTCACTAGGTACTTGATGCCCAAGCTACTCTTCCTCATGAGGTCCCATGCTTTTTTGTCTTCTTCACCTTAAATGCTACAGGAAAAATAATATTAACATGACAACTTGAAACTATAAAATCCCTCCTTAAAACCTTTCAGGAGATCATCAGAACTAGTTCAAGGTCTTTGTTTGTAAGGCTTTGAGATAATGGGATTCCTGGATATATTTCAGGGGATTCGTGAACTTGAATAAGAAAAAAAAATCTTTAATTTCACTAATCTCTAACTGAAATTTAACATTTACTTTCATTTAAAAAAAATTATTCTGAGAATAAGTCCATAGATTTCACCAGGCTATCAAGGGGGTCCATGGCACATGTCTGAACAAAAAGGCTAAAATCCCCTGTTCTAAGTCACTCAGAACACTGGCTTAGCTTATCAACACATTTTTACCTATACCAGGAAGGCAACTTATATGCAGGGCAGAGAACATTCCTGTGTTAGAATCAACAGTCATTCTCTGATTGTTTTTTGAGCCTATTCACTCCCAATTGCCTTGTCCTACATTCATTTTTGACCTGTTTTCTCTTGCTCAGCTTTAATACTATGCTTGTCAAGTCGCACTTTGCTGCTGCCTGTGATCTCCTGCCCAGCTTGTACCTTTGTGTGGTGACCTTGGTTCATTTAGTTTACTTCATTATCTTCTCTCTGTTTTCTAGTTTGGTCTAATTGTGTAACAGTGAAGATTAACTTTACTCTCAATGCTTACTATGATCATATATCCCCCAGCTACAATGTCTAGCCTGTGTGCCAGTCCAGTGGTTCTGCCCACCTATCTCACCCACCTTCTAGTTCCTTCTAGCCAATTCTATATTTTAACTGCCCGTGATTCAGAACTAATAGTGTTACTGAACTGCAAAGCTGGGGCCCAATCAGGATTGCTATGGTTCATTAAGCAAGTGTGTTCTATGTTTTGTAGGGCAACTATATAATCTTATAGGCTGAGGTTTGAGTTCTTCAAATACCCCCAAAGTCTTTGTCCCCAAAACATTGGCACTGACCCCTTTATTTTTACCTAGCTATATCATACATAAAAGTTCTATCTAATACGTCATCATAGTGTAGAGGTGACCTTGGGTTCACAAAGACTAACCTAATGTCAAACATATTCTGGTGTGATCTAACAAGGTGAAAAAAAAAAAAGCTTTGAGAATGGACTTAGCCATAGGTCATATCTGTCATATCTGCCAAGAAAAGATTAAGTCAGTATAAAGAAGCTCATTGTCAGAAGGTTGGTTCCTAGGTGATCACTTTGTTTTCCATGAAATGAATAAAATATAAAACATCCTTTAATTCTGTGCCATTATTCTCAGGGCATCAGGATGGGATGGGGGGAACACGATTGACTCCACCACTTTCTGGCCAATAACTCTCAAGATATTTAATCAAGGGACAAGAGATCGCTAGGCTGGCTATATCCCACTGAACAGGCCTGGATATATTTCCTCAAAAAATATAGAGATATGTAATGAGGGCTTGGAAGCACATAAACTTTCAGGGAAATTTCTAAATTCGGTACAAACATGAAAATCCAACAAGAACAACCTCTCTAAAATTGAGAATATAATTCTTGACAGTAACCCTAAAGCACAGACAGATAAACATCTCTGCAGATAAAAATCAATTAAGTTATATTTCCTGAGCCCTGATGGGTCTACTTTGACACAAATCCATTTTTTCTTTTTTTTTATTGAAAAAAAATTTCTTTTATTAGAGGAGCATTACTGTGAGAGGATTTAGAACTGCCTTGTGTCAATTTTTCTGTGAAACAAGGAATGTTGATTTTGCAAAGAAGAAAGTACTGATTAGAAAACACACACCTATTTTCAAAACATTGCAGAAGAGAATAATTGGAGATTACATGCAGTATCATCTCACAAAACAGCAAAAAATAGTAGAGGGCAAAGCCTACAGCATGGTTTGAGGCTCAGCTAAGAGAATTCATTCTGAGATCATTTGTTGATGAATTGGGAGAGAAGACAACAAATAAACATGAGATGGAACAGATCTGGCTGCATTTCTGTAGTAATCTATTCTTATCATCTACCTGATATACTTTGTGAAAAGGTAGCCGTGATACTTAAGAATAGCAATATCAGAAAACTAACTGAATCTGACAATTGAATCTAATGTACAAAAGTAATTACTATAGGCTTCTCAAATTTTAATGTTACCAATTATTGATTTCAAGAGTAGGAAGATTACAAGAGTAAGAACACAGATGATACTTTTATAAAAAGACATAAGCAACTACTAATACATATATTTTTTCATCTTTATAAGGATATGCTATGCATACATTGTTGATGAAAGTATGAGAAGATCCCAGGCAATCTTTTACAGATGATATTTCTGCAGCAACCCATATCTAATGATATCTTAGACTATACAATATCCAGAATAGTATAGATTGTAGACTTAATATACTCTGATCTGGTCAGATAACAACTGAAATTCTGCATTCTTTTCATGTTTCCCGTTTTAAAGAAGGATTTTGACAAGTACTTATATGTTTAGAGAAGAGTAACCAGACTCAGGGAACAAGAAACCATGCTATATAAGATTGGTTAAATACTTTTTTAATGTTTAACCAGGAGAAGAGACAACTAAAAAGGCCACCATATCTGTCTTCCATTATTGAAGTGCTATCAAATGAAAGGTGAATTTGGTTTATTTTAGATTGTAAACTCCTCCTTATATTGTAAGCTCTTGGGGCAGGGACTGTCTTTTATCTCTTTTTGTATCCTCAGTGCTTAGCAGAGTGCTTAGTTGGCCCATAGAAGGCATTTAATAAATGTTTATTGATAGATTGATTGATTTTTGCTGTCGTTCCTAGAACAGTGTTTCTTAACCTTGCTTTGAGTCATTGTCAGTCTGGCTAAAACCTATGTAACCCCTTTCTCAGAATAATGTTAAATGCACAGAGCAAAATACATGGATCACAAAGGAAACAATTATATTGACATGCAGATAGATAGATCGATAGAGATAGATAGATAGATAGATAGATAGATAGATAGATAGATAGATAGGTAGAGATGGTTTACAGATGACAGGTTAAGAACTGATGTCTCCTCAATATAAGGAAATAATTTTCTAACAGTCCAAAATGTAATGGGATTCTTTGAAAAGTAATGAGTTGTCATACATAGTCTGAGAGACTATAAGTCAAGGGTGATATGGAGGTAATTCCTATTAGGGTATGGGTTCTACTAGATGACTTTCGATGGCCCTTCTGCTTCCGATATCCTATTCATCAAGACTACTCTATGCAAGTTAACCACTATGTAATCAGTCTCACCAAAGGAGTACAGACACATTACAGGGACTTCTCAGTCCACCTAGCATCTTGAGAACTCTTGGAAGTAGATGACACAGAGCTAATTCAGGTGGAAATTGCCTAGGCAGGGTGTCTCACAGAAACAAAAAGGCATTGTCAGCAAAATGATCATTTCTGCCTAGACTGCCTAATAGTAAATTGGAGTCAGTAAGTATACTTTTCACTTGTTTATTCCCTAGATACTGAAGCCCAGGACTAATTCTAGTCCTGATAATAACAATGGAAAAAAAAATCAGACAAATGGCTGAGCTAAGCATATTATCATTAGCAAAGAAAAGTTCACGATACTGATACAAAATCAGGTTACTGCTAGCAAAACCTATAGAATGCTAATTCTTAAGAAACTTAAACATATAGATTGATGCAGATTTTACAAGGAAACAGTGAAAATTGATAACATCTAACTTCAATTTCCAAAAATTTAGCACCTACCGAATACCTAGAGAGACATGATCAAGTAGCCAGAATTATAAGAAGCTTGCTTTTATTTCAAAACTAACAGACAATGATTTCTCATACTACAAATGCAAACCCCCAAATGACCTTGAAAATTCAATAGATAAACTGTACTAGAACTGGAATGTAATCACAGGCAAAACTGTCATCCATAATTGCCTAGACACATCATTGACCCTAAAAACAGTAAAGAAAATAGTTTCTCATAGATATCATTTTTAGATATCAGAAGAATTATAACAAATTATCAAGCTATGTGGAAAAACTATGCATTCACAATATGAAGACCTGTTAAAAGAAATCAAAATCATGTGAAAAGAAGAATTATCTATCATTTCCATTGTTTTGTCTGCTACTGACATTATCCCAAAGATTCTTTGAGTCTGCAGAGGATAAACTTGAATCCCAACAACTTCATTCAATTACAAAAGATCAGTTATTTCATCTACTTGCTTAATAGTTGTCAAATACCAAAGAAAAATAAAGATCAATAGTAGGACAGCTACTTGTCCTGGAACTTTCTTTGGCTCTATTGGAAAATAAGTGTCTCATTCTTCATTCTGTACCCATCAACTCTCTGTCAAGAGGCAAATAGTAAGCTTCATCCAAGATAGAAGGTAGCTTACACACACCTTCCTGCTCCCAGAATTTTCCATTTCCCTTTTTGTCAATTTTGCCAACTTGATGGGTATGAAGTGGAAAATGAGAAGTGCTTTAATTTGCATTTCTCTAATTATTAAGTATTTAGTTTTTTTTTTTTTTTATGTGGCTACTGCTAGCTTGTATTTCTTCCTCTGGAAGATGCTGGTCATATCCTTTGGCTGTTTGTCAATTAAAGAATAGCACTTATTCTCATAAATTTGAACCAATTTTTTACACATCTTTGAAATGAGATATTAAGAAATTTGCTGCAGAGATTTCTCTCCTAGTTTTCCACTTCCCTTTTGATTTTAACTATATTGATTTTGTTTATATAATATCTTTCTAGTTTTATGTATTTGAAATTGTTTACTTTACCATCTGTGATCCTGTCTTTCCCTTATTTAGTTATGGACTCTTCCCTATCTATAGATCTGACAGGCAATTTCTTCTTTCTCCTGTAATATGTTTGTGATATCACCCTTTATGCCTAAAAAAAAAAAAAAAGAAAAAAGTTAAAGATTTGACTAGAATTTTAGAAAAGTTAGATGGGTAGATGTCTGTTAATTGTTGAATGAGAATAGAAAAGAGTATACGTGATACTTAGTTGTGTAAGACAATTTTAGATTTACTCCTTAAAACAACAACAGTGTGAGGTATATCTCTGTTGACTTCCAAATTCGCATCTCCAACTGCCCTTTAGACATCTCAAACTGTATGTCCAACAGACATCTGAAACTCAATGTCTGAAAGAGAACTCATTATCCTTTCCCCTAAAATCTCCCACCTCCTACTATTAGTGTAGAGGGCAATACCATCGTCTCAGTCCCTCAGGCTCATAATGTTTGAGGCCTCCTGGATTCCTTATTATTTCTCACTCTCTATAGCTAATCTGTTGCCATAGCCTGTTAATTTCACCTTTGCAACATCATTCAAATATACCCCCTTATCTCCTCTGACACTGCCCCCACTCTAGTGAAGGTCCTCATCACCTCACACCTGGATTTTTTCAATAACCTGCTGGTGGGTCTGCATGCCTTAAGTCTCTCCCCACTGCACCCCATCTTCCATTCAGCCACTAAAGTGATTTTCCTAAAGCACAGATCTGATCATGTCACCACCTTGCTTATTAAACTCCAGTGATACCATTTCTAAATATGTATTCCAAAGAGATCAAAGGAAGAGGAAAAAAAACCTACATGTGCAAAAAAATTCATAAAATATTTATGGTAGCTCACTTTGTAGTGGCAAAGAATTAGAAAGTAAGGGTATGCATCAGTTAGGTAATGGCTGAAGAAATTATGATATATTATGATAGAATACTGTCACATTACAAGAGATGATGAAGAGAAAAGTTTCAGAGAAATCTCAGAACACTTAATACAGAATCAAGTAAGCAAACAGGAGAACAAAATTTCCAATAATGACAGTGTTAAGACAAACTTTGAAACATTTAAGAATTCCAATTGACACAATGACCAATCATGATTCCAGATGATTGATGATGAAACATGCTACCCACCATTTGACAGAGAGGTGATGGACACGGGGTGCAGATTGAGACATATTTAATTTTTGGACATGGCCAATGAAGGAATTTGTTTTGATTGACTATAGAAATTTGTTACAATGGGAGGAAAAATAAAATAGTTATGAGTAATTCAAAATAGAAATTAAACCAAAAAATCACTTAAATTGTTTATATCTTGGAATTCACTTCAAACAGGAAGTTTCTCTCTTATCTTGCTCAATTCTTTCTTGGAACCACTCCATTTGGGTAATAGATAATTCATCTCTAGAGACTAAAACAAAGCAGAAGCTTAAACACAACTATACTCTCAAATCTTCCCAAGAGTGTAGCTGATTAAGTGTTTGGCTTTCAAAGGGTTTTGCTACTGGGATGCATACAAAACAAATAGAGAAGTTTAGAAAAGTCAGTAATAACTCAAGATAGATATAGGCAGGAGTTGTGTTTGTGGCTAAAAAAAATCTATACACAGATGATTGAATTTTGATACTAGATTTCTGTCATATTTGTAAAATAGCCATTAAACAACAATACTCATTATTGCAATAAAATAACAATATTAATACAGCCCTTTTAGCTTTAAAAAGTGCTTTGGGGCAAATAACCCTATGAAATGTGTAACTAGTGAAAGTATCATTACCCTCCACTTTAAATATGAGCAAGTTGAGGCTCAGAACATTTTTACAAATATCTCATTTTATTCTCACAACTACCTTGAGAGTTAGGTGCTACTATTATGCCTATTTTACCAATGAAGAAACTGGCAGATGGAAGTAACTTTGCTGTTGTTATTGTTTAGTCACGTCCAACTCTTTGTGGACCCATTTGTGGATTTCTTGGCAAAGATACTGGAGTGATTTGCCATTTTCTTATTCAGCTTATTTGACATATAAGGAAACTGAGGCAAACAGGGTTAAATGACTTGCCCAGGGTCATACAGCCAGTAAGTATCTGAGGCTAGATTTGAACTCAGGTTTTCCTGACTAGGTCCAGAGCTCTTTTCACTGAGCCACCTAGCTGCATGTCTCTTAGTGATCTTTTAATTTCCAAATCTGATAATATTTTCCCAGTCTTCACCCTTTTTGAGCTCCCTGCTTCATTTGACACCATTGATCATCCTGTCCTTTGGGATACTCTCTCTTCTTTGGATTTTGTTCAAACTTCTCTCTCCTGAGTCTCTTCTTATTTAAGGGTTAATGAAACACTTCCACCCGTCTAGATTTTTAGGTTCATAACTTTGATTTTATACTTAACTCCACACTCTCCGTTATCTTCGATATCCAATTAATTCCCAAATCTTGTTATTTCTAGCTCTACGGCATTTCTCACATTCTACCCTTTCTCTCTGCTCACACAGCTCTCCCCTGGATTACTGCAATAGCTTCCTAATTGGACTGCTGTCTCAACTCTAAGTACAGGTCTGATCATATCATTCCTCTACTCAATAAACTCCTGGAACTACCAAAGTCCTCTAGGATAAAATATAAACTTTTGTTTCACTTTGAACATTCTTCACAATCTAGCCCCAACTTGTCTTTTAAACCTCCTTGGAGGGACTCCTCCTCCTGCATTCTCAATCCAGCCAAATCCCCTTTCTGTCTGCTCCTAACACACATTATTATCTTTTATCTTTCCATTGGCCTTTGCATTGGCTGTCTCCTATGCCTGGAAAGCATTTCCTTCTTTCTGCCTCAGGGATTATTTTACTTCCTTAGGTTTGTAGTTCCAACACCACTTTCTACACAGTGCCTTTCTTGATTCCCTCAACTCTCAGTGCCCTCCTCTGACTACCTTACATTTAAGTCCCTTGGGTTTATTTTGTTTACATTTATTCTCTTTATGTTATATCCCCCAATAGAAATAAATTCCTCGAGAGTAGGGACTTTTATTTTTTGTCTTTATATTCTCAGCATGTTGTACAATCCTACCACATAGTGGGCATTTAATAAATGCTTATTGATTGATTAATTGATTGATATTGTGCTCTTCCCTTCCCTTTTTAAGGATGCATACCCCAATGTGATTTTGTTGCTGTTTGTCCTTCATTTTCAAAGAAGACCAATGACATCATGAGATGACATGTTGACTTGCTCATAAATTGGATTTAAGTGAGACAGAGTTGCACAAAGCTGTCAGCCTCACACTCTCTTCCAGAGTCATCAAAGTCCACCAGCAAGACAAAAGTCAGGACAACTGGTGATGGCCCAAGATGCAGTGGATGACTTTGGCATCTTTGATGTCTGACCAAGTTCTAAGCACTCCACAGTGCCTGTTTTAGTCACCTTCATGGCCATTGGAACACATTGTTCTCATCCGCCCATTCCACCATGGAAGTCTTTGCATGCTTGGGGTAGACACCTCCTTAACTCATCAATGGGTTTGAGACTGTTGGTTATCCTCAACCTGGTTTAACCTAACTGCCTAGGCAGTTTACCAGAATGTGGCAGCTGTGCATGCTACAGCTTCTTGGAACCATGAATGAGAGTTAGGGAACAGATGGACACCACAGGTGGATGAGCAGCCTTGAAAAGTACTAGGCAAGCCCTCATACTGGAGGTGCTAGTCCTTGGAACTCCTTGAGAAGAATCTCCTTCTATTAATTCCAACTGGTGTCTGCTCTGCAATTTATACTCCTAGAGAGCAGTAAATAAATTAAGTTAAGGGAGTTTAGAGAGCAGTGAGTTAAGTAAGTTGCTCAGGACCACATAATCAGTATATCAGAGATGGGACTTCAACCCATGTCTTCCCAACTCAAAGGTTTGCTCTCCATTGCTCCTCTAATATTCTTCTCCTACATCTCCCTAAGTGGTTAAAAAAATAAAACAAAACAAAACCTGATGAAAAACTTAAACAAAGATTATGATAGTTTTCTTAAGAACTAGAAATAGATGTTTGGAAGCCTGATGTCACTATTGATATGGTTTCGGACTCAGAAAAAGTACCTGGAATGAGGCCAGAATTATCAGGCAAATTTTAATTCTAGTTCTACTTGCAGAATTCTGACCTAATTGTTTACTGAAAATAAATTAATGAGATTTACTTCTGAGTTATGAAATTAAAGTTCTCTAAAACACAGATATATGGAAACTATGGACAAACTCGTACACATAGAATATAGCTGAGAAATAGCGAAAAGATAAAAAGAAAGAAAAGGAAAAGAAAAATACTCTGAGGAACCAAAAGTATCACAAAGTTCTTATGCTAAAGCTCATGAACTTTATTCATAGGAAAGTCTTCCAATTTATATTTATTTATTTATTTCAGAGCCTATGTACTCTTATTTTTCACATAGTTTTTACAAGTTTGCATAAATTCTTTTCATTCATATGCTGCTTCCAAACCCATAGCAGAAAAAAAAAAAAGAAAAAACATAAGGCCCACAATAAGCAAGAACACTGACAACAGTGAAAAGAGATACTTGAAAGCTTGACAGCAAAGAAACAGACTGAAAAACTAGGCTTGAAAACTGAGAAAAACATGGAGTTAAGTGCCACTTAGTGTAGGAATATTGTCTTCTTCAGTATAAACCATGAAGTCATCTCTGTATTGTAACTGTACTAAAATTTATTTTTGTGCTAATGTGTTATCAAAAAAGGACAAATTATGTTCAGTATACTCTCAGGAAGGTCGAAAAAATTTCCATTTCATCTATCTCAACTTGGGATGTTCCTCCACCAAATTGACCCCTTTCTACTGCTGTTCAGTTCCTCCCAGGGTTCCATTTTTTGGGGCAGAACAGGCCATCCAACTTTGATTACCCTCTTGACTCTGTTTTTGACTTTCTGGACTTTGCCATCATGTCCTAGTTGAGATCTCACCCAATAAATTCCCTCAGACCCTGGGACATCCTCATTCTGGAACATCCATATGTCCCTGTAATCTTCTTACCCCAGACAAACCCCCTTCTTCCATTGATAAGTTCCTCTCTGAGCCTCCATTTTGGGAAGACATCCACGTCAACCACCCTTCATTCTCCTCTGATTCGGACTGTTCCATCTTTGCCACCATTCCCCTACCTGTCCCTTTCCAGCTTCTTTTTGTATTCTGTCCTTCCCCATTGGAAAGTTAGCTCCTTGGTGGCAGACATTGTCTTTCTCTTTGGCTTGTATTTGTATACTCAGCACTTGGCACAGTCCTGGCACGTAAGATCTTAAAATGTTGTTATTGTCGAGTCATTTCAGTTGTGCCTGACTCTTCATGACCCCATTTGAGGTTTTTTTGGCAATGATTCTGAACTGGTTTGTCATTTATTTCTCCAGTTCATTTTGTAGTTGAGGCAAACTGAGGAACTGAGGTAGAGTTAAGCGATGTGCCCAGGGAAACACAGCTAATAGGTGTTTGAGGTCAGATTCAAATTCAGGAAGATGAATTTTCCTGACTTCAGGTCTAGCATTCTATCCACTGTGCCACCTAGCTGCCCTATGCTTAATAAATACTTGTTTCTAAAAGTTCAAAGAAAAAGGGGGGAAACTTTTGTATTAAAGAGATAAACTATCAGACATCTGGAAAACTTGGCTCTACAGAATGACTCATCATAAGAGCTTTCTTGATAAGCAATATTAAGAGATCAGCTATCCTTGATAATATCATAACTGTCAATTGACATGACATTATTGCATAGCTATTTGGAAAAGGGACAGAATAGTACAAACACACATTTTCAATACCTCCTAGTCTCAGAAAGCAGAGAGGATGAGGAAGCAATGGATCTTGTAGGTCAACTAAAGAGAAAGTTTTCTCTTGTTACTAGATTGCACAGTTCAGATTCAAAGTTATCAGGGACAGCTAGGTTGCGCAGTGGATAGAGCACCGACCCTGGAGTCAGGAGGACTTGAGTTCAAATTTGACCTTAGACACTTGACACTTACTAGCTGAGTGACCCCGGGCAAGTCATTTAACCCTATTGCCTAGCAAAAACAAACAAAAACAAAGTTAATCTATACCTTTAAAAGGAGAAGCATCCATAACGAAATACAGACATGGCATAGAGCTTGGAATCCAGAATGTACAATTTTGCTATCAACTCTCAGGGGAAACTGACAAACAGGCTACAGAGAACTGCAAGTTGGCATTTTTATGCCCCCCTTCCAAACTGCTAAATAGCATGGCAAGTGGGAACTAAACTATAAGGAGTCAGAAGAATGTAGGAAAGATACACACTTCTCCTACAAGATACTCTATTACTCCTTCCCTTCCACAGGGTGTGCCCCAAGGAAGGTAATCCTTCCTCACCTCTGCCTTTTAGAATACCAAGTATCCTTCAAAGTTAAGCTCAAGCACTATGATTTCTGATCCCCATTCATCCCCACTCTCAGTTATTAATGCTTTCTCCTACCAAAAAAAAAAGACCTTTCCTTGTACTTATTCTGCTTATAAATATTCTATTTATACTTATATGGGCACATCTTGTCTCCTCTGGTGGTAATAATGATAATGAGGATAATAATAATAATTATGATTGCTAGCATATATGTAGTCTCTGTTATATCCCAGGCAACATGATTGACAAATGAAAAGTAATTGGAAGAGTCAAAGACGATTTCAAGGTTCAAACACAGGTGAGCATATGGTGTCATCAATAAAATAGAAAAGTATGGAGAAATGTACTTACAGGAAGGAAGCAAGTATTTATTAGGTACTACTATATGCCAGGTTGGTTGGTTGGTTGGTTGATTGGTTAGTTGTTGTCCTTCATTTTCAAAGAGTAGCAAAATGACATCACTATGTTGGGGTCAAGGTACAGTGTGTCCAATTGGCTGATCAAACCAATATAGGCTTGGAAGTCTCTACCACAATTTGGGCATAAATAGTCCACATGAATATTTGGAGTGGAAATGTCTCTAAATTTGCACAACTCACGTATCTTTTGAGCTACTGAAATTCTGCTTCAGTCAAAGAGCACAGCACCTTCATTGATATAGGCATGCCATGCTGGGCAGTCCTTTGCCATCATCTCCTATGTCACGCAATTGATTCCAAAGTTCTTCAGAGAGGCCTTGAGGGTGTGCTTGTACTGCTTCTTGTAACCCCCATATGAGCACTTGCATTGTGTGCATTCTCCATAAGTAGTCTTTTAGGCAGATGTATGTTTGGCATTCAAACAACATGGCCAGCCAATTGCAGCTGTACTCTGCAGTAGAGTTTGAATGCTTGGCAGTTTAACACAAGAAAGGACTTCGGTGTTCCAGTAGCCTATCTTGCCAGGTGATCTTCAGAATCTTTCTAAGACAATTCAAATGTAAGTGATTCCCATTCCTAGCCTGTCCCTGTCATACTGTCCAAGTTTCACAGGCATCCAACAGTACAGTTAGCGCAATGGTTCTGTAGACCTTCAGTTTGGTAGGCAGTTCCTCTTATCTCCCACACTTTTTTCTGGAGTCTCCCAAACACTGAGCTAGCTCTGGCAATGTGTGCATCAACTTCTTCATCTATGTGTACATCCCTGGAAAGTATACTGCCAAGGTAAGTGAACTTATCCACAGCATTCAAAACTTCTCCATTTGCTGTAACTGATGGTTCAATGTATGGCTCTTGCAGTGCTGGTTGGTGGGGAACCTATGGTTTTTTTGGTGCTAAGTGTTAGGCCTAAATTAGCACAAGCAGCAGAGAATCAATATGCCAGGTACTGTGTAAATAGTATTTCATTTGATCCTCACAACAACCTCAGGAGATAGATGCTATTAGTATCTCCAATTTACAGATGAGAAAACTGAGGTTGAGTGATTTGCCCAAGGTCACATGGCTAGTAAATATCTGAGGATGGGTCTGAACTGAGATCTTCTTGATTCCAAGTCCACTATTGCCCACCTAGTTGCCTATATAATATTGATAGAATGTAATCTCCTTAATAGGCAGGCATTTTTTTTTTGTATTCTCAGTGCCAAGCACAGAGCCTGGAACTAGCAGGTAATTAATAAATGCGTTTTATTGATTGATCTATTTTTTTACTGGATGGAGTGGCAGACGGTTCTTTGTCTCTTTCTGTCTCTGTCTCCTATATTTATTTGATCTCCTCTTTTGCCTTCTTTCTTTCTTTGTTTTTCTTTTTCTTATCTTGTATCCAGGTTAAGGCAGCATCACAGCCCTACCTGGTGTTCCCACCCCTACTCCCATCCCAGCTTTTGTGGCAGAGAAAACACCTTTCTTTCTGAGAGTCTTCCCTTTAGAGAGTTCTTTTTATCTTCTTTTTAATCTGTTCCCCTAACTACTTGCTTTGGCATTGGGAGGTTGTCCCATCTTGTGTTAAAATATGATCAATAGGATCTAGGATGGCTATTGATTGGTAAACTAATTTCATCCTACTCACTGAAATGTTTATATATCTTTCCTTTAAGACTAGTCAGGAAGTGTATCCTCAACTCATAGAAATAATTTTAATGAATTTGCATGTTTGAGCTTAGCTAGAAAATTTCCCCAAAGTCCATGTGTTTATTAGTACATCTGTTCCTCTCTCCTGAGCAGTACTTTCTCTCTTTGTGGAACAGAGTTTAGCAAACCACAATATATTAATGCCTCTTTATTAATGATGGTAAGATAAAGATGGTGAGGGCAGTCAGTTATACTCTGGAACCCCTCCCCACAACAGGAACACTAAAGTTTTACTCCCTTCATGCACCCTAGATTCCAGCTGAAGTGGATTAGTAACTGTTTTCTGGACTTAACAAGCCCTCTTCTACCTCCATGAATTCATTAAGGGAATCTTCCATGCCTAGAACATACTCCCTCCATCAATAAAAATGAATTGATGATGAAAACATAGTGGTCAATTCATGAAAACCAGCTTATGGTAGACTTAGAAATGTCAAATCCTATATTAAGGTTGCAATTCTAAAGTTTCTTTCAATCCTAGTCAGTTTTACTCAATTTTCTAATTATGTCCCCTCTTTTCAGAACTGGAATGGTGCTGACTCAGAACCATAGAACAGAAGAATAACAGGGTTGGGAGAGACCAGATTTACTTGGGATACAGGAAGAGAATTTAGACATATTGCTTTGAAGAATGAGGAAATGGTCATGCTTTCAAGGAGCTACCAATATCCACATGGAAATCTGGAAAAACCTTGAGTACTGGTGATGTCTAAACACTCCCAGCATAATCTGGTAACCACCAGACTATGAAATCCACTCTTTCTGGCTTATAGCCACCACAATGATGTATCTGAAGTGTGACTCTTGCTTAGCTACATGGATTCCAAAGCCATGTTGGCAAGAATGCTACTTATGTAAATACAATAGGCCATCATATATCTTTAGAGTATAAAATGCTGCCTCCTTCCTTCGGAGAGGAAAATCAAGACAGAAAACATGGTTCACAGCTCATCCTTAACTCCACATCTGACAGGTAGTATCAAAAGGCACATCCAAAAGGATATTGTGATTTTCACATAATTTTTTCATTTATATTGTTGATCTGTTCTTATTTTTAATTTATACTAGAACCCTTGATAAAGAAAAAATATCTCTGAAAGTAGTAGTAGTAGTAACAGTAATAGTAGTAGTAGTAGTAGTAGTAGTAGTAGTAGCAGCAGCAGCAGCAGTAAGCATTTGTTTAGTATTTTAAGATTTGCAAAATGCCTTACAAATATTTTCTCATTTAATCCACACAACTACCTTAAATTTTGTTGTTGCTGTTAACAGCATTAAGTACATTGCTCAGGGTCACACAGTTAGCATGCGTCTGAGGCCAGATTTGAACTAAGATCTTCCTGACTCCACCAGGGCATTCTATCCACTGTGTCACCTAGCTGCCCCTAGATGCTATTATTTTCATTTAACAAATGAGGAAACTGAAGCAATCAGAGTTTAAGTGATTGTCCAAGGACACAAAGCTAGTAAGTGTATGCGACTGGATTTGAACTCAGGTCTTCTTGATTCCAAGTACAGTGCTCTATACACTGTGCCACTTAGCTGCCTAAAATGTGATTGATTTTCATCACTGCGTATTGTGATTTCATACTGAGAATCATTAAGGCTATGAAAGAAAGCACTAAAGATTTTCTTCTCCATTTTAGTTGTCCTAACTAAATATAAATCTATGCATTTTTAATAGATGAAATAAATAGGGAGTATATTCCTTGGGGTGAGAGTTTAAAAAGATTATAATGTCATGAGACAATATTTTATTTTCACATGGAAAAAGAAACTATTCTCTTCCCTAGAGAATACAAACTTGTTTTCCAAATTTAGTGCACCACGTACTTGGAGGACATTGGAAGAAGTATGATTTAATGAATGGATTGTGGATGTGAGAAATGGGATTCCTATACTCTGTTTTTTATCTTTGTCACTTAATAACATTATTTTGCTATAGTGAGAAGGGATTTTTGTTTGGCTTTGTGCTTGGGTAATAGATCAATTATGAAAATAAGACATAACTTGGATGGGATTATAGTAGATTCTGAAATGACAGTTTCAACATTAAGTTTGAAATTATTATTAAATGAAAAGGAGTAGCTGCATTGATAAGACTGTGAGACCATTGATTAGATCACAGACTGAAGCCCTCTATAAATACTGTGCCCTGGGGCAAATCTCTGAACCATTCTTCTGAACCTAATCTGTCCAACTGGGATAATATGATCTAGCTTGCCCAGGCTACCTCAGTGTATTGAGATTACATAAGACATAATGTATGTGAAAGTGTTTTGAAGCCTATAAAGAAAAGTATCATAGAATTGTAGGGTATCAGGCCTGCAAACAGCCTTGAGGATGACTTACCATTACTATACCATTCTAGAAATGAAGAAAGATACACAGAGCAGTTAAGTGATTTTCTCAGTGTCGCATAGCAAGTAAGTTGTTGGTCCAAATTCATATTCAGGTTCTCTCAATCCAACTAAGCCCTTTTTATATTATGCCGTGCTTCAATAGCTGGTGTCTAGTAAGATTATTGTTTTATATTTGACTTACTAATTCTCAGAGACAGGTTTTGAAGCTCCTGTGGGCTCAGAATTTTAAAGTTGTAAAGAACTTCAGAAGTCATCTATTTCAACTTTCCACCGAATTCAGGAATCCAGGAATCCATTTTATAGCATTACTGATGGTTATTCTTTATGAATACCTCTAGTGGTGGCAGTGAGCTCACTGACTCTCAAAAGAGCTCTTTTCCTTTTTGAATAGCTCTAGTGAGAGAGAGAGGGAGAGAGAGAGAGAGAGATTTATAGATACAGACATATATACATACAGAAATATATATATTTCTTTAATTTATAGAGACTGATATAAAGAACTCCCAGATGAGGAAATTCCTTCTATCAATGTTAAGTGGATACTTTCTTTGCAACTGATAGAATTAGAGGGTCGCCTAAAACACCAAGAGGTTAAGTGACTCGATCAAGATCAACCAGCCAGTATGTGCCAGAGACAGGATTTTATTCTGGCTTTTTTATTCTTGCTTTTCAATGAAGATAGTTCTCTATCCACTACACCATGTTGCTATTTGTTTCCCTGTAACTATCAGCACTCATCTTCATTCTGCTCCCTGGAACTATAGAGAATAAATCTACTCCTTGTTCAATAGGGCAGCCTTTCTTGACTTGTGAATAATTATCATGTCTTTTATCTTCTATGTTTGTTATTATTAAATCATTAAGTATTAACTTGCCCAAATAAATTTCTATGAAAGAACTTGCAAATTTTTTTGAGCTTTTGTGCTTGTTCCCAGAGGATATTTTTGAGAGAAGAAAGTCAATCTGATCTGGACTTCATTGGGTATTCTCAGCCCAATAATTGCCTGGATATTGAGTAAACCCACTTGCCAGCTTCAAGAAGCCAAGCAGGTCAACCAAAAATCCCAAGAAAACAATCACAACAGAAAAATATGCCTCTGTCAGCTTCTGAATAGGAAATTGGCTCCCATTCAGGCCCAAAGCCATAGACTAAATAGAGATTTTCTGTCCTAAGAATGAAATGTATACAGAATTTCATGGTGACAGATAGGAATTCACTATGATAATTACATCATATTCTCGTTATTTGCTTCCCCAATTTTCCCTTGGGTCTCTCAGACATGAAAGAGACAGATATTAATACAGAGGTGTCTTTTTCCCCAAAAAAAATGTACCTTTATTCAGGAATCTTATAATTTTTGAATAGGGAAAAACTTGGGCTACAATGTGGCACTCAGAAGCAATTTAATGCTGTAAATGTTTACTTCTTAACTACAGTTACAGGATTTCCATTTTGTAAACACCACAGGGATTTCTTTTGCCCTGCTGTTTTAATATTAGCAAGATACCTCAAAATACTCCAAGTAGTTCTGAATGAGTATTAAAGGTATCTGATTATCCACATAGTCTGAGTAAACACTGGAAACCAACGTGTGTGTGTGTGTGTGTGTGTGTGTGTGTGTGTGTGTGTTACACAAAGAAATAGAGACTGAGAAGAGAAAGGGGAAAGGCAAAGACAAATGTGCTACTCTTTATATATATAGGGATACTACCAACCTGCTTTCAGTAGACTAGTCCGTGTAATTGCTCAGGTGAAATTGATCCATTCATGTTCTCCCTCAGCTAGTTATCCATTCTCTCTATGACAACAGACAGCATGGGAATTGAGAACAACTGTCGTGCTGTCTGTGGACGTAGAGAGATTGTTTATATTAAGACTCAACCAAAAATCCAGGTTTCAATAGTGCCATACATGCTAAATAATGAAGCTATCTGGCTACAAATTTTAATTCTATTCAAATTAAGGTGAATCTGAAAATATTGAGAGATAGTATGGGGTGATGAGGTGATGGACCTGAAGTCAGAAGTACTGAGTACAAATTCTGCCTCAGTCTCCTAGTAGTTGAGTGGCCTAGGCAAGTTAATATTATAAAATAAGGATAATAATTGCTTTTATAACTCCAAGAGTTCATGTCAGTCTCAAATGAGATAATATGTGTAAAAGTAGTTTGTGAACCTGAAAACACTGTATAATTGAGTTTTTATTAATCAAGAGTTTTCCCCAAGGAGGCCATAGACAGAAAGAAAGGTCCCATATATGTGAGAATATTTTGAACAGTAATTTTTGAGACAGTAAAGACCTTGCCCATAAGTTGGGCAATGGCTAAAGAAACTGTGGGAGATGCATATGATGTAATATTACTGTGCTACAAGAAGTGATGAAGGGGCCAGAGCCAAGATGGTGGAGTAAAGGAAGGGAGTTGTCTGAGCTCTCCCAAATTCCCCTTTAAACAACATTAAAACAATGCCTCAAAATGAATTCTGGAGTGGTAGAACCAACAAAAAGATGGAGTGAAACAATTTTCTAGCCCAAGAAAACTTAAAATGTTAGCAGGAAAGGTCTATTTCACTGGAATGAGAGTGGTGTAGAATCCAGTGCAAGTCATTCCCTGGCAAGCCAACAGCAGGCCTTTGGGCTGACTGAAGCATCAGCAGTGGTGACTTCAGGAGCTCTCAGCACACAGATGTTAAGGGTGTCAGAAAACTGGTCAGAAGGAGGTTACAGGGAATGCCTTGCTTGCACTGGCAGCAAGACTCTATTGCATTGCCTATATGTAGTTTCAGGTCATAATCATCAGATGAAGAGGAATACTAGCAGGAACAGGGACCCTAGACATAGTTCCAAGGAAGAAATAAAAGTTTGTGATGGCTCACAGACCAGAGCACAGGCTAGGAGAGAAGTGACCACACCCCTACTTAGATTAAACACCTTGGAAGAACTGAAAACACACAGACCCCCAAAAATGTCTCTGAAAACAGCAGCACAAAAAAATCTGAAGCTTGTAAATGCCAGCAAGGATTTTTTGTATCCTAGTGTTTTTATTTAGCAAGATACCTCTAAACATTCCAAGTGGTTTGGAATGAATATTAAAGGTATCTGATTATTGAGATAGTCTGAATAAACACTGGAAACTCGTGTGTGTGTGTGTGTGTGTGTGTGTGTGTGTGTGTGTGTGTGTCCCAGAGAAATAGAGACTGAGAAGAGAAGAGAAAGAGTGCCCCCTCTACCCTGCAAGCAGAGCCCAACTTTAACATAAAGTTAAAAGTCAAGAAATAGACTGGGGGGAAAAAACACAACAAAAAAGAACCTGACCATAGAAAGTTGCTATAGTGACAGGGAAGCTCAAAACACATACTCAGAAAAAAAAAAAACAATTAAATCAAAGCATCTATATACAAAGCCCCAAAGAAAAATGTGAATTGGTCTCAGCCCCCCAGCCCCCAAAAAATTTTCTGGAAGAGCTCAGGAAGGATTTTAAAAATCAAAAAATCAAATAAGAGAGGTAGAAGAAAAATTGGTAAAAGAAATGAGAGAATTGCAGGAAAATCATGAAAAAGCTTGGTAAAGAAGGCACAAAACATACTGAAGGGAACTTGTTAAAAAGAAAAATTGGCCAAATGGAAGAAAAAGATGTACAAAAATTCACTGAAGAAAAGAACTCATTTAAAAGTAGAACTGGACAAATGGAAAAAGAGGTATAAAAACTCATAGAACAAAATAACCCTTAAAAATTAGAATTGGGCAAGTGGAGCTAATGACTCAATGAGATATCAAGAAACAATAAAACAAAATTTTAAAAATGAAAAAAAGTAGAAAATGTGAAATATCTCATTGGAAAAAAACAATTGATCTGGAAAATAAATTGAGAAGAAATGATTTAAGAATTACTGGACTACCTGAAAGCCATTATTAAAAAAAGAGCCTAGACATTATCTTTTAAGATATTATCAAGGAAAATTGCCCTGATATCCCAGAACCAGAGGGTAGAATAGAAATTGAAGGAGGAATCCACTGATCATATCCTGAATGAGATCCCAAAATGAAAGCATCCAGAAATATTACAACAAATTCGAGAGTTCCTAGGTCAAGGAGAAAATATTGCAAGCAACCAGAAAGAAATAATTCAAATATCATGGTGCCACAGTCAATATAACATAAAATTTAGCAGCCTTTACATTAAAGGATTGGAGGCCTTTGGAAGATGATATTCCAGAGGGCAAAGAAACTGGGATTACAACCAAGAATTATCTACCCAGCAAAACTAAGTATAATCCTTTGGGGTGGTGAGGGTGGGGGGAAAGAATGCATATTTAATGAAATAGAGGATTTTCAAGCATTCTCAAGCATGGAGGCTAGAGCAGAATAGAAAACCTGACTTTCAAACAAAAGACTCAAGAGAAGCATAGAAAGGTAAACAGGAAAGATAAATCATAAGGGATTCAATAAAGTTAAACTGTTGACATTCCTACATGGTAAGATAACTCCTAAGAACTTTGTCATTATTAGAGCAGCTAGAAAGAGTATGCATAGGCAGAGGGCATAAGTCTGTGTTGACTATGATGGGATGATATCCAAAAAAAATAAAATTAAAAGGTGATAGAGATGCACCAGGAGAAGGAGGAAGGGAGTGATAGAATGGGGTAAATTATCTCACTTTAAAAAAAAAAGGTACAGGGGCAGCTAGGTGGCACAGTGGATAGAGCACTGGCCCTGAAGTCAGGAGGACCTGAGTTCAAATCCGACCTCAGACCAAACACTTGACACTTTCTAGCTGTGTGACCTTGGGCAAGTCACTTGACCCCAATTGCCTAAAAAGAAAAAAAAATGAACAAAAAAAAAAGGTATAAAAGAGCCTTTGCAGTGGAGAGGAAAATGTGAGGGGGTGTGTGTGCAATGCTTGAACCTTACTCTTATCAGAATTGGTTCAAAGAGTTAACATACAGACTCAGTTGGGTATGGAAATCTATCCTACCATATAAGGAAATGGCAAAGGAGGGAGATAAAAGAATTAGGGGCCAACAGAAGACAGGGTGGAGGGATGGTCAGAAACAGGGTGAAAGAAGAGAGAGAGAAGGATATACTGGAGGGGGTGATGAAGCAGGGTGGAGATAAATAGACAGTAATCATAACTGTGAATATGAATGGGATGAACTTACCCATAAAATGGAAACAGATACCAGTGTGAATTAAAAACCACAATCCTACAATATGTTGTTTACAAGAAATACACTTGAAACAGACAGACACTGAGTTTAATAAGGGGGTAGAGCAAAGTCAATTATGGTTCAGCTGAAGTAAAAAAGGCAGGGTGGCAATCATGATCTCAGACAAAGCAAAAGCAAAAATAAACCTAATTAAAAAGGATAAGCAGGGAAACTATCTCTTGCTAAAAGGACCCATAGAAATTGAAGTAATAGCAATACTAAATATATATGCACCAAATGGCAGAGCATTCAAATTCTTAAAAAAAAAAGAGTTAAATGAATTATAGGAGGAAATAGACAGTGAAACTATACTAGTGGGAAACTTCAACTTTCAACTCTCAAATCTAGATAAAGCTAATTATAAAATAAATAAGAAAGAAGTCAGAGATGAAAAGAATCTTAGAAAAGTTAGATATGATAGACCTCTGGAGAAAACTGAATGGAAATAGAAAGGAGTATACCTTTTTCTCAGCTGTAAATGGCACCTACACAAAAATTGACCATGACTTAGGGCATAAAAATTTCACAATCAAATGCAGAAAAGCAGAAATATTAAATGCAGCCTTTTTAGACCATAACATAATAAAAATTACATTGAATAAAGGGCCATAGAAGCATAGATATAAAATAAATTGGAAAGTAAGCAATTTAGTCCTAAAGAATGAGTGTGTCAAAGAACAAAGCATAGAAATAATCAATAATTTCATTAAAGAGAATGACAACTATGAGACAATGTACCAAAATTTATGGAATGAAGCCAAAGCAACACTTAAGGGAAATTTTATACCTCTAAATACTTACATGAATAAAATAGAGAAAGAGCAGATCAATGAATTATGCATAAAACTAAAAAAAAAGGAGAAAAAGAACAAATTAAAAATCCCCAATTAATCACTAAATTGGAAATCTTGCAAATCAAAAAAGAGATTAATAAAATTGAAAGTAACACAACTATTGAACTAGTAAATAAAACCAGGAGTTGGTTTTATGAAAACATCAATAAAATCAGTAAACAATTGGTTAATTTAATTTTAAAAAGAAAGAAGACAACCAAATTACCAGTATCAAAAATGAAAAAGGTGAATTCACCACCAATGATGATGAATTATAGTATTTATTAGGAGCTATTTTGGCCAATTACACCAAAAAAATCTAACAATCTAAGTGAAATGGATGAATTTTTACAAAAATATAAACTTCCCAGATTAAGAGAAAAAGAAATAGAATACTTAAATAACCCTATTTTAGAAAAAGAAATTGAACAAGCTAAGAAAAAATCAGCAGGATCAAATAGATTCATAAGCGAACTCTGTCAAACATTTAAAGAACAATTAATTCCAATACTATGTAAAGTATTTGGAAAAATAGGCAAAGAAGAACTACCAACTTTATTTTGACACAAATATGGTGCTGATACCTAAATCAGGAAGAGCAAAAGCAGAGAAAGAAAACTATAGACCAATTTCTTTAATGAATAATGCTATAAAAATTTTAAATAAAATACTAGAAAAGAGATTACTTCAATATATCACAAAGATCATACATTATGACCAGGTGGGAATTATAATAGAAATTCAATGCTGGTTCAATATTAGGAAAACTATCAGTATAATTGACCACATCAATAACTACTGAACCAAAAGAAATCATGATTATCTCAATAGATGCAGGAAAATCTTTTGACAAAATACAGGACCCATTCCTATTAAAAACACTATATAACGTAGGAATAAATAGAACTTTCCTTAAAATGATAAGTAGCATCTTTCTAAAACAATTATCTGTAATAGCAATAAGCATTATCTGTAATTGGAGTAAGTTAGAAATCTGCCCAAAGGTAAGGGGTGAACAAGTATAGTCATTCTCACTATTATTATTCAGAATTTTACCAGAAATGTTAGCTATAGCAACAAAAGAAGAAAAAGAAATTGAAGGAATTAGAATAGGCAATGAGGAAACAAAACTATCACTCTTTGAAGATGATTTGAATGATATCATTGGAGAATAAATTGGAAAATCTTAGAGAATCAAGTAAAAAAACTAGTTGAAATAATTAACAACTTTAGCAAAGTTGCAGGATATAAAATAAACCTACATAAATCATCAGTATTTCTATATATTACCAACAAAGTCTAGCAACAAGAGATAGAAAGAGAAAGTCTATTTAAAGTAACTGTAGACAATATAAAATACTTGGGAGTCTACCTGCCAAGAGAAACCCAGGAACCATATGAACACATTACAATACACTTTTCAAACAAATAAAGTCAGATCTAAACAATTGGAAAAATATTAATTGTTCATGGATAGGCTGAGCTAGCATAATAAAAAATGACAATTCTACCCAAATTAGTTTATTTATTCACTGCCATACCAAACTATCAAAAATATTTCATATAGATAGAAAAAAATCATAACAAAATTCATCTAGAAGAACAAAAGTTCACAAATATCAAGGCAATCAATGAAAAAAAATGTGAAGGAAGATGGCCTAGCCATACCAGATCTCAAACTTTATTACAAAGCAATAATTATCTAAATAACCTGGCATTGGCTAAGAAATAGAGTGGTGAATCAGTGGAATGGTATAAGTACTCAATATGCAGTAGTAAATGACCATAGTAATCTAGTGCTGATAAACCCAAAGATGCAAGCTTTTGGGATAAGAACTCAATAGTTTACAAATTTGGGAAGGTAAAACTGGAAGGCAGTTTGGCAGAAACTAGGTGTAGACCAAGATATCACACCATATACCAAGGTAAGGTTAAAATGGGTACATGATTTAGACATAAAGGGTGATACCATAAGCAAATTAGAAGACCATGGAATAGTTTACCTGACAGACCTAAAGGTAAGGAAAGAATTTATGACCAAACAAGCGATAGAGTTGTACAAGATGTAAAATGGATAACTTTGATTATGTTAAATTAAAAAGATTTTACACAAACAAAACCAATGTAGCCAAGATTAGAAGGAAATCAGAATACTGTGGGGAAGAGTATTTAAAGCAATTTTCTCTGATGAAGGCCACATTTCTCAAACACAACTATCAAAATTCCCAGTTCTCTGTAGAGAACTGAGTCACATTTATAAGAATACAAATAAGTCCCCAATTAATAAATGGTCAAAGGATATGAACAAATGGATTTCAGATAAAGAAATCAAATTTATCAATAGTCACATGAAAAAATTCTCTAAATCGTTACTAATTAGAGAACTGCAGATTAAAACTCTGGAGGTACCACCTCACACTTATTAGATTAGCTATATGACAGAAAAGGAAAATTACAAGTGTTGGAAGGGATGTGGGGAAAATTGGGACACTAATTAAGGCACTGTTGGTAGAGTTGTGAACTGATTCAACCATTCTGGAAAGCAATTTAGAACTATACCCAAAGGGCTATAAAATTGCATACTCCTTTCATCCAGTAATAATATTTGGTCTGTATCCTGAAGAGATTTTTTTAAAAAGGATCGTTTGTATAAAAAATATTAATAGTAGCTCTTTTTGTGGTAGCAAAGAATTGGAAGTCTAGGGGATGCCCATCAATTGGGGAATGACTAAACAAGTTGTGGTATATGATTGTGATGGAATACTATTGAGCTATAAGAAATGACAAGCAATATGCTTTCAGAAAAACTTGAAAATAGTTACATGAAGTGATGCAAAGTGAAGTTAGCAGAACCAGGAGAAGATTGTACATAGTAACAGCAATATTATATAATGATCAAATGGATAACTTAGCTAGTCTCAGCAATACAGTGATCTAAGACAATTCCAAAGGACTTATGATGAAAAAGGCTATCATCTCCAGAGAAAGAATTGATAGACTCTGAATGCAGATCAAAGCATACTTTTTTTTAAATTTTATTGTTCTTGGGGGGTTTTTGTCTCTGTTTTCTTTTAAAACATGACTAATATGGAAATGTTTGTCATAACTGCACATGTATAACCCATATCAAATTTCTTACCTTCTCAATGAGGGGACGAACAGGAAAAAAAGGAGAGCATTTGGAGCTCAATTTTTTTAAATGAATAATAACAATTATTTTTACATGTAATTAGAAAAAATAAAATACTTAAAAAAAGAAATGAAGATGACATCTTCTGAGAAACATTAGAAAACTTATATGAGCTGATGTAAAGCAAAGTAACTAGAAAAAGGGAAATAATATACACAATGACTAAAACAATGTAAAAGGAAACAAATAACAATAACACCATAATAAAAACTGAATTGCCGTATAATTGTAACAAGCAAGGTTGGCCCCAAAAAAGAGGTAGTGAACAATTTTGGCATATGAATGGGAAACACCATTTTGGAGGAGAGCTCTACCTAATCAGATAGTTATTTTATGTTGTTTTTCAGTTGTTTCAGTCATATCTGACTCTTTGTGACCCCATTTGGTGTTTTCTTGGCAAAAATATTGAAGTGGCTTGCCATTTCTGTCATCATTTTACAAATGAGGAAACTGAGGCAAACAGGGTTAAGTGAGTTGCCTAGGATCACACAGCAAGTAAGTGTTTGAGGCCAGATTTGAATTCAAGAAGATGAGTCTTCCTGATTCTAGGCCAAGCATTCTATCCACAGCACCACATAGCTGCCCATGAAAATATACAAAGCACTATTAAGTGCTTTTAATTGTGCTATATAGAGAGGCCATAAATTTTTCTGTATTCTAAAGCTACAGAAGTAAACCTGACATTTAGGTAAATACCTAAATGGATGATAGAATCATTGATTAAAGGACAAAGGATATAGAGATGGAGGGATCTTTTAAGATTGTCTAGTTCAATCCTATTATTTTATAGTTTGAGAAAAGAAAGGCCGAAAGAGGTTAATTGACTTGCCTAGAGTCCTACCTAAAAATGGAGTTTTATTATTTAACAAATGAAAATAAAATGTCACCAAGTATTGTAATTGCCTGTCTCACTCTACTTTAAACAGCATAGGTTGTCTTGTATTTAGTTACATGGGATTAACTTCCCTGAAGGACACTGGGATGCCTTATTGGATAAGAAAGGAGTAAAGCAAATTTATCCAGTTCCTTGAGATTTTTGCTTTTAACCAAGTAGAGCATACCTAAATAGCACTTGTCATCCATTATAAATAGAATCTGGTGCTTATCAATCTCTCTCACTGGGAAAGAATGTAAAATAGCCAAGGAATGAAACACCCAGGAAGGCTGCCTGAACTGTAATATTGATTTAAAAAATAATTCCCCAAACTTTCCTCTAGACAGGGAGCCATACATTTTTGGCCAATGAGTTTCTCAACCTTGGGAGTGATGTGATGTTTTACAGATATAAATAAAAGGAGGCAGTTACATCAGCGGTAAAAATGTGCTGAAGCAGTCCCTTCCTTCTTAAGTTGGCCTTTAAAGGCACTCTCATTATCTTGACCAAAACTGTATAGTCATGCTACATGCTCTGGAAATGAGAACTGTTCATGTAAGGGCTGGCCCAAAAGGACATCTGGAGAGCCAATAAAATGAAGCAACTAGTAAACATATTACAAAAGATGCTGAGTTAATGCCATAGTGTCATTAAATGAGCTCAGTAACAAAGCCTCAGGAAACTGGATTTGCTTTGTGTTTTCCCATACAAGGAAGTGATGGGGGTGGGGGGAGCTAGGCTAAAGAGTTTATGTTTCAGCTTATATGGAATAGGGAGTCACTGAAGATTTGTGAGCAGAGAGTGATGTAATCATGTTCATACAGTAAGTATGTGCACATACATACATGCATCTACACAAACAGATATCTACATATGTTTCAACATTGCAAACAAAAATTTGGTTTTTTTAAAAATTTAATGAGCCTGCCTGGGTGCTCCTTCTGTTTGTTCAGATCACAAACTTTCTATAAACAAATAGACAGTGTTTGAGATTTTTTTCATGATCAAAAACACATGTCACCCTCTGATGAACCTGGTGATGTCTCTTCTGACAGAGGTTCTTGCATAATAGACATCAAATACTCCTGTGCTCTTTGAAATTACTAATAACTGTTGGTTTTATTTTAAAAATATTATTGCTTGCAACTTTCTTCGGTATATTGTTATTCTAAGATCTTAATTAAAATGAATAAAAATGGATAAAAATAAAATAAAACCAAGCACATCACTGAGTTTATACTCGAAACCATTCCAATATATTTGGACCAATCTTTCATTGTCCCAGCTTCAAGAATCCCAGGTCACTTTCATTTTAGGATGAGGAATTTTGCTAAGACTTTGGCAGAGGCATAGATATATACCTACACAAATAGAGAATTGAAAACAAGCAATTATTATTAGAACACTTAAGCCTAACCTTTTTTGTTTGTTTGTTTTGCTTTTTGGTGAGGCAGTTGATGTTAAGTGACTTGCCCAGGATCACACAGCTAGTAAGCGTCAAGTGTCTGAGGCCGGATTTGAACTCGGGTCCTCCTGACTCCAGGGCTGGAACACTATGCACTGAGCCACCTAGCTGCCCCTATTAGAACAGTTATGGAGGATAAGGCACAGGACTTGGAGCCAAAAAGAACAGGGTTCAAACCCCACCTCCCTAAGCAAGTCACTTAACGTTTATGTATCTCGACTTCCTCATCTATGAAATTAAGCGGTTGGATTCAATGGCCTGTAAAGTCCCTTCAAGTTCAAGAGTCCTTAAACTTTTTCGTGTGCCACTGACCCTTTTGACAGTCTGATAAACACTTCTCAGAATAATTTTAAATGCATAAACATTGAATAATATAGGAAACCAATTACAATTATAGGTATAAAAAAAAGTCACGGTCCTCAGATTAAGAACCTCTGCTCTAAATCTATGATGCTAAAAGGGATATGGAGGCGTAGGATCTGAATTTTAATTCCATTTATTTACCTGCATGGTCTGAGGCAAGGTATAACTTCTCAGGCCTTCAGTTTCCTCATCTGCAAAAGGGAAGGAGAGGAGCAGAGGATTGGAATAGATGTCCTCTAAGATTCTTTCTAGCTGGAAATCTATTATCTACTGATTTGGAATGATAGGTCTTTGTTTGGTTCATGCGCCAGTTCTATTTACTGCCTACATGATCTTGGGTAAGTTATATAAACTTTCTGGCACTAATTTCCTGGTGTGTGTGTGTGTGTGTGTGAGAGAGAGAGAGAGAAAGAGAGAGAGAGAGAGAGAGAGTCATCCAAGTTAAAACTATTTCATAAAAATACTAAGATGTTTCATTTTCTAATACAGTAAATATCAATAACTGTAACACACAAAAGCTCTTAGACAGGTCTTTGTGTACAGGAAAAGCAATATTGAGATTTTCTTTCACTTTTAATAAACATTTCATTTACTGACCAACAAAGTAGTTGTAAAACTGTAGCTTCTGGAAGAACCACTTATTTTTGCCTGTCTTGGACTTTTCCTCAAATTTGACCTTGGCCTCCCTCCTTGCCTTTCGTTTTGGTGCAGGATCATGGAACACATCCTTGTTGACAACTGTTTTGTCCAATGGGATATCCACAGAGTGTCTGGTGGGCATGAGGTGGTTGTAGTTATAAACTTTCACAAAAGACTTGATTTTTGATCTCTTGGCAATCTTCTTTTTGCCCATTGCTGCAGTCACTTTGTGAGGATAGTGGTCAATACCTGACACCAACGCATGGCTGTAGGGCCTGTCAGAGGTCCAATCATCAATGTTCTTGACAATGACAACTTTGCACCCAGAGTATCGCCGGGCTAGGACCAGCACCACTTTCCCGGGTTTCATGAACTTGCCCATTTCAACATGAAATGGGTCACTCTTAAAGCCAAAAGGAAGGCAACACACTTCCGCTGACCTTTCACACTGCAGCAATATTGTTTTAAGGGCAACTTTGAGCAAATAAGTCATTTTTGCTATTATAAATACCCAAATTAACTACAAAGGACACATGAAGGAAGATGCTATCTGCATTCAGAGAAAGAACTGATAAATAGAAGTATGTATAGAATGATTTTACACATATGTGTATGTATATATGTATGTAAGTATGTATACACACATAAACATACATATTTGTGTCTACTGGTAACCATCTCTAGGGCAAAGGGTAAGAAAAGAAAAGAAAAAAAAGAAAGAAACTTACATGATAATTTTATTATTTAAAAGGACTAGTAAGTTGTACATAATAGATTTACAGTTTCATGTGCAATCATCTTTTTTAAGTAGTATGTTAGGGAAATGCTTGTTTTAATCCATAAATGAAAAAAAGAAAAAATAGAAGAAAATAATTAAGTGTGTAAAGGGGTCTTGAGATCAAAAATTTTGGGAACTGCTGGACTAGACAATCATTGAGGCTCTTTCTTGCTCCGAATTCTATGATTCTATGTGTGTCTTTACTTAGACACAAAGAGAATATTTAAGCATATTGTCATTTTTCTCTCAAAACCCAAATGAGTCTGTGATCTAATCAATTTGCTTGCTCCCTCCATCGATGTAGATTGTGATGTATCCATGTCTACCCATCTTATATGACTCTTGGTCCATCTACTCCTGCAAAACCACCACAGGGGGTACATACTGTTAGAAGTCTTCCTTACTTTCTTCTGACATTGATAGTGTACCAGTGGAGCACTCTGACTGTTCACCTGTCATCTCTCTGTCTTGCCATGTGACCAGTACATCTTCACTTTCTATGGTACATTTCTTTTTTTTTTTTTTTAGGCAAGTGGGGTTAAGTGACTTGCCCAGGGTCACACAGCTAACAAGTGTCAAGTGTTTAGTCTGAAGCCAGATTTGAACTCAAGTCGTCCTGACTTCAGGGCCGGTGCTCTATTCACTATGCCACCTAGTTGCCCCTGGTACATTTCTTTGATGTCCTTTTTCACTTTGAATTTGCTTTGAAGTTCCTTGTTGGTACTATGTTGCAACCTGATTTCACCCTTTCATGTGCCTTTGCTGATTATTATATTCCCTGCCAAGGGAAAATGTATATTTAAATGTAAATTTTAAATGGAATTATGACTATTTAAAATATCACTATGAAGGTTTAGGGAAGCTGTGTAACCTTGCAAAAGGAACTATGAAATTATGATTCCTGTACCTTAGAAAACCTCTTCTCAATCCTACTTCAAGGTAAAATAGCATCAAATAAAATATGGGGTCCTTGGTTTGAGGTTATCTTGGGTTTGAGCTTTCTATTGTCCCCTAATTCTTTTAGAATATAAAGCTATCTGTACTTTACAGTGATCTTCAACAAAATATTTTTAGTGTAGAGCAAATTCTTATTTTAGAAAATGATTCTTACTTGCCCTGTGGTTAAAGAGTCTGATGCCATCATGGAAACTGGACTGTAAGAACTCTAGGTTCTTTGAAGAGGAAAGAGGTTTTGGTCACATTGGGAACATCTGCATGTACCACATGTGATGACATACAATGCACTAAGGAAATCTAAACCCTGAGGCTTAAGTTAACAGTTCAGTGAAAAGTTTTGAGTTTTGGTTTCGTCTAATCTCATAGGACATATCATGGTTAAAATTCAACCAGAAAAGTACATATGACTATGATGTGCTTCTAATGAACATGAAACATTGGACTTGGAATAAGAAATGACAACCGGTGATTGAAATAATTATCATAAGTTTCACAAGTAGAATTTTGGGTACAGTATGTTCACTTACTAATAACCAAAAAAGCTATTATTGAAAGGGTGAAGGTTATGAAAAAATTTAGGACAGGCTTACTATATATATATTTTTTTATCCTGAGCTCAAATGCTGAGCAAGAAATCTGAACTCCACTGGATAGCACTGCAAGACTTCAATAACATTGGTCTCTGGATGCGGAGGAGCAGGATCGGTATTTGTCTTTAAGTATTTAATATTTGTATGTAAAAAAATACACGGTGCCAATACAGTTATTTAAAATGGAATTTCCTAGGCGGCTTTCAGCAGGTCATGTTGATGTCTTTGAATATATCTCCTCCCTCCTTGATTATGTGTAAATACATACATAATACATATATATGTACATATATATATATGTATGTGTGTGTGTGTATATATATATATATATCTATATCCTTTCTCTTCCCATTTCCTCATTAGTCAAATCAGAGGGGTGGACTGATGGACTAATGATTTCTAAAGTACCCTTTAAAAATTCTATAACACACCAAGCTCAAATTCTTCACTGGAGAATTTTTCATTTATGAGAATCATTTCAAATATTCCCTGTCTTGGAAGTCTCCAGATACTCTTTTCAACCCAGCCGTGAGGAGTCACTTTTGTCCTGGCCTATTAGATGCCTATTTAAAAATTGCATCCATCCAACCAACGACAGACTCTGATGCAAAGGAAAACACACACACACACACACAAACACACACACACACACACACACACACACAGAGAGTCATCCAAATAATATTCATGCCGTAAATGGAACTTAAAGAAGAGAATGTTTCTTTGCTTTCTTAAATTCGCTTTCGTATTGAAAATCTTACACCAATCCAATAAAAAGAGCTGAAGAAATTATGGATGAGAGAGCAACATTTTTGAGGCCCAAGTCATGCCCACTTAAGAAGCCTACCTTCTTTTTTGGTCTGCTTACTTTCAGAATTAAGAAAATAGAAAAGGCGTATATACCCCATTTGACAAAAAGAAAGGATTTAGATACAGGAAAATATTTGTAGCAGCACGTTTTTAGTAGCAAAGAACTGGGAGGGGGGAAATAGATGCTCATAAATTGGGGAATGTCTAAACATTTTAGCATTTGAGTGCTGTATTGTGTTGTATGAAATGATGAATAAGATGATTTTAGAGAAGCAAGGAAAGACTTACTTACATGAACTGATGCAGAATGAAGTAAACAAAGCCAAGCAAATAATATATACAATGAGTATGGCAATGTAAATGAAAGAACAACCACTTTAAAAAATGAATATTACAAAATTATACAAAACAATCTTGGCCCCAAGGAAAAGTTATGAGATTGTAATCCATCCATTCCTATACATCCTGTATGACTCCTGTCCATGTACTCCCATGAAGTCACCACAGGGCATACACTCAAACTTGTGGAGGTCTTCCTTACTTTCTTCTGACATTGGAGTGTACCAGTGGAGCACTCTGGCTCACCTCCCACTACCTTGCAAAGGTGGAGTGTTCAGAGGTGTGGAGCATTGTCAATAATGTCATTTCTTTGATATATTGATCAATTTTCTAACTTTTTTCTTCTTCTTTATTTTCTTCTTTTAAAAATCTTTGTTATAGAGTATGGCTCTGGAGCAGTGCAGGGGGAAAGACAGGCATTATAAATACAAAAGATCAGTTGAAGAACGGATGAGCAAATTATGGTATTTTATTATAATACAATATTGTATTATAAGAAATGATGAAAAGAACGGTTTTGGAGAAACAAAGAAAAGACTCACGTAGAATAAAGGGAATGGAACCAGGCAAAGAATTTATACAACAGCAGGAACCATGTAAAGACAAACAACTTTGAAAGACAATATTGATCCTTACAATGGCCAATAATGATTCCAGAAGACTCATGATGAAGGACTCTACCTCATTATACAGAAATGATGGACTTAGGGTGCAGAATAAACATATTTTTGGATATAGCAAATGTGGGGATTTATTTCACTTTCCTATGTATATTTGTTACATGGATTTTCCTTTTCTTTTCTTTCTTTTTTCCCCAATGGGATGTGAGGGAGAGAGAACACATTTTAGCAATTGAAATTTTTTTAATTAAAAAAAAGAAAAGATATCAATAAAAATCTATTTTAAAAAAGAAAATAGCAAGTTTTTTTTTTACAATCCAGGGAGATAGAAATAACTTCAACTCAGTAGTTCTTCTGGAATTATAATCCAAAAATTAATTTTTTCAATTAAATGTTTGTATAATGTGTAAATGACAAGTACGATAACAACTAGAGACATTGTCACATATGGGGTAGTTAAGAGTGTATTAACAAATGAATGTCTGTATAGGTGATGAAGTCTTTCTAAGTTGTATTATTTTAATATCATGGATATTAACTCATATTCATCTGTTTTGAATAATTGTCCTATCGAGTTAAAAGGAAAAAAAATCAAAATACCAATCCCCCCACCTCAATTTAATGAAGGCATTTAAAATAAACAGAACTACAGACGGGAACCTTAGCCAGGATAAAGTGGGCACACATTAAAAAAAAAATCTTACATTAAAATTAGAGTTATTCCCAAAATGCATCCACACCCCTTACTATGAGCTTTGATCTCAATTTCAGTTAAAACCTTCATGAAGCTCTAATTTCTCTCTTTCTTCATATTTTAAACTTCTCAAAATCAATGTCAGCAAGTCTCATCGTCTCATGCACCTGTGAAAAGTGCTGGCTCAGAGGAACCTGACAAAAATACAGATTTTCTCTCTGTTGTCTGATTGATTAACTTTCTAGCTCTGAGGAAAACTTTAAAATAACATGACTGGGGGCACGACTGAAGGGGAACGTTACTTTGTTGTGTTCCTTAATTCTCCGTTTCACCATAATCTCAGCACTTTGTTGAGCTAAGTCAACCACAGATGGCAATATGGCAAAGTCCTCCAAGCTACAGTGTTCTTTACATGCTGAGAAAGGAAATTGTGCAACAGTATTTCCAAAGAAGCATTGTCTAGTAGGCTCATGACAGAGATAGACAGAGAAGACAAAGGATAAGTTTTATTACAGAGAAGATTGGAAATCATTTTGGATAAGCAATCTTCAACATTTGAGTTGTTTGGAGAAGCAAACTAGTCATTGTTTGCCCACTCCTTAGGCTCAAATAATAAGTGACTGCCTCTAAGAGATTAAAGATAAAGAAGAATTTTCCATCTGTCAGTCAAACATTAGTGGTTTTTGTTTTCTTTTTAGGGTTTTCATATTATTGTAGATCCTGTAGCAAATATGGAAGCATTTTGCAAAGCCTTAACTTTCAAATAATTACTGTCCATTTGGTAAGCTAATACTAATATATATTGAACAATTGGAGACTAGTTAAGGGTGGTTGCTGTTGTTGTTGTTTATGTTATGGTAGGAACTATAAGTAAAATAGGAGTTCAGAGAATAGAGGGATCAGTGGTGACTAAAAACAGTCCTAGAATACTTCATGAAGGAGGTAAGACTTGAACTGATCTTTGACACATGGTTAGGAATTATCTAGATGGCATTGTGGAGGAAAAATACTCCAAGTGTGTTTGGAGGAGGGGAGGAGAGATTTATTTGTGGTTAGAAAAATAACTATTTATTCAACAAAAAAAAAGGCAATGTGCATAATAATTAGAGAGCTGTTCTTAAATCAAGGAGGATCTGGGTTCTAGACAAATATCAGTTGTGTGATTCCAGATAAGTCAATTGACCTCACAGTTCTCTGGACAATATTTAAGACAACAAAATGCAGATAAGATGCTGATCTTCATTGACAGAGTTTCCTCCCTGGGGGTTGGGGATGTCAATGAAATCACAGGTCTAATCATTATTCCTTATTTTTTAAATATTATAGAAGGTTCCATAAAGGTCTATTATATTATTCTAGTTGCAATAAATAATGTCAATAAATGCTATGAGATATCTTTGAAGATTCAAAAAGATCTATTAGACACTTACTCTACACTTAGTTTGAAGGAGAGGCAAAGAGAGAGAAAGAGAGAGAGAGAGATAAGGATAGATACAATGATAGAAAGATTGATAGCTCAATTGATAGTAATAAATATTCAAGAGTATATAATAATATTATTATTAATGAAGGTGATGTTTCCCACTGTTAACACATTATTTTTAGAAATCTACTTTTTATAAGTAGAAACAATACAAGAAACAATGTCTTTCACAATTGCATGGGTGGGGAGTTAGGATACAAGCATATTTTTAATCAGTTAGTGATTTCACTGTTGTGTTCCCTCCTGTGATGCAAATCACAGTTCAATGAGTAAGCATCTATTGAGCACCTATTGTGTTCCAGTCACTCTGCTCTATGCTGGAAATTCAAAGACACAAAGGCAATAGTCCCTACCTTCAAATATCTAACATTCTATTGGAGAGCAACATTGTGGACACAGATAACAGCACAAGCATTTAAGTGTTTACTATGTACCAGGCGCTGTGCCAAACACAGGGGATACAAACAAAAAGAAAAATACATTCTTTGTCCTCGAGGAGTTTGCTTTCTAATGCCAGAATATAACATAAAAAGGAGCTGAAGGATGACAGAAGGCAATGATAAGGTCAGAGATAGCTGGAACACAGTGGCAGATTCTGAACAATGAACGTGGCACCCAGGAGTGTGCATAACGCTCCAACTGTTTTCTAAGAATACAGTACTATCACCTTTTGCATTTTGGAAACTATATCTCTTACAAATGAAGCCTAAAATCATATTACTTTTTTTTTTTTTTTTTGCTGCCATGTCACATTCTTTGCTTAAATTGAGGTTGTAGTTCACTAAGATCAGCAGCATAGTGTACTTGGTAGGGCATGGAATTTAGAGTCGAGGACTTGGGTTTAAATCTTGCTTCAGCCACTTACTAGTTATGTGACCCTAGGTAAGCTACTTAACTTCTCTATGCCATGGTTTCCCCATCTGTAAAATAAAACCTCTAAGGTCTCTTCTAGGTTAAAGTCTATTACCCTATGAAAACCCCTAGACCTTTTTCAAACTGCTATCTTCTCACCTCAAACCTGTAGTGAACTCATAAAGTTGATTTTTTTACATTAAGTAAGTACAGGACCTTACATTTCTCTTTTTTGAAATTTCATCTTCTATTTGGCCCCTCTTTCTAGACTGTTGAGATCTTTTTAAACTCTGACTCTGTCATCCATATGTTGGTTATCTCTCCTGGCTTTGTGTCATCTGCATCTTGTATTCATATGGTTGTTCGCATGTTGCCTTTCCCATTAGAATGAGGGCAGGACATCAAGGATTGTGTTTTTGTCTTTCTTTGTATTTCCAGTACAGCACCTGGCACATAATAAGCACTTAACAAATGTTTGTCAACAGAATCATTTAAAGTACAACGTAAGATGCACTTAAACGAGATTATAGAGCATCATTCATTTAATCTTTCATTTTTAGAAGGTCCTTTAGTTTCTTTAGGTGCCTTGGGGGTCATTACTAACAACAGCTTATGACTGAACTGCCATGAAAAAAACATTCTGGTCATTTGAATTCTAGGTTGTTTAGATTCCATCTAAGTGGGAATATATTATGCAAAATATAAACTTATATCTATATATAAATATATACAAAATGTATCATTTTAGTATATAGCATAAATTCTCAGCTAATATTTCTATTTTATCTTGTAATCTCTTCTGCCACTCCATCATGAAAAAGCAGAGAAAAGTGAAGAAACTTGTCTAAATTTAGACAGTTCTAGGATGAGAAAGGGAAAATTTTAGTGGCCACCCAATAAGACCATAATATAATGCTGACATCTAGGCCTTGCCATGTTCAAACAGGACAAAAATAGCCGATAAATAAATTACACCAACTATAATAATTTGTGCAGCTTTCTGACAGGCCTAATGTAGTCCACTCAATGAGGTGTTTCAGATCTCTTCTAAGGAAAGAATATTCTAGAGCTTTCTTCATTCAGAGAAGAAATATGCTGGGCATGTGGTATCTCTTTCAGTACATCACTGCTGTTAGATAAATGGCCTTGAGTCATTCCAAGATGCACAAATGGGCTTGTTTAATTACAGTAATGTTCATTCACAAATAACATCTTGGCAGTGGCTTAAGGTAAAATATAATCCTTTTCCATGGAGACCAAATACACAAGCAGATTCTAATTGAGTCCTATGTGTTGCATGGGCAGAAAGAAAAATGTTTTGGGTTATCTATTTTTATTTTCAGTCCCTTTACTAGGTTCAAATCAAAAGTTTCTGAAAATCCATAAGCCACATCATCCACAAAATAAAAATTTAATAAGGCTATGAATGTCTACACTAAAAGAATTTAGTTTTCTGAATCAGATCTTAAGATGTCAGAATGAATTCCTGGCTAAGGGTGGAAAAACAAAATTAGCTGGAGACTTGATGATCTGATTAAGAAAGCTTTATAGTCAAAATTAAGAGAAAAGGAGAAAATGCCCCTAATAAAACTAAAACCTTATACTATGGAGGATATTTTAATGATACTTTAGTAAAATAATAATGAGGATGTACCCCATAATTTGTAAATAAAATAACTGAGACTAGAGTCCCAAACAAAGCTTTAGCTAGCAAATGTCATTCTTCAGGTAAGCAACTTGAAACAACATTGAGAGGAAAATAGTGTTAAACACAACCTTAAATCATCCATAGGTAGGAGAAGAGAAACTTTCTGATATTGACCCCATGAGGGAGATTCTAAGACTTAGATTCATAGGGGTAGAGATCATGTTATAGTATCTCATGGTAAGAAGAATTCCAAGATATTAACCCTTATCTGGGAAAACTTAGGAATACCACAAGGTTAGTATTGGATAGACCACCTCCTAGAGAGGAGGAGGGCAGGTTCAGGTGTCCCCCTGTCCTAAATTTTTTAACTCTCTCAATTTCAATGCCCTGTTTGCCATGATTTAGTTGTGGTTCTGGTCATAAACAATGCTTCTGGCCTCTTATGGTTGTACAATAATGTACTATATAAAGGCAATGAGCAAAGTGAAGTTAAATTTTTAGTAGATATTTGTAAATAAGACCTTATAGGAGGCATTAATATGAAATGTTGTTTCCTTTTGATAGTACTAGATAGATGTCCTTTAGGAAGTCGTCCTTCAGTTGCGTTTTGAAGGAAGCTTAGAATTCTACAGGGCAGGGTTGAGAAAGCATACATTTCAAGAATGGGGGCCAACCTACGCAAAAGCACAGGGGTATGAGATGGAAGGTTATTTTCAAGGAGACAAATTTGACTAAAATATAGAATACATAATGGGAAATAATAAGCAATAAATTTTGGAAGGTAGGCTGGAGTCCAGTTGTGAAAGGCCTTAAAAGAAAGTTTATTTTATCCTAGAGAGAACCTCTGGGAATTAACATGGTTAGGCAATGTTTTAGGAATATCAATTTCTCAAGTGTGTGGGTGAAGGATGAATTTGAATGGAAAGAGACTGGAGGAAGAATAAAAGTTCAGGCTCAAGGCCCAGTTCAATTATTTCTCAAGGTACTAACAGAATTTGCATATGTGATCACTGAAGCCTCATTTGAAGGATCTTTGAGAATCAAAAAAGATAAAGAGTAGAAATGAGCAAAATGTGTGCTGATTTTTAAAGAGAAAAAAAAATCTGAGAAAGTAACAATTGGTGATAATACGGTAAAAAGTCATGGAATACCATGGTGTCCAAAGAATTTAAATTGAGGATACCCAAAGTATCATGAAAAGATGGTAGGTGTAATCAGGTTACCACACATTACAAAAAATTATGCAAAAGTTTTGTAAACTATGTCTTCAGAGAAATATATTGTATGACAAAAAAAGAAAAAGATGGGTCAGTTTTGTAGAAGAAAATCAATGGACTGTTGCATGGAAGCCCTCCAGCAACTGGGTAGAACCTCTTCATGGTCAATTTATGGAAAATATGGACAAGAATAGAATGGTATGGTCAAGTATAATGGATCTTGATCTGCATGTTGAAAGGAGTATACACAAAGATGAAATGAAAGACCCAATAGAGATTATTGAAAAATATTATATATATATATAATATATATTTTAAATTATTGAAAAATATCTGTCAAAGCTGTAAATTCAATGAGGGGAGAGAATTTGTCTTATCTAAACTTGAATTACCTCCTAGCAATTATTATAGAGTTTTGAATAAAATAGGCCTCAAAAATGTTTTTAAGTAATTTTTTTTTAAGATAAGAGTGGAAAAATTGGTGTCTTCCATTAAAATTTTGGCACAATGGAGAAGAGTAAGGAGGAAAATCAGTGATTTATTAGGAAATGCAACCACACACATCAAATACTGTCAGTCAATCATATAACTATAAATTAGGCATATTACTCACCTAAAGGCTATCACCCAAACTACCCAAATGAATTTTGTAATATTCATACGTATAATTGTGTCAAGAATAACTTTTGTATTTCACTTATAAAATCAGTTGTAAACTTGGAGAAATATTTTTGACTAGCTAGATTAATACACAAATCCCTCTGACTAGTGCCAAGGGACAATCAGTTTGTGATTCAGATAATCTAGATCTCACTTTGTAACTGCAATTACAGCCAAAGGAGGTCAGACCTGGAAGAAAATTTAGAAACAGAATACAGTATTCTCATATATCTTTAAAAATTATTTTAATAGTTTTAAATTTTGTGTTCATTTCATTTCTGAATATATTTCTTACTCTTTCCTTACCCAGAGTGCCATATCCTATAACAAAGAATTTAATACGGGAGAAGAGAAAAAAACTGCTCAACAAAACTGACAAATCAACTGAGTTTGACAGTATGTAAAATGTCCAACATCCATATTTTCCCCACCTCTGCAAAGAAGGGAGAGAAGATTTCTCATCTCTTCTACTGGCTCAATAATGATCTTTATGATTATACTGCCTTACACTTCATTTTGTTGCCGTTGTTGTTCTTTCCAAGTATATTGTTGTAGATGTTATATATCATATATTTTTTTTTCTTGGTTCTGTTTACTTCACTTTGCATCAGTTCATATGTTTTCCCTTGCTCCTCTATATTCTTTGTCATCATTATTTCTTATGACTCAACTATGTTCTATTATATTCATGGACCACAATTTCCTTAAGCCATTCATAATTGATGTATATTTGTTTGCATTCTTTACTACCAAAAAAATAGTTGTAAACATATGTGAGAACTTTCTTACTAGTTTTGACTTCCTTTACATATATTCCTCTCAGTAGGATATCTGGGTCCGAGGACATGGACATAAGTCACCTTATTAGCATAATTCCAGGTTGCTCTCCACAATGACCAAACCAATTTACTGCTCCATCAACAATGTATCTGTTTAAACTATTTGTTTATATGCTTTGACAACTTGTCAACTCAACTTGCAATCCTTTCATTTTAAGAAAGAAAAAAATGAGACTCAGAGAGGCCTCTGAGATAAAAAGATAAAGATAAATTTTCCATTTATCATTTTCCAGTAGGGGAAAAATAATCATACATACCTGAAATCTACAATTCTCTAATATAGATGTGACCAAGTTGTCTATTTAGTAGATATTTATCCTTCAGTGGGTTATTATTTTGTAGTGGGACTTATGCATGAGTACTATGAAATCTATTGCAAGTCAGATGTCTTCTCAGAAGGGATTGATAGTCCCAGAGTAATTCTGGGAAGCAAATTTAAATTGTTGTCAACAAATCTTTAACAGATTTAGTTAGAAGCTGTTAATTGATAGGGACACCTAATGTGTTCTCTCACAGTATCATTAAATTAATGGCACAGAGAAGACACAGTGGGAGACAAAATATATAAAAGAATGAGGAAAACATTGGAGAATAATGCTGCCATCAAAGAGAAGGGGAATTGATTTTTCCTTGTTCCTTATGACAGTGTGTTTACTTTCTTAGGCAATGTGGGTTGTGCTAAATATACTAATCTGGGAGTTGAGATGAAGATTTTAGTCCAAGTTCTGCCATTAAATAGCTGCATGACCATCAGTAAATCACTAAGTCTTTCTGGGCTTCAGTTTCCTCATTCATCAAATTAGAAGCTTAAAATAGATCACAGAATTTTGGAGTGGAATAGAAAGGGAGTCAAGAGACCATTTAGTATAACCCACACATGCCCCAAAAATTCCTCCTACAATGTACCTGAAAAGTGATCTTCCAGTCTTTGCTTGAATACCACCAATGAGAGGGAACCTACCGCCCCATTCTACTTTTAGATCATTCTAATTATTGTTACTGTTCTGTCATTTCAGTTGTGTCTGACTCTTCGTGATCCCATGTGTAGTTTTCTTGGCAAAGATACTGGAATGGTTTGCCATTTCTTTCTCCAACTCATTTTACAGATGAAGAACTAAGGCAAACAGAGTTAAGTGATTTGCCCAGGATCAATAGTTAGTAATGTTGGAGGGCAGATTTGAACTAAGGAAGATAAGTCTTCTTGACTCCAGGCCCAGCACTCTATCCACTGTGCCACCCAACTGCTCCCAAGCAAATAATTACCTGAAAATAATTATATTCTAAAAAGACTATTCAAATTTAACAAACACATAATCTTTATCATTATTATTATTATTATAGTACCTAACTACCAATATCATAGATTTTCAACTGGAAAGGACACCTTTTCATTTTATAAATGAGGAAACTGAGTCTCATAGAGGCTATGTGACTTACTCTAAATCACCCAAATAAGTGAAAGAGCCTATCATTTCTACTTTGAACCAGGATTTGAAGTGAGATCATATGATTCCAAATGTAGGATTCTTTCAATTCTATCACTAAGCCTTCCAAGCAAAGGGTCACTTTAGATCATTTAGATGAGTGGGTTTTTTTAGACTAATGGACCACAGGATGTGTGCTCTTTTTAGGTTTGTCCAACAATCTAAGAAAAGAAAGGGGAGAAAATATTGTAAGTCAAGCTTTCTGATGTTGAAATCTATGAGCATCTGTTGGTCTGGTCAGCATCAATTACCATGGATATACAAGTTGCAATGTGGAAAGCTAAATTTGTGTAATATAAAGATAGCATGAACTTTTGCAAGTCCTAAACAACTATGAGGTTCCCTTAGCAACAGGATCATGGGCTATTTTATAGCATTGGGTCATCCAGCTGCCATTCCTTTGCTGATGATTAGAGATTTGTTATAATTGCCCTTTGTGCCTATAACAAGAACACAAAACAATCTGAACTTTTCATTATTTCCTTTAAATTTATTGTTTGTATATTTTTTCTTTGACAGGACAGATTTATGCATTCTAAGGTTTGAAGAATTTAATGGAAGAACTTCCTTTCTACCTCTGAGTCTAGATTGTAACTCAGGCTTGTTTACTCTTGGGGAAAAGAAAACGCCCTTATTCCTCATAAGGAAAAAATATATATTTTTAAGCTTTCTAATCCTTACTCATAAGGTTTCTGATACATACCAAGCAACATTATGAGTTTAGTGGGATAGAATAAGAAGCAGATGGGATGAATTTCCCTTGAAGTCCAGAGTCTGAAAATTAGAAGGAAAAGGTGCCTAATAAAATTCATTTTGAGTTCTGCCAAACCCAGGCCATTTGCAAAATAGTTTGAGGCAGTCTTTAAATCCAACCTCTTCCAAGCTAAGCTGGGCAGGACTGGTTTGAGGTTCTTAGGGTTTGAGATCAGGTGGCATTAGCAAATCTCTTGCCCATTGTAATTAGGAGCTTGCTTATTTACTGCAGATTTTGGAATTGTAGGTCTAGAAGGAGGTTTTTGAGGTTCTATCACTCTGCTTCTAGGAATTATTCCACTAATCTATTCTGGATAGATGATGAAGGGGAAAGATAGTATTTCTAAAGTTCCTCAGGGATGCATTTGTATAAATCAGTTATTTTACTTTTTTGTATAAGAGGGGTAAATTAGAATACAAATCTTAATATTTTTCCCTAATACACCTTTCCCCAGAAATTGAAACTCCCCAAATTCTTTATGGCCAGAAAGCCAACATTTAGTTCTATACAAAGATGTTTAAACTTTCATTCAGTTGGAAATTAACCTAACATATTCTCCCACCTCTGGGAGTGATATACCCAAGACCAAAAAGTGGGGAGGGGGCAGAGAACTACCAGAAGTATTCAAGTATTCAAACCAGATCAATGGTGTCATTTTTTTTTCTTTAGGCAATTGGGGTTAAATGACTTGCCCAGGGTCACACAGCTAGTAAGTGTCAAGTGTTTGGTCTGAGGTCAGATTGGAACTCAGATCCTCCTGACTTTAGGGCCAGTGCTCTATCCACTATGCCACCTAGCTGCCTCTAGTGATGTCCATTTCAATGAAGCAAAATGTATGTGACTCATGATTTGCCAAGTCTTACCTCTAGTTGCTTCTATCCTAGAATCAAAGTCATGGTGCTGGACAATTCCTTTAGAGCTAAGAAATTCTATCCTTTTGCTTTCAGATATGGTTATGAGTAGACAATCTCAACCTTCTAGAATACAAAAAACAAAGAAAAGAGAATATGTAGGAAGAGATACTTAGAGGAGATGCAAAAAATAGTAGTCCTGAATGAATGAAAATGGTTTCCAGGAGGTACATGAGAAAGGAAGCAAAGTACACTTTTCATTCATGAAGCCCAGAATTGATTCCCAGTTAGTTAAATGATAAACTTTGGGTAGGCAATCCTGGTGTAGTGGAAAAGAACTGAGGACCTGGATTTAAATCCTAATTCTGTCCCTTCCTACCTATGTGATCTTGGGCAAGTCAATTAATCTTTGTGACCTCAGTTTCCTTCTTTGCAAAATGAGGAGATTGGACTAGCTGACTTCAAGGACTTCATCCAGGTCTAAATCTATGAGCCCATGATCCTATAGACTCCTTTTAGAGAAAAATAGCACAGTTTTTATATCTCCAAGACAAATGAAGTTGACATTTCTTTGGAAAGAGAAGGCATGCATCTCTAAGTGTCTTTATGAATCTTGTAGTGAGCATATACTCGGATATTCTATGACCAAGATGAAACTAAAGGTGAACAACTGAAGGACCCAAGAGCACTAAGCTTATGCAAAAATTTAGTTCCTAGTCTATTACTATGAAATAAGGAATAAATACTATGCTTGAATATAATTTTATATGAACTTATCGTATGATAACTTGAGTTTTAATAAATTGGATAGTTTGAGAATACGTCCAAAGTAAAAATTTGTATGAGGAAATTAAAAAAAAAACTATGGTGGAAAGAAACAATTCCTTGAATTTTCCCTTCTATATTGCCTCAACTTAACTCTGGGACAATTTATAATATTCAAAGGACACAAAGAAGCTTTAATTGTGGGAGATTTTTTAGTAACTGCTTTGCACCTGAACTCAGTTTTAATGAGGTTAGAGAGAGATTTACTTAGCTAGTTTAAGAGGAAATAAGTAATATATTTAAAAGTAAAATTCCATAAACATTTCAGAAATAGTTGCTCATAAACTAATAATTGAATGCTAAATCAAACTCTACTCATTCATTCAACAAATAATAATAGCTCACATGCATATTGGACTTTAAGATTTTAAAATTGCTTCCCTTACAACCTTGTGAAGTAGGTGGCACGTATATTGTTGCCCCACTTTACAGATAAGGCAACCAAGGTGAAGAGAGTTTAAATGACTTGCCTAGAATTGAATAGGTATTAAGTGTCAAAGTTATTATTAGAAATCTGAATCTATTATGACCACAAGTAAACACTGTTAGTCTGTGGGATTTTTGCTCTGCTTTTTTTTTATGAAAGATCAAAGATAAATAAAAGAAGATCTTGCCTTTAAGAAATATAAGATCAAATAAAAAAATATGCAAGTTCAATAAAAAAGAAAGCATTCAAAATATTCCTAGAAGGAAAACCAAACTTGAGGAAATTATTTGCTTCTCAAACAGCCCAGACAACAGAAATATAAGAAAGGTAAATAAATGCAGGAACCAAGGACAATAACAACAGAAAGATGATTAAGAGATTTTTTGCTAAATATACATAAGAAGATAATGTTGAAAGCAGAAGTCAAACAGAAGTGATGATGGAAAAATAAGTCTGAAACATCATAGAAAAAATCTCACAACACCCACCTATGGTTGAATCAATGTGGTTTTATGTATCTGTCTGTCTCTGTGTGTGTCTGTGTGAATAAATTACAGAATGGGGAGGTACCTAAAAGAGGAAAAAGAAAGAAGATAGAAGGGAATATGTGATGTACCCTAATCAAATCAAAGACTAATATCAAGGGGAAAATAGGGAAACAGGCAAGGAAGCAAAGGGAAGGATTTTAAAAAAGGAAGGGAAAGAAAGGGGAAACCTTGATTCGGTGATGGGAGGGGGAGATAGTTTACAAAGAGAGATGAGAACCTTATTATGTGTATGATCTGTAGGAATTTGGTGCTTAGAGAGAATATTCATACTGCCTCAGGAGAAGGGGAATCAGAGTTCTTAAGGACAATGGACACGCAGAAACTTGGAAGATCATGGAAGAGCAGGAAAGAGATTTCCAGGTCAATGGTGGGGAGAGGGCAAAGGTCACTAATGAAATGTATAATTGGAGAAACATAAATTCCTATTATGAGACAATTTCATCGGTATTGCCTACAGGAACTAACATTTCTAAGAATGTTGCACACAAGAAAAAAAGGGATGGTTAGCAACATCTGCAAGGTAATAACAGTAACTGTTCAGAAGTGAGAACCCAAAATCAGTAACTCGACAATTTTAATTCATGAGAAATATAGAAAATAAAGAATGTAGAAATGTAGAGGTTAAATAAGCATAAAGACCACAAATCAAAGGATAAAAAATCTAGAATAACAGAAAGACAAGATAAATAATGAAAAAGATGAGAGAAATGCTTTTTTTAGAAAAGGGTACAAAAACTTAATTTTAAAAAAATTAATGAACAAAAGAAGTTGAAAGGCAGTTGAGGAAAAGGGATTCGATTTGACTATTTAACTGAGAGGGGGGAAAGAAGGTAAGAATTTGTAACTAGATAAAAGGAAAAAAAGGACTAATAAGAAAAGCTCCAAAAGTAGGTAAAGGTGCAGCAAACAAGAAGAGGGGAATAAGATGAGGAAATTAAAAGTGTAAAGAGGGTTGCCTTAAAACAGATTAAGCTAAAATAAATGAAGAGACATTGCACTGTGCTTACAAAGGAAGAGGGGAAAATCATAATTTGAGGGAAAGCGAATTAGAAACAAAAGGAAAAAATAAAAGCCTAATTCTCATAACTTTAAGTTTGAATTGATTAAAAAAATCCAATAAAAGGAAAAAGAGTGACAGACTGGATAAGAAACATAATTACATAATCTCTTGCTTACAAGAAACAGACTTAAAAACAAATAAATGAAGGGCTAGAAAAAATTGCTATGCATCCAATGAATAAAAAAGAACAAATCATGCTGTTGGATAAAGCAGAAACAAATGTTCAAAATATAAAAAAGGATAAATAAAGATATTAAATCATGCTGAAAGGAACCATACACCAGAAATCAACATTAAACTTATATGTTCCAAATACCTAGACATTTAAATTAATAAAAGAAAGATTATCTGAACTACAAGATGACAGACAGATGCAATAATAACAGGTTTCAATGTCCCTCTCTCAATTTTAAGTAAGTCATATAGAAACATAAACAAAAGAGAAAATATAGAACTGAAAAAATTGGTGGAGAAATGAGCTAAAGGATTATGGTATCTTCTAAAAGAAACTGCAAAAGAATATATATGTGTGTCAATAGATGTATATATGTGTGTATATATACATACATATATACTTACAAGTACACATATATTTTGTAGAATGATATGTAACTTTCACAAATTTACACAGAGAAATCTAAAAAAAAGCTTTTTCTAAAGTAGAAACAGTCAATATATCCTTTATAGACCATAATACAATAAAAATATTAACAACTTCAGGGAACACAAACAAAAGACATAGACAGAAATAGAGACTTGAGAAAATTTTAAATAATCAGTGAATCAAGATAATAATGACAATGTGAAAGAAAATGAGAAAATTAAACAACATGCCAGAATTTTGGGGATGCAACTAAAGTACTCCTTAAAGAATAAAGAACAACCTAAATAGTAACAAAATGACCAAAGTGAATTTACACTTTTAATGCTATATCAATCCAATGACCAAAGGAATACTTTATAGAACTTGATAAAACAATAAGAAAACCAATTTGGAAAACCAAAAGATATAGAATAACACTTCCATACCTGAAACTATGTTATAAAATGTAGTCATCAAAACCATTTGGTCTTGATTTTAAAATAGAGAAAAAGATCAAAGGAAGAGATTAGACAAAGGAGAATCAGAAATAATGAACTCAATATCCAAATGTTTGATAAATGGGAAAACAATTATTTAGAAACTGACTCCCTATTTGAAAAAAACTACTGGGAAAACTGAAAAGTAGTCTAGCAAAAATGAGGCATAGACAAACATTTCATGCCATATTCCACAATGCATTTTAAATAGACATCTATTACATATATTAAAAGTCTATTTTAAAAATCTATTTAAAAAATTAGAAGGAAAGAAGATAATGTACCTCTCACAGCTATGCATAGCAGGTGTATTGTTAACTAAACAAGACAAAGGGAATTATAAAGGGTAAAATAGATAACTTTGATAGCATAAAACTGAAAAGCTTCTGCACAGACAAAACTAATCCATCTACAATAAGAAGAGAAGTGGCCAATGGAGAAAAAAAATTTGTATCAAATTTCTCTAATGAGGGTTTGATATCCAAAATAAACAATTAACTTTAATTGTTTGTTTATGTATATATAACATACATTCATATATATGCATATACACTTACATACATATATTTGTTTTATGTATACATGCATATTGTTGTTGTTTATCAGTTGTGTCTGACTCTCTGTTAACCCCTTTGAGATTTTCTTGGCAAAGATTCTGGAGTGGTTTGCCATTTCCTTCTCGAGCTCATTTTACAAATGAGAAAACTGAGGCAAAACTGTGCCCAGGGTCACACAGTTAGTAAGTATCTGAGGGCAGATTTGAATTCAGGTCTTCCTGACTCCCGAACCAGCACTCTATCCACTGCACTACCTAGGTACCCTGTACATGTATATACAAATACATAATTGGTTTATACATATTTTTAATAAAACCAAATAAGTATATTATATATACATATATAATATATTCTATATTTGTATAAATTTTTATACATACATATATATTTGTTTTTATATATGAAACCAAAAACCAATACCCAATAGATAAATGGTCAAAGAAAATGAACAAAATGCTTTACAAAAGAAGAATTACAGACTATTAACATCATATGAAAGAATTTTCCAAAGCAATAATAACAAGAGAAATACAAATCAAAACAACCTTGAGGTGTAATCTCACACCCCACAATTTGGTAAAAATTACAACCATAGGAATGGTCAGTGTTGGAGGGGTTATAAGAATTTAGGTGCACTGGTTGTTATTGTTTGTCCTTCATTTTTGAAAACAACCAATGACATTATGAAGTAATGTCTTGACTTCTGTATGAATTGGATTTAATTGAGGCAGAGTTCCACAAAGTCATCAGCCTTACTCTCTCTTCCAGAGTCATCCAAGTCCAGTAGCAAGACAAAAGTCAGGACAACTGGCTACCACCCACGATGCAGTGGATGACCTTGGTGTCTTTGATGTCTGACCAATCTCTAAGCACTCCACAGTGCCTCCTTCAACCACCTTCATGGCTGGTGGAACAAATTGTTCTCCTCTGCCCATTCTGGAGGGTGGGGGGAAGGTCTCTCTATTTGCTTGGGGTAGATATCACCGTAACTCAACTATGGGTTTGAGGCCCTGTCTACCAAGACAGTTTACTAGAGTATGAGCATGCTATAGTTTCTTGGAGCCACAGGTGAGAGTTGAGTGTCAGGTAGACTCCTAGGCAGCTTGTTACCTATTCCTTTCCCTTAGAACTTGCAGTTGTCCTAAAATATGGCCATCATTTTTCCTCAAAAAAAAAATCTCTACAGGATTAATAGGAAATGAGTAACAGTGAAGGCACTAGACTGGAGAGGGGTTGAGCAAGACTTCCTGTAGAAGATAGAATTGTAGCTGGGATTTGAAGAAAGGCAAGGAAGCCAGCAAGTGGAAATGAGGAGGTAGAACATTCCATACATATTTGAGGGACAGCTAGAGAAAATGCCTGGAGCTGAGAGATTGAGTGTTTTATCTGGGTAAAAGCAAGAAGACCAAAGTCACTGGATTGAAGAGTATGTAGGGTGGGGTATAAGTTGTTATTAAACTGAAAATAGGATGTAGCTAGGTTATGAAGGGCTCTGAATGCCAAACAGAGGTGTTTGACCCTGCAGGCAATAGGGAGCCACTGTAGTTTAGTGGGATGGGAGAGAATGTGTAACATGATTAGACCTGTGCTTTAGGAAAATCATTTTGGTAGCTGAATGGAAATCTGATAGATTGTTGGTGGATCTGTGAATCAGTACAACCATTCTGGGAAACAATTTGGAATCATACAAATAAAGAGAACAAAATGTCCATACCTTTTAACATAGAGATTCCATTGCTAGGCTTATGCCCAAAAGAGACTATTGATAAGAATAAAGTTCTCATATGTGCCAAAATATTTATAGCAGCACTTCTTTTGATAATAAAGAACTGGAAATACTAGATACCCATTGATTGGAAAATGGCAAATAAACTGTGGTACATGAATGTGATTGAATATTACTTTTACTATAAGAAATGACAAATGTAATGAGTAGCATGGAAAGATCTAGATGAACTGATGCAGAGACAAATAAGCAGAGACAAGAAAGCAACATACACAGTGACTATAACAATTCAAATGGGAAAAAACAACCATACACACATAACAAAAAATAAAATCAAAAGTGAATATTTAAAATTGACAAAGATGGCTTTAAAGGAGAGATAGGAGAAGACCTTCTCTTCCTATCCCTTTGCAGAGGTAAGAGGTCCACAAATGTTGTGCTTTGCACATAATTTAGACTTTTTGATGTATTGATTGGTTATGCTGATTTTCTTTCTCTATTTTTTTTGTTTTCAAAAAATATTATTTGTTATGTCAGATGGCTCCCTAGAAAGGACAGAGAAAGAATACTGAGGAAAATGATGATGATCTAAAAAACAAAAGATATCAATAAAAACTTTTTTTTTAATGTAAAGGCTAGTAGATTTATAACCATTAGCCTGACATCATCAGCTAATCCATGTAACCAATAAAAATTGTTACCATTTTGCCTAGTCAGAATACAACATTTACCACAAATTCAAGTTGGAGTTTTCAAACTCTTTATTATAGACCCCTTAAGGTTTCAAGAAGGATTTTACCTCTAAGGGTTCTTTGAAAGAAAGTGTAGCTATGGAGGACATTTGTGTCTTCTCAAACTTAACTTGTATGACAACACAAAAGTGATATAATTTTGTTGTTGCTGTTGTGATTGATAAGGGTTTCAACAATTCCCTGGTGGCATTAGAAAATTTTTAGTTTTGGTTTTGCTGTAATTGGACAAGAAGGACTGCTCTGACAAGAATTGGCTCCAAATAATATCACTTAAATCATAGAGCATACAAGTTACCTAAATTATCTTCTGAGAACATAGATGAGTAGAAAAAAAATGTTGGACTTAGCCTCAAGAATCCTGGGTTTGAGAGGCAGCTAGGCAGCGCAGTGGATAGAGCACCAGCAATGAAGTCAGGAGGACCTGAGTTCAATCTGGCCTCAGACCAAACACTTGACACTTACTAGCTGTGGGACCCTGGGCAAGTCACTTTACCCCAACTGCCTAAAAAAAAAAAGAATCCTGGGTTTGAGCTGCAACTGTGATACTTATTAGCTGTGAGACCTTGGACAACTCACGTAATTCAATTAAACAAACCAAATGACTACTACCTGCAAAACCTTTTGCTAAATGTGTTGGGGATATATGACCTTTCTGATCTCATTTTACACACAGGTTAATTGAAGATAGCAAAATATACATTACCTAACTTGCAAGTTCCTTACTTTTTATCATAATTATATTGTTGCTATGTCATCTTTGTCAAAGAATCTGTCATGTAATGGCCAACTTTCTAGTAATAAGCCTCTCTGCACTTAGCTAGGCTAACTCCCTTCAATAATAGGTGTTACTGGAACCAGACATAAAAGCTGTGCTGCATAGTAGAATCTTCTAGAACTTGATTATGCTCGAATAACCTTTGTAGACCCAAGGTATTCTCCGTAAGGGTAGGATTTTTTTCTTCTGTTTGTGCCTAACATTATGCTCATTTCATTGGGCTCTAGATCACTATAAATTTTCCTTTGTTGAAAGTCTCAGTCTCTTAAGAGATTAGCCTTACAATTCATACAGTAAATAGCTAAAGGGATAAAGAATGTTTTCTTTTCTGTGTTTGTGATATGGAGTTAGACGGCAGCCATGCTTATTTAGAATTAGCTTATCAATACTTACAGTTTGGTCAGGCCCTGAAGGTGGATAATCAGCTGGGCCTATAACTGAGTGCTTTCCAAGATATCACCTTGTTTCTGGCTTCCAAAGCTCATCACTAGGCAATAATATTCTCATTTTTAATATTGGCATAGTTGTTATGGCTAAGAATCATGTTATACCACTATCTTGAAGGAGTCAAAACTGTCACTGATCCAATGAACAATATAAAGATTCATGATAAGTATAAGGAGGATATAAAATATTAGTCGTCAACTTACTTGAAAAGTATCATTAAGAGCATGTATGACTATAAAAACATGGCCCAGTCATGGCAGAAGTGATGAACAGTTCAAGTGTTGTCTTGGTAACTATGAAAGGAATCAGAGGAAGGCCTCCTGTACTTTGGGCAGATATTTCATCTTGGATTTACGAATAAAGATGGACACGGATGAAAATTTGTGGCTAGGTAGGGTCTACATGAATAGTGTCAATACCAAATAGAAAAACGTGCCCGTAAACCATACATCAGGAGCCTCATGGGTCACTATTGACTTAGTAAATCACATATTAACATTATTTATATTCTACTATATTCTATTTGTTTTGTTAAATATATCCCAAATACATTTTAATCTGGTTCCAATGCACTCAGGAGTGTTGTGGGCACACTGGGCTATGTATTTGACAACTCTGGTCTACTCAAATAGAAGAACCCACATACAAGTACTGTTTGTGGCCAAACTTGGAGCATTTTGTGTAAAACCCTCCTATTTGGTGGCAAGAATGCTGATGAGATACTATGTGCCTGGGGGAGGGGCAGAGTTGGTGTGAGAAACTTAAAGAAGAGGCATTCTTAATTTCTTCTTTGAAAGAGACACCTATTATTCCAAACTATTCTCTCCAAAAATATCTACAAGGAGGAGAAAGAGAAAGAGAAAAAAATTTCAGGGACTTTCCCCTTCAGTGAGATCAGGGCTGCTATCTTGATTGAGCATGATCTCAACCCTTCTTAAGTACTCATTCACTCTTCTATTTGTTTTCAGTTACATTCTAATCTATACAGTTCCTCTGATTTCTGTTTTCTATTTGCTCAGATAAATGGATTTACTCATTATTTGCTTTTTGTGATGGTCTTTTGTGTAACTAGAATTTGTAGGAAGAGGCCATGCTGGTGGGTACAAAGTTAGGATACACTTCCCCACCTCTAAAGAGAAAATGGCTTTTTATTCAGAAAAAGTGTTGCCCCTAGACAAACAATATTTAGGAGAGAAGATAGATAAAATTATAGTCCTATATCTTTCTCTCAAAGGAAAACAGAGTAGCCCAACTCCATGGCCTCTACTCCTGCTCCCCTCAAGGCAGGAATTGAAGTCTCCGAGGGGTGGGTAAGATACCTTCGCAATATCCAGTTAATATTATACTCAAACTCTTATCTATCAGACTGATTTATTCAATTTAGTTGCTATCCATAATAATTCTGCATGGCATTGGAAATGTAATTATACATCGGTTATGCTTATGCCCCCAGATAGAGAGCAAAACTGTCTTAACAATGGGCAGAGGAGTTGAGCTCGAGCCCTACACTAGGAAAGATCACGCTTGTGTGGCAACCATTGCATCTTCATGCCTCAGACAAAGGGACACCAGGTAGCATAAGAACAGGATCAACCACCAGTGTTCATAGGAAAGAATACTGAATCTGGCAACAGCATTATTTTACAGAATAAAGGGGAAAAATCAATTACAGAGAAATAAGCTAAGGGAAAAGTAAGGACTACCTATTCCTTTCTGCTTTTTTTTTGTTTTCTCTCAGTACTGTTGCCATTAGACCAAGTGCCCTCCCATATCAGAGCTCTGCTTAGTCATTTAGAAGTGACCTCTCATAGTCTTGATGAAGGGAACTACATGTGTGGCAAACACCAGACATGATGGTTGTGTGGCTGCCATGGGATGATGATCACCTCTCTCTTCTCTTCTCCTCAAACCTCAAAACTCCTCGTACAAGTGAAAATCTCTGCCTTCCTATCCTCTTGCTAAAGGGCTGATCTCCCATTACTTCCCTTTCTTTTAAAGCTAGGAAGAACTACAAATCCCAGGGTCTTGATGGCCAGACAAAGCCTTGCCTGGACTTGTTGCATTTATCAATGCCTTTCCCCAAGCTATATAGACAAGTGATGTGGACATATATAGCCCTTATGTGCAGTACACCCTTAAAAAAAAATAGTTAACATTTATAGCACTAACTGCCAGACACTGTTCTAAGTGCTTTATAATTATTACCTCATTTAGTTCTCACAATAACTCTGTGCTATGGTTAATGCTATTATTATCCACATTTAACATATGAGGAAATTGAACCAAACAGAGGTTATGTGACTTGCCCAGGATTATACAGCCAGTAAGTATCTGAGGTCATATTTGAATTCAGGTCTTCCTCACTTCAGATTGGCTACTCTGTAACACCATCATCATTATCATCTTCATCTTCATGCTTCTCATCATGTTACAAAGGTTTGCCCTAAATGTTATGATACCTCTCAGTGAGAATCAGTGGATAAATTTAGCATTAATTTTTGGTGCTGTCCAATAACCCATTCTGCTTCTTTGGCACCAGCAAACTCATTATATGCAAACCAAATGCCCAACATCCTCAAGAATGAAGAGAAATTGGGGAAACATTTTTTGTTTCAGCACATTTTTGACAGTACATTTGTATACAATGCAACTGTAAAGCTGTATTTTAATAAAGTTAATCTTTGGGAAGAGGGACTGGTACATTTTGACCATATTACATGAACTTGCAGATGAATTAGACTTTTAAAAAAAATAAGTAAAAGTGATTGAGTGAACAGAATTTTGTGGTGCAATGGGAAAAAAAATATATACTCTCATTTTTCAGACCTGGAGGCTTTCTCTGACATTAGTTGTTCTTGTTAGACAAATCATATTAGTTAAGGCTTAACAATGTGATCATAGTGTTTATAATTTATAGCTGCACATTTTTTTTCTCTGAAATTCCTCCATTAGTTTTAAAAGGAAACTGGATAAATACTGATGTAGCAGTGTATATGTTTTTAATAAGATTGTTTTTCCTCTGAATGCTCCATTCTTAACTCTGACCTTTGAAACAGATCTGTACAAATTTAACAGTTTTAAATACAGAGCTCTTATATAAAATTAATTCCTTTCTTATTTCCTCTGAAAGGAAAATTTGAACATGTAATCTAAGGCCTATGAAATAAAAGATGTTTAATTCTCTGGTCATTAGGATGCACATTGTTTCAAAATCATTTCAAATCCCGTGCATAAACTAATGGTTCTCAGTCACTGGACTTCAGAGCTGACTATTGTGTTGACTACTGTCAGTTCATAAAATTGAGTTTATAAGTTCAGCATTCAAGACAATTTCTTCTTAATAACATCACCTTTAATTTTTTTGTTAATCACCAGATGAGGGCCACCAGTGTGTTGCCTGTTTTTGTATGGTCCGTGAGCTAAGTTACAAGCTCTATAAATAAGCAGCTGGATTTGGTCCTTGGACCATAGTTTGCTGACCTCTGAAGTGGGTGAGAGAAAGAAAAAAGAGACAGGAAGAGATACAGAGATATACACAGAGAGATAGAGCAAGAAAGAGGAAAGGAAGAAAGAGAGAGACAGAGGCATAGAGAGACACATAGAGAGAAGAGAGACAAACTGAAAAAGAGAGACAGAGACAGACAGAGAGACAGAGACAGAGAGACAAACAGAGACAGAGAGACAGAGAAAGAGGGAAAATCTGTTATTTACCATGTGTCTAGGCATTGTGCTAGGTGCTAGAGATAGAAATGCAAGAAAGCAAGTAAGTCCCTGCCCTCCTGGAGTTTGCATTCTAACAGGGGAAGGTGACATATAAAGAAGAGTTCAGAAGGGGGTAGAGGAGGCACAGGCATGGCATTGACAAGCAAGATATAGAGGTTTGGACCCTAGCAATACAAAGCAAAAACTGACTAATCAGAGTTAAGGATTCCAAGGAGAACATCCAAATAGTGAAGGGTCAGCAGAGCCAACATAGCTGGACCAGGACATTAAGAGATAAATGGTATCTTATCCATGGACTTTTGAGTCAAATGACCCAGATCCCCTGAAAGTGTGAAATTGACATGCTTTCCTTTCAACTATATTTGATATTACTACTACCACTACCAGTTCTTTTTCTCTCCTCTTCCTCTTTTTTCTCTTCCTCTTCTTTTTCTTCTTCCTCATACTTCTAATAATAAATGTAATTCTATTAAAATAAGGTAAAGATAAGAGCTGGACCTGTGATTTCACTGATGTAAGGAATTTTTATATGCACAAATTCCCTCTGCCCATGAATGTTAGAAACTAGAGGGTTATCCAGAGCATTGAGAGGTTAAGTGATTTGGCCAGAGTCATGTAGCCAGTACCCATTAGTGTCAGGACATGAACTCTGCTCATCCTGGAGCCAAGGCAAGGCTACTCCTATTAAAATAGCCAAGTATAAACATTATATAACAAAGTATATGATCCTAATGAATAAGTTATTAAAGATCTATCAAGAGCTCTAATATGAGACTGATTATTTCTTCCCAAAGTTCCACTCATTTCTCTTTGAGCAATTTGTTCCTCCATATTGGTCAGAATCAGGTCCATGATAGCTACTTCTACTTTTTAAAACTTGAAATGATCAACATGTCAAGACTGATAAGCCATTCTTCTTTTGGCAGAAAGATGCTGTTAGGAGAATGCCTGCTAAGCTTTCCTTGGCAATATTATAACTCCCTTGTAGCTATTTGGAAGCACCATCTTAAATAATTAAGTCTCATAAAAAGAGGGCAACTACAGGTAACATGGAAATTAAGGAGACAGGTTTATGTTTTGATAGGACTGGATCTCCTTGATTCAGAATTGGCTGGTCCCTTATAAATGGGGTAGCACCCTCAACTGTCCTCAAATCCTAGCCACGTAAGTGACTACCTGTATCACTACCTGCATTTGGATAAGTTGCTTGATGTCTCTGGGACCTCAGCTGCCTTATTTGTAAAATGAATGGGTCAAACTAGATGACCCCTATTTTTTTTTTTACTTACCCTAACCTTTATCTTCCCTTATTTTAGAGTTGAGTCTTAAATGGCTATATGTCAAAGTATGTCAAACTGGGCCTAGAAGTAATCAAATTCCATTCCATTTGCAGGAAAGTTTGTATCTTTGATAAAGAATAGTAAACACAATTTGTAAATATTATTTTGATAGATTTGAAAGTCCATATAGTACTAACATCAAAGTCCATATGCTTTCAAGTAAGACCTCAACCGGTATTTCTCTTACTTTCTCAAACAAACCTGTCTTTGTTTATTCAGTGGGGTTCTGGCAGTCTAGCATTCTATATCCCACTTGCTTTGAATGATTTCAAGAATTATTGGCTGGGAAGGGGGAAATCAGTTACATGCCAAATCCTTTCCTTTCTTAACAAGATTTCCAGGATATGTTTAGATAATTGGTGGTCTATAAAAACTATATCCTGCCTCCATTTCAGTTTTGTGATTTCCTTCTACAACTCATTGTCTTTTTCCTCCTTTTGGAAAGAGCAATGGATTTGGAGTTAGGAGAGAACTGGGTTTTAATCCTGGCTCTGTTCTTTATTAGCTATGTGACCATGGTCAAGTCACTTAATCTTTCTCAGTTTCTTTGTATGCAAAATGAGTATGCTTTTAAAATAGTATAGAAATGTATGGCATTATTATTAGCATCATCATTATTTCCATTGATCTTCATTCAATTTCTATACATCATACTTTCTTCCTCATGTTAGTGGATTCCCATTTGATTTCTTTTTCTTCTTGATGATATAAAATGTGACTCCACCTTCCCCTTCATCTGACCTCTTCATTTTGAATGAGACATGTTCTATTATTCTGTTCCAATCATGAGTCATGCCCTTCCAAATTTCAGTGATACTCATAAGATCATATTTACCTTTCTGTGTCAAAGAAGTTAGTTCATTGGGTTAATTAGTATACTTGGTGTATTCTTACACAAACATCTGAGATAAAAAAATTTATTACTAACACTATTCTTGGTTATTATCTTCTGCTCATTTCTGAGCATCTTCATGCTAGTAGTCTTCTGATGTATATATCTATACATATGCAGGTACACATATATATTCCAGATATGTATGTGTATATGTGTGTGTGTGTGTGTGTGTGTATTCCTTTATTTTGTTGGATTAAGCACATATATGGCTCAGTTTCCTCACCACTATCCATCCCCATGGCATTTTATTCTGCTACTCTCTAATGCAATTTTATTATTTAATATCTTGCATTTAAGTTTTCTGTTAGTGACTTATCCCTATAATAGACTAACAGTTTCAAGAGGACTGTAATTGACTCTTAAACTTTGTATTACCTTGGCCTAGCAAAGTGCTTTGCAGGCAACAGGTGTTTACTCATTGTTTGTTAAATGAATGAATCAATTAAATTACCCATATCATCTTCCTAATTTATCTTTTTACTTCTCATATCTTCCTTTATCTTCTAAAGTCCTTGCCTTTTAATAAGAAACAATCGTGGAAATGTGACCAGTGTCTGTAGGATCTTCATTTTCCTTGTCAGTTTCCTTAATTTCATTAATCCCCACATTATCACCAACAGTGGGAATTGATAATTAGTTTTGACAAGTCTCAGTAGTGATCTCCATGTTGTCTCACATATATGCCCCTGAAAGGTAGCATACCCTGTTTTTCCTATCAGGTTGGCATTTGGCAATGCTCAGAAATGAATTTCCAGGGCTAGCAATGTGTGTTATTATTCCTGGTGTCATTATTAGAGCTATACAATCATTCTGTAGAGTACATAAAGCTATTTCCTCCTCAGAGGATATAGTTCAACCCTCTATTGGATAACCCTTAAACCTATTATGGTCATGTTATATTCCAAGGATCTTAGCTTTAGGCTAGAAAGGACCTGAGAAGTCATTGAATCTAACTTTCTCTTTTTATTCTTTCTATAGAAGAAGTAACTAAGATTAGGTGTGTTGCCTTGATCAAATAACCAGTAAGTGTCTGAGGCAGGATTTGAATTGATTCTTCTTGACCCCAGGTCCAGCAATTTATTCATCACATCATAATTCTGATATTACATTATATTATGACATATCATGTCACATGTTGTATGTCACATGTAACCCAGTTGAGGTAGATGGTGGCTGAGGTTGACTCCCAGGTTTGCTCCAACCTTCCTTTTGAAAAGAAGGACTTACGGGAAGAAGAAAATCAAGAAGTGAAGAAGCAGGGAGAAGGGACTAGAGGGCTGAAGGGAATATTGATCCCAGAACTGAAGTAGGCAGCAAACTGAGAGATAAGCCATTCTAGATAAGATCATCAAAAGCTATGGAGTGATCCTGTGTTGTGATACAGGATTGCCCAAGTCAGTGATTCCTTACTCTTGGGCAGTGAGAACCAGTCCAAAGTAAAAATGCCAACACCTTCCCTCTAGCCCTTCTAGCAAAGTTATGTGTCCTACTTTTGTTTGCCACATAGACAAGTTTGTTGGTTCCTCATGTGTTATCTGCATTTCAGACCTCATTTACTTACTATATATAAGCAAAACATAGCTGAAACACAGTTAGCCAATTCTGAATATCAGGGCCCTAACCTATGGCAACATATAGGTTTATATAATCAGTCAAAGAGATCTGAATTTAAATCAATAAATTAGGAAGGAACAAGCTGGATTACCCAACTAACCAAAAGCAGAGAAAAGTAAGTTTGTTAGGAGGAAAATGGTCCACATGTGTCTCTTGAACCAGAAAAATCAAAGTAATGCCAAATTTTTAAATTGTTGTTGATGCAATTTTGTTGTTGGTATTACTTACACAAAAATCAGGAGGAAAAGTAGGTTTAGGGAGAAATAAAATAAGTTCATTTTCCAACATGTTGATTTGAGGTTCCAGGGGGATATTTAAGTGAAGGTATCATGGAGATAGTTGAAGATGAGAGATGTAGTTCTGGAACTAGGGAATAACCTCAGGACTGGAGATGGAGATTGAGGAGATATTTGTGTGATTTCCCAGTTAACAGAATGTAGACAAGTGTTATTATTTATCTTATCTATCTTATTTACTTTTACATTTTAGGAACTTAGAGGGACATTATTATATAATTGATGTTCAGCTAATGCGCTAAGGTTTTGGGAAGCTGAAATTATTTTTCCAGTCTTACAAAGCATGTTTTAGAGCAAGCAATAATAATTTAAAATCAGAATGCCTAATCGTTGATGACTTATAAACATTTGCATACAGAGTCCTGGAAATAAAACAACATATCTCCTAGCTTTAGCAGAGAAAATAAAACATGTAAAAAATGTAAAAAGATGGAACAACATTTCATTCCCATTTTATATTTGACCATTAGAATTTCAGGTCTAATTATCAAGTATTAAAGAGGCAAAACAACAATAACAACAAAAAAAGAAAACATAATAGACATAGGTCTAGGCCTGAAGTCAGAAAGACATGTTTATTTCCAACCTCAGGCACTTACTAGCTATGTGACTCTGGGCAAATCATTTAATGTCTCTGAGCCTCAGTTTCCTCATCTACAAAATGGGGACAATATCAATTACCTCACAAGGGTGTTGTGAGGTTCAAATACAATACTTTATTTAAAGTGTTTCAGTCCCTTAGTCCAACTTTCTAATTTTTCAGATGAGGAAACTGAGATGCAGAAAATGAAAAGGTGTGCCCCAAGTAACACAATCTGTAAGCTGCAAAGCTGAGATTTGAACTTAAGTCTTCCATCTCTGCACCCAACATTCTTTTTACTGTACCACTCTTTAAGGTCAAGTGACAGGAAGGGGCTGTGGTACACAATACCATTTAGGAATGGAAACAAAGAAAACCTAACACTTCTGGAAGAATGTCTACTGCTCTCATTCCTGTAAATGGTGCAGATTTGGGAAGAATGAAAATTGAAATATAACCATTGAATTCTATTCTTCAATACTGTGTTTTCTAGATGGCTAGTTCACCACAGAGGGCAACTTTGTGGCACAGTGGACAGAGTATAGGGCCTGGAGTCAGGAAAACCTGAGTTCAAATTCAGCTTCAGATATTTACTAACTGTGTGACCCTGGGCAAGTTACTTAACCCTCTTTGCCTCAGTTTCTTTGTCTGTAAAAAGATCTGGAGAAGGAAATAGCAAACCAGCATCTTTGCCAAGAAAACCCCAAACGGGCTCACAAAGAGTTGGACATGACTGAAAATGGCTGAAGAACAAGTTCACCATGGATTCACAGGACTCTGAAGGTTTCTTCCTTCTTTCTTGATAAATCAAGCAATGGTATTTCAAATAAAAAATGCAGAAACAGTCATGAGACACTGGAGCTAGAAAGGCCTTATGAAAGAAATCATTAATTAAAAACAAAATGTAATAGCTCACTTGAGAGCTTCTTTGCAAAACCTGAGGAGGGACTGTATGCTTGTTCTAATTAGATTCTTTCTTTTAGCAAAGAGCTAGCTCTTCATTTTTCAGTGGTTAAGCTTGGCATCAAGAATTCACTTTTGGAGGAGGACTCAGATGTCCACACTAAGATAAGAATACTTATTAGTGGGCTGATGTTCTGACTTCCTTGCTCTAGTGCAATTTCTGTATTCAAAAACTCAACTTCCTTTGACATCACAACTCTAATTCTAAGCTTAGAAGAGCTAGTCTAAACTGTAATATTTTCTAGAATCAATCATTTAAAGCTTCAACTTTTCCTTCTATAAATCAATGTCAGAAAAAAATACAAATAGTCTTAAATGTTCCTTTATTCAGTCAAAATTTCCAAGCTACCAGAAAGATTCTCCTTGACATATTCTCTCTATATATTCAAGATGTAACACAGAAGTTATGTGGAAATACTTCTATAAGTTTGATTTCCATGTCCCTTAGGTTTACTTCTTTCAAATCAGCGTGTGTGTGTGTGTGTGTGTGTGTGTGTATGTGTGTGTTGTGGTTAACTCTTAAAGGTAAGGCAAAGAAAAAAACTGATCATGTTGTAAGATTGCCTCTATACTGGACTTTCTCAGGGAATGGAGGACAGGAATTCAAATACACTTAACTCCAAGAAGAAGGACCATGTCCATATCAGTGATCTAATAAATTTTGACATATGAAGGTAACAGGATATTATTGTGCCATAAGAAATGAAGGAAGAGAAAGTGTCAGAGTACCTGGGGAGACTTATATAGCCTGATGCAGAAAAAAGTGAGAAGAATCAGGGAACAATTTATACCATAACATTAAAATTATAAAAATTAGCAATTCTGGGAGACAACTTTGCTGACCAAAATTATCAACCAGAGGACTGATGAAGAAGAATGTTGCCAATGTCATGATCATCATCTCTCTAATATGTAGAATGAAAAATACATTTTAGATGTGCCAAAAATAGAAATTGTTTTGTTCAACTCCTATAAAAGAATTCTGTATTTCTTTCTTTAGGAAAGTTGGAAGGGAAGGAAAAGGAGATTAGAGGCAGAAAAAAGTTAAATAATTTTTAAAATAATATTGAAAAGATAAGAGGAAAGTCACAACATTGATAGGAAAGTAATAGATATTTGTTTTGTTATGTCTACAATAACTATCTAGTCTCTAAGAATGCTTAGGCTCTTCTAAGTTGACTGAACTTGAACTCTAGCCAAGGAAATAATGTCAGAACCTTTCCTCTAAGAAGGTCAGGTTCTTGGCTGTTTGACTCAACCAAGTCACAGAACCTCTTGGTGTCCAAGGCAACTCTCTAAGACTGAAAGGAGTAGAATAGTTTCTTATCTGTATTGGTAGAGAGAGTTTCCTCGTTGGAAGGTCCCTCTAACAAAGTCACAGGTCTGGTCAAAAAAACAACAACAACAACAACAATGACAAAACAAACAAACAAACATTACCACATTAGAACTTGCAGGCTTTTTCTAGGGATTGTAAAGGAGACATTTGTTTCCAGAAGGTCAGACTCTTGCCATCCCAAACAGGTACTGGTTAGGATTTCTTTCAGCACAGCCAAGGTTTGGTGTCTAGCAGAGCAGCTACTTTGCTGAGATCAGTTGAAGGTCAGCTTTTGACACAAATTTTGTCTTCAAGTATTTGAAGGGCTGGCATATATGAGTGATTAAACTTGTTCTCCTGAGCCCCAGGGGTCAGAACTAGGGAGGATTGGTAGAAGTGGAAGAAAAAAAGATACAGACGATAAAAAAAACTTGATGACAATTAGAGATGTGCATAAAAATGCACATTCATTGTTGTTCTTCCAGCAAAAGTTGGATGACCATGGATATGTTGTAGAGCAAATTCTTGCTTAGGTATGTGTTAGACTGGCTTGCCCATGAGTTCCCTTCCAATATTGAAACTGTCATGTATTGCTATGGTTCCATACTCTTAAAATGCCTTTATGTGTGGCCTGAAAGTGATGGAAATGTATGATCTATTCACACACTGCTTAATTTCTTTTTATTCCATTAATTGTATGCCCAAGGACTGGTAGAATATGTGGGCATAACCATCTGTACAAGTGTTATAGGAATGTTGGAGATTGCTCCTCCTGGGGAACAAGTTGTTAAATTTTCAGTATGGGCATTTCTATTTTGAGAATTAGCAAATGCTACAAATCAGGGCTTGATTTATTGTTTTGTTGGTTATCTAAAATTAGGAAAGTGATAGAGAAACATTTAATAATGCAGATTGAACTTGAAAGTGTGTCGTATGTATTTTTTAAGAGAGATGGTTGTTAAGTATTTACTTGCACACCCTTGAAGTGTTACCTTATAGGATCATAGCTCTAAAGCTAAAAGGGACCATGGAGATGACTTGGTCCATCATTTACAAATGAGAAAACCGATTGCCCAGAAAAGCTAAGTGATTTGCCCAAGGCTACATAGGTAGTGACACAGCATGGATTCAAACTTATGACATATCATGCCTAGATTAGCGATCTTCCCACTGTATCTCACTTCTACAAAATAGACATTATGTGCATTTAATTATTTGCTCAAAACCTCATGCCATTGCACACAGTGAAGAACAGAATGCCTGGTTTTGATGAAGAAAATATTTGATAAACAATCAAGGTGGTCTTATTTTTTCTACGTGAGGAAAGAATTATGCATATAGATATACACTAGCCAATGTAATTCACAACAGGATAAAAGGAGAGATGTTTTTCAGCCGGGTGGCATCTCTTGCAACCTCCCCACACATGAAGTTAACTTTATAGAATAATTCACGGTAAGCCTATCTTGATGAAAAGGTCTCAGGCCATCCCTGTGCAGACAGCATTTTCCAAGCCAAAGTCTACATTTACTTTGCAATAACAGAGTGTTTTCGCCATGGGGGCCCACTACAATAAGAAAATTTCCTTTGGAAATAGTCAAATTCCTTAGCATCTCTGGCATGCAGTACTGACAGCTCATGAGACTTTCGCAACACAAAACAATCCTTTTCAAACAGGACCTGAAGAATGGAAGGGCTTGAAGTGCTTTATTGTTTGTAGATGACCTTGAATATGAGCCAGATCCATTCACAAACAGACAAATTAAGTGTGGGGGGTGGGAGAGGAAGGCAGAGAGAAAGGTTATGTGCAGGGAGGGAAGGAGTGTTGCTTTTTGTCTCCTCTGAGGCAAAGCCAAATGTTCTGAAGTCATACTACCATAACCCTCTAAAGGAAGAAAGAGAATACTCAGTCAAACGGAATCTTTTCTTCTTCCCTATCTTGTATGACATTGAAAGATAAGGTTCAGGGAAGTAATCCTCTGAAGCCACACAGGAAGCGTTTATTTTGTCTTATGTGTAAAACCATGTGGGCCTAACTAGTATCCAAGAGAACTTGAGGTCCCAGTTAAGATCGCAAAGGCCATGGTAAACAACTGGAGGTTACTGATAGCATAGCATATTGAGCTGTTTGCATTCTCCCCAAGCTCCTTAAATTGCTCATATCAAAAGGGAGAAAAACATTTCCTGCCTCAGTACATAACAGAGGAGAGCAAATGGTCTAGAATGACCTTAGGAAACTTAAGCATTTTGCTAGGGAATTTGGTCAGATCACTTCAGAAATACATATTCCAAACTATTGATTCATTTTCCAAACAATTGGAAAGCAGCAAGCATTCAGAAAGAAGATGAGAAATGCTACGGATCTATGAGAGGAAAGTGGATTCTTACTAACTGAGCCTTGGCCTTGTCTGAGCCTGTGACTTCATCAATGTAGTTTTATGGTGTGGAATTTCCTCCCACAAATGCAGAGTAGCTTCATTGTTATTTATAATCTTGACAGAGAGAGATTAAGTAATTTGTCTATAGTCAGTGTATGTTAGTGGCAGGACTTCAAGGGAAATCTTCCTGATTCCAAGGCTATCCTTTAATCCATTACACCATGCAGCCTTCACAAAGACCTCTTCAGAATAAACACTAAAAGGTTTAATCACTGAGGTATTGCTGTTGTTATTCAGTTGTTTCAGTTGTGTCTGACTTTTTGTGACCTCATTTGGGATTTTCTTGGCACAGATACTGGAGTAGTTTGCCATTTCTTTCTCCAGCTCATTTTACAGATAAGGAAAATGAGGCAAACAGAGTTAAGTGACTTGCCCAGAATCACACAGCTAGCAAGGAAGTACCTGAGGCCAGATTTGAACTCAATGAGTCTTCCTGATTGCAAACTTAGTACTCTATACGCTACGCCACCTATATACATTTATTGTCAATACCATTGGACTAAACTTTGAATGGCATTTTATAAAAGGCTTTCCAAGTCCTAGAAAGTATAGGTCTGTCAGTCATTCCTCAAATGTTTTTGCTGCCTCTTTGCAGGACAACAGAGTTTTGCAAGTCCTGAAGCAATAGAATTTAGAACCAAAATCCTATTCAACTCCTGTTCCCAGGAGTGAACCAAAATCTTGGTGCTGCATAGAAACTACTGCTATCCCCCTTCCTCCACTAAATGGTTCTAAACCGCTCTTTTGTCTTATTCCTGAGAACATCCCAAATACTGCGTTTCTGCTAATAGACACAAGTAATTGGTCTCAGTTGAAACTTGAAAGTAATGAGGTGTGGAAAATAAAATTTGAGCTTTGTATGTACACTGGTCTCTAGAGGAAAAAGAAATTGAGTACTGTTAATTGTTTCAAAGAATGTTTTCAACTTTCCCACTTCATAAGATAAGAAAGTGGATGGTTCATTTTCCTGGTAAATAAAGGCACTTCAAACCTTTTGGGATTAGCCTATAATTGCCTAAGCTTTTCTGGGTTTCACGAATGCCAAAACATGTTTTTGTTTGGTCACTTTAAAAAAAATTTGGCTAGTCATAAAATGGGGAAAAACATTTCTTAAAAATAAAGGCAAACTCAAGCTTCCAGGCATAGGAGTTGCTTGTGAAGAGTCAATGTTTTCATTTGATTTACAAATCAATCATTTCTTTTGACCAAATGACAGACAAGTAATTCCTATGTACAAAGGACTCTGAAATCCCTGCCTGCCTCCTACATCCCTTCTGGTAACAGGAGATAATGGATGCATTGACAAGAACTATTTCCAGTTCCTGTCAAGGACCATTTCAGAAAACAGAACTGAAGTAAAAACCCCACACTAATATTTTTATCTTAGACCATTTAAAAAAATAACAAATAACTAGTTTCTTGGATTCAAGGGTTTTTTTGTTTCAAAGTATTTTTAAAAAAAAACTTGGTAGAAAGGCATTTTAATGCTTCATAAAAGATATCAAGTCAACAGCCACGATTCATATATTATTGACCTCCAGTTCAAACCAGATAGTGACCTCCCCACATTGAACTACCACTGAATTTCAACCATGCTTCAACAATGACGTTGGGAAGGGTCTGTAGTTTGTGACTTTGTATCCTAAATGACTAACACAGGGCTTAACAACTGATAGGTTGTTGCTCATTGTTGTAATCTAGACAACAGTCTCCATAGGATCAGAGATTGAGTTGGAATGGACATTATTGATCATCTATCAAAATCCCCTTATTTTACAGATGGGGAAACCAAGGCTAAGAGAGGTAATGTTAATGGGCCAAGGTCACACAGTATGTGTCAGGATTTGAATGCAGTTACTGCCTCAGAATCTAGTGTTCCTTCTACTAAACCTTGATTCTATAGCCCCAGAAGAACTAATTTTGTTCATTCTCTTTCTCTGCCTCTGTCTCTGTCTCTGTCTCTCTGTCTCTCTCGGTTTCTCTCTCTCTCTCTCTCTCTCTCTCTCTCTCTCTCTCTCTCTCTCTCTCGGTCTCTCTCTTTCTCTGTCTCTCTCTGTCTCTCTGTCTCTCTCTTTCTCTCTCTATTCCCTCAATGTATTTAGAGACTGAGTCTTCCCATCTTACCCAGCCTAGAAATGCAATAGCCACTGACAGACCCAGTCTCACTTCTTACTATCATGGAAGCTTCACCCCTCCTTAATGTTCAACTCCCTTCTCAGGGAATCATTATATTGATGCTAGACTTAGTGTGAACAACCAATAGGGTTAGCCCATGCATCTTAGAACTCCTCAGCTTCAGCAATTCACCAGCCTCAGCCTCATGCCCAGCTTCAACTAATTTTACATCTTGACATATAATCCTAGCCACTGACCAGCTTTCCCATAGTAACCATTCCAAATAAAAGTAGAGAGAATCTAATATAAGATTTGCATCCTCTTCAGCGCTAAACACAATGTTCTGCACTTAATGTTAGTTGAGTTGAATTAAAGAATATTTAAAATTACTACCAAATGGGGGCAGGGGAATAGAGCAATTCAAGCCATTTGCTCCTCAACCATATACAAATAAGTATTTAAATATAAAAAAAAACTTAAGAAAGTAAAAAAGAAAATATTCCCATTAGACTTGAAATAGACTTTAAAAAAAACCCACCAAATATTAAAATACATGATAAGTCCTAAGTACCAAGGAATAAAATTTGCTCTGAGACTTTTGTTGACTAAATTTATATTAGAAATGGGTATTGCATAAAAGCATATCCTAAATCAAAATAAAAAATATGACAGTGGAAAAGCGAAATAATGGAAAAACATAATAATGAAAAGTAAACTTTTGAATACAGACATATGATACTCTATAAAATCAGATAGCAAAACTGTGACATGAGCTATTCATTTCTCTAAGAGATTAACATTGTTTCCATAAACTGCTCCAGTACAACTTTCTCTTTGGCCCTGACATTAAGAACATGCTAAGCCCCAATTGTATTAATAGGCACTTAGCCCAGAGGGGGTTCATGATTTCATATCTATCTTTACACATAGAAAGAACATATCTTTACAAACTTATTTGGACTAAAAGAGTGATTGTTAACAACCTTAGTTTCAACATTTCATCAAGAATTAAAATATGGAATCACTGTTCTGTTACTATAGTATAGGATACACTACAGGATATAGGACAGTATACCAGAACCATGCCTGGAAACTGAATTGCTTCCATTTGAATTGTCTTAGGAAGATTCTGAAGATCACCTAGCAGGATAAGATACCAGACACTGAAGTCCTTTCTTGAACTAAATTGCTAAGCATTCAAACTCTACAACAGAGAGTGCAACTCCAGTGGGCTGGCCACATTGTTTGTATAGCAATATACACTTTCCTAAAAGACTATTTTGTGGAGAACTCACACAAAACAAGTGCTTACATGGTGATCAGAAAAAGTGATGCAAGGACACTTTCAATATGTCGCTGAATAATTTTTGAATTGATTACATGACATGGGAGACACTGGCATAGGACTACCCAGCATGGCATGCCCTCATCAAAGAAGGTGCGTGCTCTATGAGCAACACAAAATTGCAGTAGCTCAAAAGAAATGCAAGATGTACAAATTTAGAGAATTCACCCCAAATGTTCCCATGGACTATTGGTGCCCGACCTATGGTAGCACATTCCAAGTTCATATTGATCTGATCAGCCAGACTCAGACACACTGTAACTTGACTCTAACATAGTGATGTCATTTTGGTCCTCTTTGAGAATAAAGGACAATAATCAACCAACTACAGTTCTTATGGAACTTTAGACAACTCACTTTAGCTATGTGAAACTCAATTTTCTTACCTGAGATGAAGTCAGTAGACTACATGGTCTCTGAAATTCCTTCCAGTTCTAAATTCTATGATCTTATGCATCAAAATAAGAGTTTAAAAAGGTCAGAAATACTTTTGTCCAATCCTTACCTAAAGTATGAATCCAGTCTATTACTGTAAAAACCCTCTACTTGAAGATCCCAACTGGTGTGGAACTCAACGTCTCAGAAGACATTATATGTATTCATTATATTCTGGGGCTACACAAATTCTTAGAAAAATGTTCCTTATGTTGAGCAAATATTTGATTATTTGTTTTTTTATAACTTTTACTCAGTTTGTTTTTTCCTTAGAGAATAAAATACAAATAATTCCTCTTTCACTCTTTTGGTATTTAAAGACTGCCATCAAGTCTCCTCTAAGTCTTCTCCAGTTTGAGTACCCAATTCCTTCAATCAATGTTCACAAGGCATGACTTTCAATCTCTCCACTATCCTGGTTTCCTTCTTTTGGACTCTCTTCAACTTGTCAAAGTCCCTTCTAAAAGGTCACCCAGAACTGGACCCAATATGCCAGAAGCAGTCTGACCAATACAGCTAAATGATCAATTACCTTGTTCTGATGAGCAGCTTAAAGCCTTCAGTATGTATTGCCTCCCCCATTAAAATGTGAACTCCTTGAAAGCAGAGATTGTTCTACTTCTCTAATCGTGTCATTGTGCTTAGCACAGTGTGCTGCAAATAATAAGCCCGTAATAGGTATTTCATTGATTCTGGACTTTTTCACTTTTGTTAATGAGCCCAAGATAGAATTAGCTTTTTAATCAGTCACATTACATTATTGATTCATATTTTATTCAGAATCCACTAAAAGTGCTAGGCTGTTTTCATTCAAACTGAAATCTCTCCATGTCATGCCTACTCTGGCAACCTGGAATCAGGAAGACCTGAGTTCAAATCCAGCCTCAGGCACTTACTAGCTATGTGACTCTGGGCAAGTCACTTAACCTCTGTTTCCCTTAATCCTCTGGAGAAGGAAATGTCAAATCACTCCAGTATGTTTGCCAAGAAAACCCCATGCATGGACTGTACTACAAAAAGTCAGACACAACTGAATGACTGAACAACAACATAAGACTTCTACATTTGTTCCTAAAAACCTTCATTCATTAAAACTCAAAAGCTTATGGAAGTGATTGTTGATAATTCAAAATAAATTAATTTTTTAAAAAACCTTCATTCAGTTAGCCTGAGCACTCTGTCTTAGTTTGTTAAGATTGGTCAGTATATGAGATTCTTCTTGGATTTTGATGCCACCATTTAACATGCTAGCTATCCATTCCTCTCAGCTTCGTGTTACGTCCAAATTTAATAAGTATTCTATAACTGAAATGTATATGCTATTTTGAGGTTGATAAACATTTTTTATACATTATCTTATTTTAGTCTCACCACAAACCTTTGAAGTAAATACCACAGCTATGATTATCTCAATTTTACAAGTTAAGAAACTGAGACTCAGAGAGATTGAATGACTTGTGTATAGTCAAACACCTAGTAAGTGTTGTACGCTCGATTTGATCCCAGGCTTTCCCAATGCAAGTCTAGCATTCTATTTTCCATTGTACCATACTACCAATCTATACCCTCATGTAATCATCAACAAAAATATTTTATAGGTCATAGTTCTGCAGTACTCAGCTAGAGACCCCTGCCCTATCCAGTTTGACATCATTCTATTAATCAACATAGACCATAGGATCATAAATGTGGAGCCAGAAAGAAATTCAGAATCCATATAGACTCTAGTCATTCTAACCATCTAATAAAATCTCATTTTACAAATAGGAAAAGTGGGATAAGAGGGGGTTAAGAAACTTGCTCAAAATCACCCAAGTAGTATCAGAGGCAAAAATTTGAAAGCAGGTCCTTTGACTCCAGATCCAATGATTCTTCCACTGGATCATGCTTTGGTTTTGTCCATTAAGTAGTTCCAAAACCATCAACAAACATTTATTGTTAAGCACCCATTATGTGCCAGGCACTGTGTGAGGTGCCGGGGTAAAAATACAAAATGGAGACAATCCCTGACCTCATCAAGTTGACATTCCCCTAGCAGATAAAGCACCTTGAGGAGTGGTGTCTGAAGAAAAGAGGTTCAGTCTCTGCAACACCAAGAATTGTGAATAGAATCATAAAATAATAGATTATCACTCCCTTTCCAGTAGTAAGGGTAATACTGGTTTGATTATTGTCACCTGAGCGAGAAGTAGAACTAGGGAAGGAGCCGGGAAAGGATGGGAAGGGTAGTACACACACAGTATCAGGACAGATGGCACTCTTCGTGTGATGGCTAGGTCCTGGTGTCTTGCTGAAGGGACTGAAGCATTATCTGGGTCTCCATAGACATAGAGGGCTGAGGTGAGGGTGACTCACTCACTCTCCAATCCAGAACAATTCTGTCTAAGATGAGTCCCAAAACTGGGTGGATTAACTACTCCCCCCCAGAGTGGGGTTAAAGAGCAGTCTCTAGAGGTCCATTCAGGAGGGTCACTGAAAAATTAAAGAATTTGTGGGGAAAACTCAAGTTATTCCTTCTAATCTAAAAGTTAAATTCTGTGAGAACTGCTGGCTCTCTCATTCTCCTACCTTTTTAATTGGCACTTAGCCTGATGGATGCCCCCTGGTGTCTCTGAGACAGTCATTTCTTCATGTCAGCAATAAAATTAAGCAATAATTTGCCTAATTGCCTTGAGAAGATAATTTCTTCTCGTCTTCCATTGCTCATTTTGAAACTGGCATCCTCCAGAGACTTCAAACAAGAAAGTGCAAAACATCTCCAAGTCCCTTAATCACAAAGGTAAGATGATGAAGGAAACAGTCCAATAGTGATTTTTTAATAAGTATAATTTAGACATTGTTTTGTCTCTTGGCCTTGTAATCAAATAGATTGTTATGGTCTTGAATGCCTCTATATTAAATGTTTTCTTTAGCACCCAGGAGTGTTTCAGCGGTTAATCAAGTTTACAAGGTGCTAATTGCTTGGCACTCTATTCCCATCAAGAACATTAACCCTCAATAATGAATAGCTTTTCTATCTCATTACCAGGGGTAAAGTCTTTTGAAACCCCCAAGGTGAACTTTGGAGGTAGATTTATATGTTGGAGAAAACCCAACTTTATGCAAAAGCGCTATTTTATTTCTTAAGAGAAAAGAGTCAATAAAGACCTTTTAACTTGGATTTCACAATTTCAGGAGCAGTATGATCTTTGCAGATAGCAGAGAAAGCCCTGACATAGGAGCAACAAAACCTGAATTCTAAACCTGAAACATGATCTTGCACAAACCATTTCACCTCCGTAGGCCTCAGTTTTCTTACCTACAAAATGAAGGGCAGACTATTCATTAATCCAACTGACTGGAACTTGTGAATAGCCAAATGAGAAGTCAAAAATTTATTGTATTTGTGTGGAGGAGGAGGAGGAGGAAGTAGGCCTGATCAAAATTTTGAAGGACTACCATAGGGATGATGAATTAGAACGGTTCCATTTGACCCCAGAAGATTGACTTAGGAGCAGAAGGTGGACGTTGCAAAGATTATCATTTAGGTATAGGAAGCATAAGGAAAAAGCAGGAGAAAAAACTCCCTAAAAATCAGAGCTTTCCAAAATAATAACAGCTAATATTCACGTAGCACTTTAAGGTTTGCGATAACACTTTACAAATATCATCTCAATTTATTCTCACAACAACCTTAGGAGGTAGGTGATGTTATTAAGCCAATTTAACAGATAAGGAAACTGAGGCAGGCAAGTTAAGTGACATACCAAAGTCACACAGCTAGTGGTTGGATTTGAGCTTAGGTCTTCCTGACTTTAAGTCCAATGCTTTATCCACTGCACTACCTAGCTACCCTGAAGTAGAATGGACTGTCTTAGAGGTAATGATTCCTTCTCTTTCTTCTACCATTGGAGTCTTTCAAGTAAAGACTAGACTACTTGTCATATATGTTGTAGAGAGAATTCTTCTGGAATGATTTGAACTAGAGAGATGCTGAAATATCTTTCAAACATAAAATTATGTGATTATGTGATTCTAATTGGACAAAGAAAGAAAAGAGTACAATCTCAAATCAGGTCTTCAGTAGATCCATAGGGATGGTAGAGTCAAATGCAAATGAATTTGAATAAGAAAATGAGGTGACTTTACTTTCTGGCTTTCTGAGTCATCTGGGAGCTATGGCATTCTGTGTTCTGTGAGAATTTCTGACCATCTAGGTGCTGGTTGGGCTGAAGTTTATTTTTGTGCTATCTATGAAGAAAAGAGTTACTAAACAAATGAATGAGATAAATGAGATTGTAGAGAAGATGTTTAACTGAACAATTTCAATCACTGAATTGCCATTTATAATTAATATGCTAATTACAAACTATTTTTGGCATTTATTAAAGTAAATTCCCAAGGACTTCTACATGAAAGTCCTTTTTTCTGATTAAAGTTATTGGTATAATTACATTAAACTCAATTGAATAGGTATTGATTGAATGGCCACTACTCCCCACTTCATGATGGGGAAGTTAATGGTAACAGTTAACAATAACTAAATTATTTTCTTTCAAAATATGCTGTAATATACACTTAATTTAACAGAAAATTTTTATTGCATAAGATTTTAATTGTTTAAAAAAATAAAAAGTTTTTTTTGTCTCAAATATTTAATTTACTTCAAGGATCGGAGATTCCATTATTATAAGAATGTCTCCACTAATACAAATTGCAGCCCCTTTAAATATAATAGATGGTCTTCAAGAGTTACTGTGACTGCACAATATATCACCCTGAAACCTACTTGGTCAATTAGTCAGTCAGTGAACATTTATTAAGTACCTCCTATGTGCTAGGTACTGTTAATCACTGAGAATACAAAAAAAAAAAAGACAAAAAGCAGTCCCTGTCCTCAAAGAGCTTACATTTTAATGAAGGAAGACAACCCACAAAAAAAAATGAAAGGAAGAGAGATAGGGAAATTATGGAGAACTTCAGAGCAGCTCAGACTGGGGGGAAATGAAGAGAAAGCTATCTTGGACTCCCTCTTTAAATGGAGGTTCTGGGGAGAGCTCTCCACCTTCCACTCAAAGAAAGGGGCCTCAGGAGTAGACAGTACTGACCAGGAGTGATTTCCAGGGCTGAAGTGATCTTGCAAAATGAAGAGATTCCTAGGCCATGATGGAGGAATACATAAGAGTGTTGTTGGATAGGAAATGAAGAGTACTGCTGAATGTCTCCAAACTCGGGAAAGTTATCTTCAAACATTAGACATATAGTCCATCTCTTGTTGAACAGTAGATAGAGTGCTGGGCCTGGAATCTGGAGGACCTGAAGTCAAATCTAGTTTCAGAGACTTCCTAGCTATGTGACCCTGGGCAAGTCATTTAACCCTGTTTGCCTCAGTTTCCTCATATGTAAAATGAGCTGGAGAAGGAAACGGCAAACCACTCCAGTATCTTTACCAAGAAAACCCCAAATAGGGTCACAAAGAGTCAGATACAACTAAGTAACAACAACAACAAATGAGAGCTTATGTTTCATTAGCCAGTAAATAACCTAGTCAACAATATATATCAAGTGCCTACTACGTGCTAGTTGCTTTGCTGAGTGCTAGGGAAACAAACAAACAAAAAAGAAAAAGCTAACTAAAAACAAAGCAAAACAACAACAACAAAACCCAGGCCCTGCTCTCAAGGAACTCATAGTCTAATGCCCCAGAGTCATCTTTACACCATAGTATGTCATGAGACCAAGAACTTAGTGGAGTTTTACCTCAGATTATACTCAAGCTTCTGTTCCATAGGTCAGCTTCAAAGGACAGTGCAAGCGCAACAAAGATAGAGGATTGTAAATTATAGATGTAAAGCTGGAAGGGAGTTTAGGAATGTAAACTCCTCGTTTTATGGATAAGGAAACTGAAACCCAGGCAGGGTTGGGTGATTTGCCCAAGGTGCAGTAGGTAGCAAGCAGAAGAATCAGGGCTGAATTTCTCTTCCTCTCCTTATAAATCCAGTCTTCTTTCCACTATTACCATGCTGCCTTCCTTCCAAGTCTGGTGCTACAATGACATCCCTAAAATGTTCAAAAAAAAAAAAAACAAAGGAAGAATCAAAGAGGAAAAGTATGTCTTCTATGCAGGATTTGTGGAAAAACATGAACAAGAATTGCACTGGATGAAAAGATATGGATAGACTATAAAATGTGTTGGTGGAGTTAGTATCCACATTGACAAGACCCCATTTTCTTTCTGGACCACTGAAGTAAGAATCCCAATATAATTTAGTTCTCAGATTTCTAATCCCTAAAACAAAAGATTTGGACTAGATTATTTCTAGGATCCCTCCCATTCTATAATTCTGTCATTCAAGGTTAATAATGAAATTTTGTGCTATAGTCTTCCCCATCTATAAGCTAGTCCCTACAGGAGTTGCCAATCAGCCAGTGTTTTACTAATGACCAATAATTTATCAGAGAAGCTGGTTACTCCTTAATGATGATCCATGTTATAATCATTTTAAACACCTATTTTTTTAAATGTTAATTTAGGCAAGCCTACTTCTAGTAGGAAAGAAGACTTAGAAAACTGTGCCCATTAGGACCATTAAGGAACCAAAATTGAATTTCAAGTACCTCATTTTATCCAGAGGTTCTATTTGGACTCCCTTTTTTTCCTTTGGTTTTCATAAAATGTTAGAGCTAGAAGGGACCTTGAACACGATCTAGTCCTCATTTCCCAGAGAAGGAAACTGATAGCCAGAAAGATAAAATGACTTGCTCAGTGTTGCTTAGCAGATAGAAGATAACTAAGAACTCTGATCTCCTTTCTCCTGGCCTACTGATATATTCAGGATTCTGTGCTTTATGCCTACTTAGTAGCACTTCCACAAAAAGCACACAAGTCAAAGAAAATAATGAAACTCAAATATGTTTATTCCAAGTCTATTCCTGAATCTTACTGAATTAGTCACAGTCAGGAGCAGACTATCTCTCCCAATGAGTTTTCAAGCATCTTTAGGGTAATGACCTTTTGTGTACTTTTCCTGGAAACTCTGCTTAGTGCCCTGGTACATTTGGATTTGGGCTGTCTACTTTGTGTCAACTCTTAATCATACATTAAACTTGTTGGATGTTTTATTGGACTATTCAGAACTACCAGAGGCTGCTGTCAACAATTTGAGTGTTTCTATAAAACTTAAGTCTTGGAAATAATTTATATTATTAGTAATTTCTACCATGGAAGGCAACCGTGGTAGGCAAATCTACCGTGGAAGGCAACAGTGTGGGGAAGTGGAAAGAATGGTGAACTTGGAGTTGAAACATCTGAGTTTGAATCTTGAGCAAATCTTTGACCTTGGGCAAGTCACTTATACTTTCTGTCCCTCAGTTTCCTCATTTGTAAAATGAGGCATTTGGACTAGATGACCTCCAAAGTCTATTTAATCTCTAGTTCTGTGGTCCTGTGACTCCTGAAAAAACTTGGACAAAAACCACACAGGATGAAAAAGTCTAGATGTGTTTCAACCTCCATTGGTGAAAGGAATACTCACACCAGTGAGCTCATGAATTCACCAAAGTACCAGAAGAATATTTAAAATTTATAAATTATTCAGTTTATTAGTTTATTTTTTTAAAACAGTTTTCAGGGAATTGATCTAAATAGATTCATATTTGCAAACTGTTCCCAGGTAATCTCTGCCAAGATTTTCTCTGTTGTTATGAAAATCCAAAGGCTTATGCTAGGCTCATTCCAACCAATGATGCTCCAGCAATTAACCTTACAACAGCTGCAGAGTAATCTGGAAACATACGACCTTGCAAAACAACAAAAAGTCGTAAGCTCATGTGGCTCTTTCCAGCACCGTAGCCAGGAAAAGGAAGCAAAGTATATCAATGATGCTTTTGTTTTCTCTTGTCAGCTCTAAGGTAGATTAATTGCCTGCTGAAATATTTACTCTTTTCTTTCCCAGTGATGTAATCCACTGAGTATTCTTGATATACCTAACAGATTGCTACTTAAATCATTTTGTTCTTCCCTGCAACTTTTCCTGTCTCTCAGACCCAGAGATATCGTCTGTTCTAGATTCCTCACTGTGCCTCCCATTCTCTTGCTGTTCCAGTCCCGAATAGTTTATCAAGTGTCTGAAAAGCAGTGTGGCAGAGGGTAGAAAGTGCTGGATTTGGAGGCTGAGCTGGATTTGACTTCTGCCTCTCATTAGTTTAACTTCAGACAAGTCACGTTTCACTTGGTTACCTTTCTTGTTCTGTAAAATGAGAGGGTGGGGGAGTAAAGGGAGTTGTCTCTCCAAACTCTAAGGCCCATAACCCTTGACAGCCTCCAAAAGCTTTTATTCAGTTCTTCTCTTGATTTGTTTTAAACATTAAAGGCATTTTCTCTATTAAAAACATGGGAAAGTCAAAGAATGTTTGACAATTTTATTAATTATTAAAATTTCTGAAAAGGTGTTCTTAAAAATCACTCGCTTGTCTTCTGACATGTTGGGCCACAGTGTCAAAAATAACTGAAGATAAAGGAAAGTATGGGCACTATAAAACTGTAAAGCACTTAGCACTGTGCCTGGCATATAGTAAGTGTGATATAGTTGTTGTTCAGTCATGTCCAACTCTTTGTGACCCCATTTGGGATTTTCTTGGCAGAAATGCTGAGTGGTTTGCCATTTCATTCTCCAGCTCATTTTACAGATGAGGAAACTGAGGCAAACAGGGTTCAGTGACTTGCCCAGAGTCACATGGCTAGTAAGTGTCTGAGGTTGGATTTGAAATCAGGTCTTCTACTCTAAGTTCGGCACTCTACCCACTATTCTACCTACCTGCCCAACTGCTACGTAAATGTTGGGAAGTATTTTTAACAAAGTAGATAGCCCAAATCCCAATGTACCAGGGCACTAAGCAGAGTTTCCAGGAAAAGTACACAGAAGGTCATCACCCTAAAGATGCCTGAAAACACATTGGGAGAGATAGTCTGTTCCTGACTGTCACTAATTCAATAAGATTCAAGAATAAACTTAGAATAAACATATTTGAGTTTCATTATCTCCTTTGCCTTGTGTGCTTTTTGTGGAAATGCTAATACGTAGGCATAAAGCACAGAATCCTGAATATATCAGTAGGCCAGGAGTAAGGAGATCAAAGCTCTTAGTTACCCTTCTACCATTAACCAGCTAAGCAGCACTGGGCAAATCATTTTATCTTTCTGAGTCTCAGTTTCCTTCTCTGGGAAATGAGGACTAAACGATGTTCAAGGCCTCTTCTAGAGCTAACATTCTAAAATGAGGATAATGAGGCAAATAGAGGTTAAATGACTTACTCAGGGTCACACAATTAATAGGTGTCTAAGGCCAGACTTGAATTTAGGTCTTCCTGTCTTCAGGCCCAAAGCTCTACTGCACCACCTGGCTCTGAAAGGGAACATCTTGAAAACTCCAGAAAAGAGATTTTCGGAAACTGTGAGTTACCTATTTTTCACATATGCTTTCTAAACTTGAGCCCACTTTCACCTGGACTCTGTATGTCCTTGTAAGAGAATGCATCATAGATCTGTGAAGGAATGTTTTATAGTAACTGTCCTTACCGTACCACCTTAGTTAATACCTCTTTCTAAAAGCAAATTGAGTCTTGCAAAATAAATTCTAATCAACCCATAATCATGGTGGAAGCATACTGGTAGAACTTTACTATAGCACTATAAAGATGTCCCCCAAACCTCTAAGGGTACCCTTAGAACCTTAAAAAGATATAGTAGACATTTTCTGGGGACTCAGTCAGTGTGAGTGATAATTGGGATAGTCTCCTGAACATGATGAATATGTCATTTAGTTTTATGAGTTTTTAAAATAAATTATTTTGTTATAAGGAATGGATTACTTCATGGGGAGAAGAAGGTATAAAAATATACTGGGAAATGAAAGTGACATAAACACAAAAGAGATTAGTACAGAAGATAATTTAAAAAGAAAAGTTATAAGTTTTAGGAGCTGTTTAAAGAAGTAGAGGTCTCATAATACCATGACAAATTGACTCTCAGTATTTCATGGTGCTTTTGAAAATCTAAGCCCCTATATCTTATGTTTGTGTATTTTAATACAAAGCAAAACTTTGAAGAAAGAAAGTGGATTGTATTTTGGAAAGAAAGATTAGGTCTTAATTTGCAACTTCAATATAATTTATTCTATATCTAGCTGGAATTTTAGTTGGAATTTTTTGGGGGGGGCTAGGCAATGGGGTTAAATGACTTGCCCAGGGTCACACAGCCAGTAAGTGTCAAGTGTCTGAGGCCGGATTTGAACTCAGGTCCTCCTGACTCCAGGGCCAGTGCTCTATGCACTGCGCCACCTAGCTGGCCCCCATTTGTTCTATATCTAGCACAAGAATGTCAGAAATTCCTTTTTGTTCTTGGTTGGTTTACTCTCCTATTCCCTTGTAGAAATGGAGGGGGAAAATGTGCTGTGCACTTTTCACAATTCAGGTCCTCAAATGGAATACCCAACTTTTTGTTAATTCATCCCCATAGTTTGAAATCCACTGTATTAATATTTGTCATGTACTTACATGACATCTGGTGCATTTAGAGATGCAGGGCTGGCTGAAGGCATCATTATGAAGTTGGTAAAATTTCTTCAGCATTCACCACTGATGATCTCTTCCTCCCTTTCAGTGTCCTACTCTGCTCCATTACCCAATGTCCTCATGTTGCTTATCTGTCCATTTACTTGCATTTAAAAAATGAAACTTAGGAAGATGAACATTCCTAATGAAAAGGAACGAATTGTTCATAATAGAACCAACTAATTTCTTCAGCAATTTGTTCCTTTAGAAAACCATGTGTAAAGTTCCATAACACAATTAAAGGGTGAAATTTCCTTCAGACTGCTTAATTTTGCTAAGAATCACAAAGTCAGGTGAATGGGTGTGTACTATTCTTCCTGCTCCCCATCTATTCTTCCACCATGAACCTTTCTGTTTTTGAGGCCCACACAATCTTTCTATACCAACCTCCCCTAATCCTTGTTGTTATCATCTATTGACCTCCAGATCACTTTCCCACCATTCTTAATGACTTTCGTACCTGATTCGATTTTCCTTTCCAATCTATCATCCTCAAAGATTTCTACAGTCATATTGGTGACCTCTCCACCAACTTGACCCCTCAATTGTTCAACCTCTTGGATTCCAATGACGTCCATCTCTCTCTACTGCACTTTTGGTTAGAAATCGAGATAATCATGTTAAACTGGACTGTTTCTCAGAATTCCAACACATATCAAATCTGGACATTTGAAATTCTACTCCCCAATCATAAACTTCTATCCTTAAAGCTCTGCTCTTCTCCTAATCAAAGTAAGCCCACATTGTACCTTTACTATTATTTCTGTTGCCTTAAAGCACCTGAAAAAATTACTCCTACTGCCATTATGTCAGGGTAGAGAAGTATCTTTCTTCAGCCCTACTGAAATCACAAGACCCAGATATACAGGCTATCAATAGAATATCTCTATAAGAATGTTCCACTGCCACTTCCAAATGAATATGTCTCCAATGTTAAATTATTTCTCTCCTTAAATTTGTTCCTTCTGACTTCATCTTTTCTGCCAATAACAACACTAATTGCGCTTCATTCTGTGTTCGTAACCTGAAATTATATTTGATTTTTCCCTTTTTCTTACCTCTAAAATCCAGTTAATTATCAAGTATGGTGAATCCTACCTGATCATTTCATTCATCTCTTGTCAAACAGCTACCTCATACAGGTTCTTGTTACCAACCACTTAAATTATCAAACCATCCTCTTAACAGATTTTTTGGCTTCCAGTCTTTCTTCCTTCCAATCCACTTGCCATATATCTTTCAGAATAATCTTTCCCATTTATAAATATCAGCCATGTTACTCCTCTACTTGAAAATCTTCAGTTTTACCTAAATAAAATTCATATTCCCATATCTGGCACTCAAGGCCCTGAACAATCTATTAGCATTGCCTTTCCAGCCTCATATTACCCTTTAAGACATACTCCATCCAAATACTGATACTCTCCGCCTCAGTCTGAATATCACGTTGCACTATTCCACTGCCTTTCTACGTTGTTCACTAAGTCCACAATTATAATCAAGACAAACAGTAGTAGTAGTTAACATTTATATTGTACCTTAAGGTATATAAAACACTTTAAATTTTATGAATTTACCCTCAAAACAACCCTGTGAGGTAGGTAGTATCATAATCCCCATTTTCCAATGAGGAAATGGAGACTGAGAGAATTTAAGTGACAAGCCCGGAGTCACATGCCTAGTAAGCATTTGAGGCAGGATTTAAAGTTAGGTCTTTCTGATTCCAAGTTCCACATCTAGAATGCCTTCCTTCCATTTTTTTTTTTTTTGCCAGCGTGAGTTCTTAACCTGAGGTCTATGAATTTATTTTTTTTTAATTTAATAATTGTATTTTAATATAACTAGTATCCTTTTTAATCCTCTGCATTATATTTTATGTATTTAAAATTCTGATTCTGGAAATGGGTCCATAGGCTTTACCAGACTTCCAAGGGGTCCTTAACACAAAAAACCAGTACGAACCTTTACTTTAACATTATGGCCCAGAGGAAAGAACAATGAATTTGGAGTCTCATGACAAACAGCTTGTAACTCAACTCTAGAATCTACTCTAGACAAGTCATTTAACCTTGCTAAACCTTACCTTCCTCATCTGTAAAATGGGCATAATAAAAATTATTGTACATGCCTTCCAGGGTATCTGTGAGGATCAAAAGAGATATTATATATGAAACACCTTGCAAACCTAAAGCACTGTATAAGTATCAGTTATTATTACCACTACAATCCTACTCATGCTACTACCTCTATGAAACTTCTTGATCTCAGTAACTGTGTTTTATATGTAATTTTCATTAGTCTCCACAGTATTTCATACATAGACAAGTATTTCATATTTGATTTTTCAAATTAAAATATATGTAATATTGCATAATTATAATTATTTGCTTGTTTGTTTGTTTTTCCTGTCCTGGACCATAAATTTCATGAGGGCAGCATCTAGCAAGTGTTTTGAACAGTCTAGTCACATAACAGACATTTATGTACTGAATACATGAATAAAATTGTCAACATTCATAAAAATCCATTGAGAGACCATCTACCTCTCTGACTGAGGGCTAAGATAAGGAGTGTTCTTTCTATGCCACAGAGGTCAGTGCTTTATGGAAGATATATTGGGTGCTAGAGGAAAGGTACCAAAGGATGCAGAGCGGTCAACATAGGATGCTCAGCCTAATCTAAAGTAATTACCAGCACAAATTGGAAAGGGGAAGAGAAGAAAAGAGAATAAGCATTTATATAGCACCTACTATGCTCCAGGCAAACACTGTCCTAAAATTTTTACTGTTGTTTTATGAATACCTCATTTTATGCTTACAACAACTCTAGGGGTTAGCTGCTATTATTATCCCCATTTTGCAGTTGAAGAAACTGAGGCAAACAGAAGTGAATTGCCTAGAATCACACAACTAGTAAGTATCTAAGGTAAGATTTGAAAGTAGGTCTTCCTGATGCCAGGTCCAGCACTCTATCCACTGCACCACTAGCTGCTTTTATGACCAGATAATTCACCAATGTCACAGTGTTATAGAGTGTGACAAGGGCTACATTCTCCATATATGCTCATTCAGGTGTAATCCCCACTATACTATATATGATGGAAGAAAATACTATTTCTAGAGTCAGGAAGACCTGAGTTCAAATCCAGCCTCAGACCAAACATTTGACCCTTACTAGCTGTGTGACCCTGGGCAAGTCACTTAACCCCAAATGCCTCACCAAAAAGCAAAACAAAAACAAAAACAAAAATACTATTTCTACCCAGCCCAGCCAAATGACTTATGAAAGGAGGTATCTCCTGAACTAGGCCTTGAAAAAGAGGAAGACACAGCAGCAATTCCAGATTCAGTGCCTATTGCTCTCCATGGTCGCTTGCCAACAGCTGATAAGTTGCATTAATCATCAATAATTTATTAAGAGATTTCTATGTAACAGCACTCTTATAAAGCACTAGAGGTATAAAAAAGATCAAAGTAAAACTGTCCTTGTCCTCAAGGAGCTTATAATCTAACAGGGGAAGAAGACATCTAAACATGTTGTTATTGTTGTTGTTATTGTTGTATCTGACTCTCCATGACCCCATTTGAAGTTTTCTTATCAAATATACTGGAGTGGTTTGCCATTTCTTTCTCCAGAACATTTTGCATATGAGGAAACTGAGGCAGAGTTAAGTGACTTGCCCAGGTTCACACAGCTAGTAAATGTCTGAGACCATATTTAAACTCATGAAGAGGAGTCTTTCTGACTTCAGGCCTGGCACAGGCCACTCTCCTGGATCACCTAGCTGCCCCCTAAATATATTAGTAGGTACAAAATAAATACAAGGTGATCTGGGGAGAAGACACTAGTGCCTGGAGATCAGGGAGGGCTTCATGTCAAAGATAGCCCTTGTTCTTGAAATAATAAGACTTTTAAAAAAATAATGATTATTTGGTAATTTTGTATTCTATAAATCTTTTATTTCTCATTCTTTACAGATATTTTTCTATATTTTTCTCACCATGCTTACTTATTCCAAATTTTACATTGAAGTCACCATGTAACAAATTATTTATTGATTTAGATCACCAATCATAGACAAGAGATCAAGGACATAGGTGAAAGTTTTTAATCAATAGATCTTCTATTAAGCTCTTACAGAAGACAAACTTGGTTTCTAGAAACCAGACAGTAATGCCTCTACTGCTCATTCTCCCAGCTTTTCCACCTCCCTGACAATAGATTTTTCACCCTAGAGATGTCTCTACTTATACTTCTCTTCTGATTTGTGAATCCCTGTCCTGGACCATCATTTCATGAGAAGCCTAGGCCATTTATCTTCACTTCAGTCCTGTCTCCACTCCTTACTCTCCAGATTTCTCCAACCACTTATTAGTAGCCTTGCTCCATACCTTCTCCCTCCTTTTTCTCTCCTTTTTAGTTCCTTGTATGTGTTTTTCCCCATTTGATTGTGAGTTCCTTGAGGTTTGATACCATCTTTTTTTACTTGAATTTGTATCATCAGCTCTAAGCACAGTGCCTGGTACATAATAAGTGCTTTATCCATTTACCTATACATTCCATGTAAAACCCAGGTTTCCCTTACTTTCCCTCTCAATCCTTTTTTTTAAATAGAGGAAAGAGAAAATACATGAATATATCGGGATTTTTATGTCAATAGTCCTTCTGATTGAACTATATTCTGCAAAACAAAATCTGACTAAATATGGGAAGGAGAACTAGGGCAAAGGATGATTTCATGGATAATTTACAGTAGTTTGGAAACCTTACATTTTCTGCTGCCAGGTAGAGAACTCTAAACCCTGTTACATGATCCCAGCATAGTTCAAACTGTCTCAGTGAATCACAGCCACGACCAATACGGGCAAAAATATATCATATTGGCTTCCCAGACACTGAACACAATATTGGCAGGTCAGATACATTATTAATTTCATGAGTCAGTCAGGGTGTTCTTTTATAAATCCAAGACATACAGCAGCAATTCCAGATGTATTGAATTTGGCCCCTACCCTCCATGGTTACCTAGGCAGATGTAAACAGTCTATAGTGGACAAATGATGTTGTACATAATAAAGAATGGGTTTGCCCACTTAGTAATTCCATATTTAGTCAGATCCTTGAAAATATTTCAAATTCACTTGGTTCTATTTGGGACTCTGAAGGAAATGGACATTTTTTTTTAATATTGGCTCAATGGATAGAAACCATTGGGCCCGGAGTCAGGAAGATCTGAGTTCAAATCTAGCCTCAGGCACTTACTAGCTCTGTGATCTTCAGCACAGGTGACAATCAATATCTCAGAAAAAGCAAAAGCAAAAATAGATCTAATTAAAAAAGATAAGGCAGGAAACTACATTTTGTTGAAAGGTACCATAGACAATGAAGTAATATCAGTACCAAACAAAGTAAAATCAGTACCAAATGGCATAGCATCCAAATTCTTAAAGGAAAAGTTAAATGAGTTACAAGAAGAAATAGACAGTAAAACTACACTAATGTGGGTACCTCAACTTTTCCCTCTCAAAACTAGATAACTGTAACCATAAAATAAACAAGAGATGAATAGAATTTTAGAAAAAAATTAGATATGATAGACCTCTAGAAAAAATTGAATGGGAATAGAAAAGAGTATACTTTTTCTCAGCTGTACCTGGTGCATTTTGACCATGTGTTAGGGCATAAAAACTTGACAAAAATGTAGAAAAGAATAAATATTATATGTACTCTTTTTATACCATAATGCAATAAAAATTACATTCAGTAAAGGACCTTGGAAAAATAGATTTAAAATTAATTAGAAACCAAATGATCTAACCCTGAAGAATGAGCAAGTTAAAGAAAAAAACACTAAAAAAATCAATAATTTCATTAAAGATAAATGACAACAATGAGACAATATACCAAAATTTGTGAGAGGCAGCCAAAGCAATACTTATGGAAAAATTTATACCTCTAAATGTTTACATCATTAAAATAAAGAAAGAACACATCAGTAAATTGGACATGCAACTAAAAAAGAAACTAGAGAAAGAACAAATTAGAAATTCCCAATTAAGTACAAATTCTAAAAATCAAGGGAGAGATTAATAAAATTGAAAGTTAAAAAAACACTAATGAAACTAGGAGATGTTTTTTATGAAAAACCTTAATAAAAGAGATAAACCATCAGTTAATCTGAGTAAAAGAAAGAAGAAAACCAAATTACCATCATCAAAAATTAAGAGTGAATTCATACCCAATGAAGATGAAATTAAAGCAATTAATAGTAACTGTTTACCCAATTATATGTCAATAACTCTAACGATCTAAATTAAATGGATGAATATGTGTTATTGTTGTTTATGCTTCATTCTTGAAGAGGACCAAAATGACATCATGTGGATAATATCTTGACTTCCAGGTGAATCAGATAGAAATGATGCAGAGCTACAAAACGTCCTTAGTCTCGCTGTCTCCTCCAGAGACATCAACGTCCAAGGGCAAGACAAAAGTGAAGAGGTTAACTTCCTAAATTAAGGTCTTTTCCAGGGCCCAGTTTGTCTGAGGGCTAGGTAAGAGTTGAGAAATATGATGGTCCAATTTACCATTACAAAGATACCAATCTGGGAGGGGAAGACCCTCAGAATTTCTGGCCAGAGCAGAAAACAATTGCTATTGACACTCATTCTAAGCCATGAAAAACTAGAGAATGAACTACAGAGGCTTGGGTTGGGGCTATTATTGGCGTTTCAATGAAAGCCAGGGTGATTTGGGTTTAAAGAAGTTATATTTCAAGAAATCAAAATGAAAAATGTACAGGACAAAAAGTAAATTGGCCCAGTTTTGGGGGGGATAACAAAAATGAAGAAGAAGAAAGGGGAAAGGGGAAGGAGAAGAAGAAGATAATGATGATGATGATGATGATGATGAAAATAGAGCATTCCCCTGAATAGTCAGGTGGGGTCCCCAGAGGGCAGCTACTACTACTTTCAGATGACAAGGAAAAAATAGTTAATAAAAAAATTTTTCCTAAGAACAAGGTTTACGTCTTCCCACAAATACACACAGCATCCACAGGAGGAGTAAGCTTAAACTTAGACCATAATAGCAGTGAGGCACACATGTAAGAAATACGTGTGACAAGATTTAATTCACAACACCTGCTCTAGAAGTCCTTCTTTCTGTGTAGAGACCTCATGCAGAATCTCTGTTGTTGTTATTGTTTGTCCTTTGTTCTTGAAAAGGACCAATGACATCATGAGGATGATGTCTTGACTTGTGGGTGAATTGGATATGTGAGGCAGAGCTGCACAAAGTCCTGAGCCTTATTCTCTCTCCCAGAGTCATCCAAAACCAGGAGACTACAGAAATATATCACAAAGAATATACACTATAATCAAGTGGAATTTATGCCAGGAATACAGGATTCGCTCAGTATTAGAAAAACTATCAGCATAATTGACCATATCAATAACAAAACAACAAAAATAATATGATCATATCAACTGATGCAGAAGCTTTTAACAACACCCATTCCTATTTAATTTTTTTTAATTTTTCCTTGCTTTTTTCACAACATGACTAATATGGAAATATTTTTCCATAGCCTCATATATAATAAATATTGTATTTTTTGCCTTCTCAATGTGGCAAAGGGGGTACAGGGAGGAAAAGAATTTGGAACTGAAAATAAAAATTTTTTGAAATTAGAATTAAAAATAAATAAAAATTAAAACTCATTAAATCATAAAATCTCCATTTGTCCACAAAACATATGTTGGCCCTACCCATATAGAATAATGCTCCTTTATGAGGGCCTTTCTGAATCAGAGTCCAACACTATTCACTGTACCATGATGCCTTTCATCTTTGATTTGTTTTCTCTCTCTCTAGGTTCCATATCCAAAGAATTATGAAGTCTATTTCATTCTCACTCCACAGTATCTCTTGTATTTTTCCCCTAATGCTTCTACCACCCTAGTTCAGAACCTAAATACACTTGCCTAGACTAAAGTGAGAACTTCCTAAGTAATCTTCCTATTTCTCCTCTCTCTCCCATTTAATCTACCCTTCATAGTGTTAATTAAATTATCTTTCTATGGCACATATTTGGCCATTGCATTCACTTGCTCAAAAAAAATATTCAAGTATAACTTCACCCTACCTGAGCTGAGAGGCTCATCATTAAATAATGATTTTTTTTTTGACCAAAGAAATATAGTAAGAATTAAGATCTGCAACTGATGAGGGATGAATCTATCTATACTTGTGAGATCATGAATGTTTTGGAGTATTGAAGTATGAAACATTTATATATTATATATTTATAATATATTCTATGTTATACATTAATATATAAAACATAGTACCTGCCTTCAAAAGGTTTACAATCAATAGAGTAGATAAGATACATACAGAGGATATTTCAAGAACTAGACTAGTGCATAGGAGAAGTTTAAATGGATTGTTTGGTGAGGTTTGAAAAAAGAGGGATGTTTTATAGCTGAGAGGTAAGGGAGTTTGTTGGAATAAGTGACATCTGAACTGGGGCTTGAAGAAAAGGAAGGATTTCAGCAGGCAGGAGAATGGGAGGAATCTTTCACTGGTATGGAGGATGGCATTTACAAAGGCACAGGGTAGAACAGGAATGGCAAATTATCTATACTGGAATATGAAGTTTATGAACAAAGAAGAGTAGTGTATAATTAGGTTAGGAAGGTTGGTTAAAACCAAATTCCAGAGGCCCTTAAAAGGTAGGCTAAGGAATTTATATTTTATTTCTTGAGCAAGAGAGGGACCTCTGATGGGTAGCACCACTGTCAGATTTATGCATGAAAAAGATTACTATGGCAACAGAAGGTTTAGATTAGAGAGGGGAGAGAATAGAGGCAGGGAGACCAGATGAGAAAGTGTGGTAATACTACATAATACAAAATACAAACATCTACATTATAAGACTTTGAGAGCCATTAGCTGTTGGTAGGTCTCAGTTTTGAGATTCCTAAGTGTACTCCCTCCTCCTACTAATTTTACAGATAAAGAAACCAAGACCCAGAGAAATGAAAGATCTTATCCAAGGTCACACAACAAGGTCATTTGCAGAATTGGGGCTAGATTCCCAAGTCTCCTGACTACTGACCCAGTACTCTTTACATCACAGTGCTTCCTATTGATATTGAGAAAGCTTTGCCAGAGGTACAAAAAAGAAAAAAATGAGTATGTTTAATATAATAGCAGACACTATTATATAACCCCATCATCTACTTCTATTCAACAGCTGTGGCATCTCCACTTTGTGTTTCCCCACTATTATTTTTTATGAAATTTTCATAACATTTTTATGTGACTACACATTAGACCTGAGATTGAGAAATTGGAAATTCCAGTTTGTATTTTCCAGACTCTTTTTTTCAAATTAACTATGTTTCTGTTACTAAATCATCAACAAGGCTTTCATTAGAAACTCCACAAGTTAGGTTTTCACATGAAAGGAATGGTGTCCACCTCCCTCCATGAAGCAATAACTTCAAAACAGCTGCAAGGGTTAACTCCAGAGGGCACCTGATGTTAACATATTTAGACACTAACATACTGGGACAATCACAGTTGATCTTAACATTGTGCAAAGTAGCCTACTGGAACAACCCTGAATTTCAATGTACTATGGCAAATGAGAAACTAATTCAAAGAAAAATACTGGATCTTTCCAAAACAAAACTTATAGACTCTGAAGCTAAAGTTATGTCAAATTTGTATAACTAAAAGATCCCTCTAATTAGAGCCAATATAATAACAATAACAACAAAAAAATCAAAATCAAAACTGAGGAACATTTATGAAATGTTTTGCAAAAAAGGACTGTGTGTGGCTTTCACCAAGAGACTATGTATCCTTCCCTCAGAATATCTGTGGCACTTCTTGCTACCCAAGATCACCCCAGGTATGTTATTTTCTTTTGGGACATCCGTAATTGGACCTTACTGAAGAAAAAAATCCACAGGGAACAGGCAGTACAAAATAATATTTGACACCAATGTGGTAGAAATAGAAAAAAAAATGTACGAACAATTTGAGAATTATAGGTTCATTACCAGTCTAGTGAAATGTTGTAGTCCAATTCTCACCCTCAAATATCTTTTGGTTCCCTCTTTCACTTGAGCCAAATACCTGGTCTCCTGCATGCTTCTCTTCCCCTCTACTGCCCACAGCCTAAAATGCAAAAAATGCCTACTTGGGATGACATTGGCCAGGCCCTTGCTAAGTAGCTCTGAGGGGAATAATAAATGTTTATAGATAACTCCTGATTAATCCTGGAACTTCCTTAGAGAAGGAAAACAGAGTTGGGTCACATTTTGCTGTCTTTAGGGAGCAGACTCTAGGAGAGGGGGGAGGGGAAAATTGCAAGGGGATGCGAATGATTAAAAACATTTGATTTGGCTTGAAATAAAAGTACATATTTCACACATATTTTTAACCAACCCCAAAAGACAGGCCCAGCCTTCGAACACACTGAACAGGAAGCCATTTACTGTTGGAATGCTTACTTAGCCTTTCCAAAACACACACGTTCTTATTACTTCTGGGCTATCTAAAAAGGGTTGGGGTGAAAAAGTTTAATTTATATGTACAACCCTCCTTCCTGTTTTATTTTTTTCCGCTTCTGCCAACTCTGTTTTTCAAACTTTGTGAAAAACGATAGGAAACTCATTTCACTTTCCTATCCCTCCACCAGCTTTATTGACCCAGCTGTAAATTTCACCACAATTTATAGCTTGGTACCTGGCCTGAAATCCAAAGTCAAAGAGGAAGAGCGAAGATGGATATTATACTTTCATGGTAACTGAGGCAAGGGAAGAATCTGGGTGTAGGCAAGGTGGATGTGGTATCAATATCAAGGGTGGGAAGGTAGGCACTAAGCAAGGCCTCTCATCTTTCAGGATCTGTACATCCAAGAGTATGCATTCCAAAAGGAGAAAGGAAAAGGAGAGGAAAGGAGAGAACATTTTTTAAGGATCAGTCAAATGGGCAATGACCCACCTGGACCCTACTGAATTTCATGTTAACAGAAACATTCCAGGTTGTCAAGAGGAACTAAAGGTGTTTTGGAGAAGTAATTGAAAAATTAAAATGCAGGCAGTATTTTCCCAAATTTTAGAGGTTCCTTTGCCGAGGTTCTTACTGTTTGGTTTGAAGTTGAAGGTAGGCTCTTAACAGAGTGAAATGAGCTCCAGATGGTCAGATTTTACATAGGATACCTGTTCCCCTTATTATTCTACTTTGATTTCTGGAGAATGCCGAGTCAACATTATGGTAAAATTTTTGAAACTAGACCCAAAGCTAAGTGGAACTCCACCTGGTTTGAGGTTCAAATTTCAAAATCCTCGAAGCTCACTCTAATTTTCCCTGAAGGTCAACTACACTGCTTTAAACCACCTCAAAAAAAAAAATCTGCCCTGGGGAAAACCCTTAACTGGGTGAGATTTCCTATTTAAACTGTTTATTTGGAAATATTAGAGGGGAAGGGAAAAGGGACCTGGAAAAAATAAAGTCAAAACCATGCCATTGTTTCAGAAGTATTTTCTAAGTTTATGCTTCAGTTTGGGTTTCACACCAACTTAAAATTCTGAGTAAATAAGACATAGTAGAAGAAAAACTCTATCTCCTCATTTTTGAGCTTTATAAAGTTTCCAAATACAGTCCAAATGGGTATGTTTTAAATGCTAGCTTAAAGGCCACATGTGGCCCTCTAGGTCCTCAAGTGCAGCCCTTTGACTGAATCCAAACTTCATAGAACAAATCCCCTTAGTAAAGGATTTGATCTGTAAAAGTTGGACTCAGTCAAAAGGCCCCACCCAAGGACCTAGAAGGCCACATGGGCCTCAAGGCCACAGGTTCCCCATCCCTGTGCCCTAGAGGGAAGACATTGTTTGTTTCTGAAACCCCTGTACCTCACACAGTACTTAGCACATGGGATGTGCTTAATGAATGCTTGCTGATTCATGGTCTCGCAGTCAAAAAGTATCATGACCATCATTACTTATATTTCTATAGAACTTTATGGTTTACAAAGCCTTTTTCTTGTAACAGGTCCATAAGTTAAGTAGTGCAAATATTATTAATTCCCATTTTGCAGATGAGAAAACTGAAGCTCAGAAATATAGTTCTTTTACCAATATCACACAGCTAGAAAGTGTTAGTTTTCCTTCTACCTGTCACTTCCCTCTCTTATACATCCTCTATGTAATTGCTAAACTAATATTCTTAAAATACAACTCTAACCACATCAGTTTCTTAGTCAAAAATCTTTAGGAGCTCTTTGTTGACTCTAGGATAAACAGGAAATTCCCTAGCCTAACATTTTAGCTTTAATCAAGACTTAGTTCATGTGCCACTTTCTAAGAAAAGCCTTTCCTGATCTTCTTTGTTGTTAGATTTCTCTTCCACTTGATATTAGCATTTTTCGTCATCTGTGTAAATAATGTGATAGAGGGAACCTCAGTTTGCTGGATTGGAACCTCCCACAGAGTTGCACATATATTTTGACACTCTGCAGAAAGAGAATTGCTTTGTGAGCATGACAAAGCAATTCCAGACATAGCAACTACTAGTTACACCCTGGTAACTGGGCTTTCAATAGTTGCTGTGATATCCCAGGAAGTCATGTGTCCTTCTGAAAGGGACTATAGCATGTCTAGCTCTGGGGGGGAGGTGCTCCAGTATGGCAAATCAGAGGTTACCCTGACCATCCCAGCTACAATGAAATAAATTTTGCATACCTCAGTAGAAACGTTAGCTCCATGAAGGTAAGGATCATTTCATTTTTTTCTTTCTACATCCAGAGCCTAGCCCAATGCCTTGTATTTTATTTTTTTTTTATTTTTATTTTTTTTGGGGGGGTTGGGTAATGGGGGTTAAGTGACTTGCCCAAGGTCACAGAGTTAGTAAGTGTAATGTGCCTGAGACCAGATTTGAACTCAGGTCCTCCTGAATCCAGGGCCAGTACCCTATCCACTGCACCACTTAGCTGCCCCCCCACCAATGCCTTATACGTTATTGTTATTCAGTCATTTTCAGTCATGTACAATTCTTTGTGACCCCATTATACATTATAGGAATTTAGTAAATGTTTGCTGAACTGAATTGAATCAAGCTAGAATTTGAATACTTTAAGTCAGCTGTTTACAAGCACATTGTTCCTTTTAAAAGAAAATAAAATCTTTACTGATATGGTTTTGATATCACCTCCTAATTAACACTCTACCAAGATGACCTCAACAACACAAAACAGTTAAGCAAAATAGTCTAATATGGTGATTGTGAATAGTAGCACAGCATAACTTTTAACACTTATGGCCTACCATCTCTTAACAGAAAATGAGTGTTTTAACTTTCCTTAATCATCTGAATCTAATATGCTATTTGATGAGAACCAGTATTGTTGTCTTGTGTTGTCTTCATTTGCATTATTTTGAGTCTTTGTGAATATTGTTATTTTGGTTCTGATTTCTTCATTCTGCATCAGTTCATACAAACCTTCCCATACTTTTTGTCTGAAATCAGTACAGTGGAGAGAACATGGGATTGAGAGTTAGGAAGACCTAAAATTGAAGTCTGCCTCAGATACTTATTAGCTGTGTGACCCTGGTGAAGTCACTTAATTTCAGTGTATTTCTGTTTCATCATGTGTAAAATGGAGTAAATGAAAGCACTTAATCCCACTATTGTTGTGACAATAAAATGAAATAATATTTGTAAAGCACTTTGCAAACTTTAATAGTACTATAAAAATGATAGCTATTATTGTTGGTCACGTTATTATTTGTGCTTTTCATGAGAATGATATTTAGTTACATTAAAGTACAACATTCATATATATAGTTATACTACAAAGTGTCCAGTCATTCTCCAGTGACTTGGCACATACATGTTTCTAGCTTTTTGTTACTGTAAATAGCATTTTAGTGAATATTTGGGTATCTGTGGGGCTTTTCTTTCTGTCACCGACTATGTTAAGGTAGGAAGAGCACTGGATCAAAGGGAATAATATAGTTTAGTAATGAATAATTGAATAATTTCAAGTTGTCTTTTAGAAAAGTTAGCACAATTAACAGCTCTACTAATGGTGTATTAGAATACATGCCTCCCCAAAGTTCCTCTATTGTTAACTTTTTCCATCTTTTTGTAATCATTGTAAATTTAATTAGAATAAAGTGGCACCTCAAAGTTGTTTTAGCTTTCATTTCTCTTATAAATGTTTTGAAGCATTTTATATAGTTGTTGATACTTTGCATTTTTTCTTTTGATGTAATCATTTTTCCTTACACAAAGCCAAATCTTCCTCTACCCTGCGCCTGCCCCTACTGACACCTTCTAGAATTAAGTATTCTTAGTCTAATACCTCTTCCATGTGAAGGGCTACCTTTAGGTATTTGTAGAAGGCAATTATATCTCTTTTAAGGGTTCTCTTTTCCAAAATGTATATTAATTCTTTCAACCAATCCTCATATGGTATGATCTCAAGACCCTTTTACCATCCCAGCTGTTCTCTTCTGGTTACTTCCAATTTAGTCTTTGAACACTTCTTTCCTCATATGCAAAATAAGGATAATAATACCTATAATAGTCATCTTGTAGAATTGTTAGGAGAATCAAGGACATAATGTTTGAAAAGCACTTTGCAAACCTTAATTTTTTTTGTTATTGTCAGTTATTGTTATGAAGTGCTTAATTGTATTGCTGAGATCAATAACTGTCGCAAAATGAGATCTGGGCTCCTGAGTTCTGAGAACTTTAGCATGTTTTAAGTGGCCACAATATGGTTGCCCTGTGAAAGAAAAAAAAAAAGGAAAGGAAAAAAGAAAAGGAAAAGGAGCATAGTCTTGTACTTCACTTCTAAGAGCCTATGTTCCAACACAATATTTCAATAGGGCTGCCGTAACTACATGCTCACCCCTACCTTCTACTCCTCCCTTTCCCACAGACTTGGGAGGAAGGACAACTCTTTGACAGGGTCTTCTTTAGGTAAATTTTAAGGAATCAGGCAATGGTGTCACAGTCCTACCCTTGATTCATCTCAATCTCTTTCAGTAGCTTTTCAAGATCTAAGTTAAAGATCTCATTGCATAACTAAAATGATTTACAACCCTGTAGGCCTTCATTTCTGCTGCTATTGTTTTCTCAGCCCTGGCTATAGCACATATGAAATGGCATTAATGGAAAATTATGTACGTCTGTCTTTGAGAGGTAGCTATGTCTTAAAAGCTTCCACATTTATGGAATTCCTAGCCCTTTTACATGAGTGTCTAAATCATGGCTTCCTGGGGTGCTTTTAGCACATTCCATGCAGTAACCCTGGTGGGGGCAAGGGGCTGGAGAGAGATCCCTCAAGGGTACAATCCATCCATTGCTGGAACACCTAACCACAGGAGTTCCAGAATCTTAGAACTCCCATCACCATTGAGCAAGAGAAACAAGGAGAAAGAGAGAGAGGATTTACGAACAGAAAATGTATTCATTTTTTGCCAGGACATTAAAACATTCCTGACTCCAGCTGCTGTGGTCCTGCTTTCAACCCTATCACCAGGTTAGAAAAGCAACCTTGCTTCATCGGTTTTCCTTATGGAATTCAGACATGGCTAAGGCTTATTTTTACCAAACTAATTCAGAAACTATTTCTCTCCTTATCCCTAAAATTATAAAAGATAAAAAACTCTATACATACATACATACATATACCTATGGTGTATGTAAAACTACCTATATCACATGTGTTGTATATGTTTGTGTGGTTATACATTTATGCTAATATGCGTGTATCTGTGCAAATATGCACATATGATAGATTGACAGATTGAATTTTCATAAGAAACTGTATTTCATTGAGGGGGTGTCTATGTGTGTCTGTGTAACTCTTGGTGGGGAAAGCCCCTCTACCAATTCAGATCAGCAGTTGATCTGAATCTCACAGTCTCACAGTCTCACAGTCTCTCTCTCTCTCTCTTTCTGCCTCTCTCTCCCTCCCCCCCCCGCCAGTGTTAGTTTAGCATCTCCAACAGTCCATTAGATATCTCCAGTGTCAGTTTAGCATCTCCAACAGTCCATTAGATATATCCAGTGTCAGTTTAGCATCTCCAATAGTCCATTAGATATCTCCACTCCTCCTACCATTCCTATTTCTGTCAAGGGCAGTACCAAAATTCTTCCTCTCATCTAAGTTCATAATACAAGATTCATCCTCAGCTTTTTACTATCCCTCACCCCCACATCCTTGTTGAGTCATCAATTCTACCTTATTAACATTCTTTGTATCTGTCCCCTTCCTTCCACTTAGATCACAACCACTCTAATACAGTCTCCAATCAACTCTTGCCAGGACAATTGTAATTGTGTACCCTGCATCCAGTATCTATCACCCTTCTCTAATTCATCCCCCATTCACTTGCCAAAATTATATTCCTAGTGCACAGTTCTAACTGTGCTGATCCCCAGCTCAGGAAGATTCAGTGGCTACCTATTGTTTTAGGACAAAATGCAAACCCTTTTATTTAACATTTAAAACTCTTCCTATTCTGATTCTACCTAAGGCAATGGGCAGCCAGGTAGCACAGTGGATAGAGTCCTGGACCTGGAGTCAGGAATAGCTGAGTTCAAATCTGGCCTCAGACACTTACTGTGTGACCCCAGGCAAATCACTTAACTTCTCTGTCTCAGTTCCCCATATGTAAAACAAGAATAATAATAGCACCTACCTCCCAAATTTATTGTAAGAATCAAATGAGATAATAATTCTAAAGTACTTAGCATAGTGCCTGACACATAGTGGGTGCTATAAAAATATTTGCTATTATTATCAACTATTCCAGCTTACATTTTCAGTTTAATTATCTATTACTCCTATTGTTTTGGGGGGAGAAGATATGGAGGTGGATTAATTTTTGCCTTTCAATGTATACTCAGTGCCTGGTACATAGCAGGTGCTTAGTAAATGTTTATTGAATGAATGAATAGTAGGTGTATGATAAATCCCTGTTGATGGACTTTGTTGACTGACTGACTGATTGAATGATGAACTCTGCTCTAGCTAAACTGGCCTATTTGCTGTTCCTCACAAATGACATTCCATCTCTCACCTCAACACTTTTGTTGTCTTCCATGCTTCTTAACCCCCCACCCCAGACCCCTTCAAGGCTTGACTCAAGTGCCATCCCACGCCCAAAAGGTCTCTCTTGTTTCCTGAAGTTGTAGTGTCCCCTATGACTTTGTAATATCCTGTATTTATTTACTTATGAACATATTATTTCTCCTGTTGTAAAATGTATGCTTCTTGGGGGCAGGGACTGTCTCACCCTTTTATATGTATCCCTAGAGTAGGCACAGAGGTAGCTCTCTGCTTAACAGAAGCTTATTGATTGACTGATTTAATTCATGACTATTCCAAGCTGCCTGTCATACATGAATTTTTATTTTTAGGAAGTGAAAGTACTTTCCTATGTATTATCCCATTTTAACTTCAAAGAATATCTTTGTGAAAGAACGTCTTTGAGAAAGTTAAGTCATTGGCTCATTGGGAAATTTCAAGGAGATAGGGATAGCCACAAGACCTGTGACTTCATTTCTATAGGAAACTCCCAGGTGAGAAAACACCTTGAACCAATGTGAGTCAGCACCTTGCAATTCACAGACTTTGATTCCAGTGCATAGAACACTAAGGGATTAGCTGACTTGCTCAGGGTCCAAGAGCTAATATTTGTCAGAAACAGAACTTGAACCCAGGTCTTCCTGGCTTCAAGGCCAGCTCTTTATCCACTACTCCACACTGCCCCTAAGGATATGTGAAAATAAAGTTAAATTATGGTTTAGTTTTTTTTTTTTTAATCTGTAATATTTAAGCTAGTCACATACCACAGTTTCAAAGGCTCAAAGTTAACCACTGGTAATAAGAGAAATGCACCAGGAATGGAATGAAGGAATTATGGTAAGGCCAAATGCTATTTGGGGTCTGGCTACAGAACACTGCAATAAGGCACTGGCAAAGGGAGAATCATCCTCTCATCCCACCAGTGAGTTGTTGTTTTTTTTTTAATATATTCAGAATGCTTTATTTTTCTCTAGGGACTCTTGTTGTCCTTGTCACATCTTGACTTTACCAGCTAAAACCCACCCCAGCCTCTGGATCATGGCTTAAGATTTTTCTAATCCACGCACCAGTAAGATAAAACAAAAGAGGTGACTCAATGTGGGCCAAAAAGGGAATGGGTCTTAGGAAGCTTCCAATCTTAGTCTACCACTGACTGGGATATATGGACTGGAACTAGTGGGAATCTATCCACCCCCTCTTTGAACCTCAGTTCCCTCTTTTGCCAAACACAGGCTATATACAATATTCATTAATACTCTTCTCATATGGAAGTCAGACAGGGGCTAGGTTGAGGTTCACCTCTGTGCTATCTGGGGTGGGAAGTCAGGAGCAACGAATTAGTAGTATAAATAAGAGTATAAGGAGACTATTTGAATTGATAACGAAGCAACCAGTTTTCAGTCTCCTTCAGGTATTTTGAAAGTATAAACTAACTTACAAATAAATTGATTAACAAGCAGATATTAAGTACTTACCAGTGTGAGGCATTGCACTAGAGGCTGAGACAAAAATAAAACAGCCTCTGCCCTCAAGGATCTTGTAGTCTGTGTGTTTGGTGGGAACAATATCCAAACCCCTTGCTCCATGCAAGTTAGGCTACTTTTTCCTTAAGTGCTATTGAAACCATCCTTGGCACTTGATTAACTCGAGGACTAAAGTCTTTACGCCACTTTCTGGTCCACTGAGTACAAAACAGACATAAAGAGCTCCAGGCCCTCTCCAGGCGCACTTGAAAACTAAGGCAAAGCTTAGCTGAATCAACTCAATACACTGAGCTATACTCAATACACATTTTGTTGAATATCCTTCTCTTGCTATGGTTAAGTAAATCTCCTTTTCTTAACTGTTGAATGATCTATCTACACATATATATTTATATACAAAGTAAATATAAGATCATTTCTTCTTACAGTTACGGTTTCAGTTTGAAAGTTATAAAATTTAAGGCCACAGACTTTCAGCTGAAATAAATCTTAGAGGTATCAGAGATGTAAAGTGATTTGACTAAGGTCACTTCAGTAGTAATAGGAAAATGGAAATTAGAATCACTTCTTGCTTCCATTGTTCGGGATCTATGATTTCACTTTTTTTGGATTCTCTCTTCTCTGATGAAGACTGTAATCCACCCATGCCTAATGATTTAATAAGTTACTATGACAAAAGAAAGAAAAAAAAAGGAAGGAAGGAAGGAAGGAAGGAAGGAAGGAAGGAAGGAAGGAAGGAAGGAAGGAAGGAAGGAAGGAAGGAAGGAAGGAAGGAAGGAAAGAAGGAAGGAAGAAAGGAGGGAGGGAGGAAGAAAAGAAAAGAAAAAATCATTGCCTTGTGTTTAATTCTCTGGTGATGAGGCTCTTTATATTTAGTCTGGCTGCTCCTAAAACCCACTGTCAGGCATAATCATTTCCAGCTTGGCAGAATCTGTCAGAGCTCATACTTCCCTGTAAAAGCCTTAAGAACACAGGGGCAAGTTGAATTCTCTGGCCTTGGCCTTAATTATCAAGAATTAATGAATCTTTACTATTGCAAAGACAAACAAACAAGAAAAAGAAAGTTGTGAAACATCGCACAAATGAAGTCTTATATAATGTCTTTTGGTGTCCTTAAGAGACCAGAGGATTACTGTACAGAGGAGTAAATCTCAAGTTATCCATATTTCAGGAGCAGTTTGGATAAGCATGCAGAATTCAGATGCTTATCTGAACCTCTTGAGTTGGCTATATTGGTCTGGAAGTATCCTGATTCAAGCCTTCTCATGAAATATCATCTGGTATTTCCTTATGGGCTGGCCAGAGCGATCATGAGAACAGCCTCTTGAATGGTAAGTCAGCTCTTTTATGCCTGAACCTGGAGAGAAAAGTTGAGTGGGGAAAAGGAGAGGTGGGGGTGTAGGTGGGTGGAGATGGAGTAAACCCAGAAGAAGAACTATTCTAATTAATAAAAACAGTCATCAAAAATTGTGGTCTAAATTTTGAATTTAGACTGGTTCTTTCAACTAAACTAGCTTGCACAGCGTTAGTTGTTACCAAGAAACATGAAGCTGAGAAAGTAATGTTGCCACAGGACTCCTGGCATGAGCTAGATGAGAAGGGCATGAGCTAGATGATAATTAAACCCACATTTCACAAAGCAACACTATTATTTTAATTAGCATATTCTTTTCTCAATGTTGGAAAGAAAAGGATTTTTTTAAAAACCCTCAAATATTGTCATTTAGTCTTTACTCTCTGCTTCCACTTATGTTGTGAATTTGTCTTTGGCTCTCTGAGAGAGAAGTAGCATATTCTTATCATCATGAGGCTTAGTAACACTTCTTCTCCAATGCTTCTCCAAAAGATAATAGCATCAGAAGACATAGAGTTAGAAGTATTTACTGCTTTCTCAACTTAGAGAGATACAATGCCTGTCATTTTCAACATAAGGAGCTTTTTCTTATTGAGAAATTTACTTAAACAGATCAAATAAAACATTTACCCCATCTCTGTATTTAGAAGAATGCAGTGGGTCTTTTGATAGTAAAACATCATTTGTGCTGGTGACACAGGACTCTGTGGAGCAGAGGGAGCTTGATGTTGGAGTTATGAGATTGCTTGACTGCAGGCAGGCAGCTGGCAGGAAATTCTTTTGCCTTCACTATTTGAATGGAATGGACCTGGCCACACCGATGGGTACCCCTAGCCTGGTAGCATTGAGTGATGGTACTAGCAGTGGTCAGGTCTCTGTACTAAGGTTAAGCTACCTAAGGTCACCCTCATAATAGTGTAGCTTTTTTGAGCTAAAATTCCTTTCATTTGTTAAAGGCCAAAGGACATGAAAGGGAACCAAAACTGTTAATTTCTAAAAATATCTGTCTATATCTAGGCTACCCAACAAGTACGTAATCAGAAAACAAGCCATATAAACTTCATTCAAACTATACAAGTAACATTTTACTTAGAAGCCAGTAGTTAAAGTTGGTCAAAAAATGAACCCTATTACTATTAGGAATCCACATTTCTTTTTGTTTTAATCAATGACAATGAAGTAAGACTAACCATGACAGAAAATTTCAGGATAGAAATTGAAAACAATGGTCAGCCATCCAGATGTTTTGTCTGCAGGATATCAAATTCTAGCTGTTTGGAACCATTGTTTTGATTGATTGATTTTTCTTTTTTCTAGTCTTCATTCAGCTGCTTGGCATCATATGGACACTGACTCTTACAGCACGTTTTAGATGAGAACACCAAGCTCACTATTTGGTGATCTAAATCTTTATCATAATATATCATTTTAATTGTGAATTGTCTGGAAACATGTATTTTCAAACAGAGATTATATCCTTCCTTGGATATTAAAATCTCTTTTACAGGAACAACAAAAAGAAGGACCTCAAGACTCCAGTTAAGTTATTCCACCTTTTTAACAACAAATCACTTTAGAAGTGGTTTCTTTTCCTCTTTTGTCTTGAGCATTTCTTTGGGTTATGAGTTTGAAAAAAAAAATCTACTCTTCCTTAGTTGTTCTTCTCAGAATGGAAATTGAGATTACTATCACATGGCAAAAGAGGTGTGCTAACATGCACCACACAAAATACCGTGTGTTTTCTCTATATGGGATAACATGTTGGCCTTAGAGCACATATAGCTTTACCAACAACAAAACAAAACAAAGCTGATAGAACTTTTCACATTAGATAATCTCCTCAAGGGAATGGAAAGGATCTAGATTTGAAAGTGACCTGATATACAGTCTTTGGTTTAGCACTTACTAGCTTGGCCAAGTCAATTTAAAGAACATAAGTATCTAATAGTGTAAGGCACTGTGCTAGGCATAAGGAAGGATTACAAAGACAACAATGAAATAGTTTGCCTCCAAGGAGTTTACATTTAGAGGGAGTTGGGGGCAGCTAGGTGGAACAATGGATAGAGCACCGGCCCTGGAGTCAGGAGGACCTGAGTTCAAATCCAGCCTCAGACACTTGACACTAGCTGTGTGACCCTAGGCAAGTCACTTAACACCAATTGCCTCACAAAAAAAAAAGAGGGAGTTGGGAGGGAGACATATGTATCCAAGTGTATATGTATGTATGTGTGTGTATATGTATACATATATACATATATGTGTATGTATATGTATATATTTGACACATATACATAGGTATTTTTAATGCAATGTTAATACTGGGTAATTACAGAGAGATGAATTAGCAATTGAAAGGATTAGGAAAGACTGGAATTTGAGCCAAGTTTTGAAGGAACCTAGGGATTCTAAAGGACAGAGGTAAAAGAACAAGGAGAAGGCCTAGAGACCAAAGATAGATTGTCTTATGTGAGGAATGAGAGGACCAGTTTGACTAGAATATAAAGTATACGAAGAAGACTCCTTCTGGTATGTTAGACAAATGTTGTTAAGAACCTTAAATGCCAAAAAAGATTCATATTTTACTCTAGAACAGGCCTGCACAACCTGTGGCCTGCCAAAGGATTTTGGGCAGCTCGAGAAAAATGTAAAGGAAAACATCCTCTACATTTTTCTGAAGCTGTCTGAAATCCCTTGGCATGCCCGCAGGCTGCTTCCAGCCCACCGGCCACATGTTGTTGCAGGCCTGTTCTCGAGGCACAGAGAGCCACTGAAGATTATTGACTAAGGGAATAATGAGTCAGACCTAGGATTTAACAACTCACTTTGGCAGCTATGTGAAGGACGGATTACAGAAAGGAAGCACTGGGGACAGGAAGGTCAATTGGCAGGTTATTACAGTCATCCAGGCAGGAGGTAATGAGGATGGCTGAGTAGGTGAAGATAAAGGAGCAGATGTGAGAGACGTAAAGGTAGAAACCGTAAGACTTAGCAGCTAAGTAAGTGAGAGTGGGAGTCCACTATAACCAGAGGTTGTCAAACTGGTAGGCAACCAGGTAGGATGGTGATGATTTTAACAAAAATAAGTAAATTTGAAGGAGGGTAAGTTTTGCTATTGTTCAGTTGTTTCGGTCGTGTTTGACTCTTCTTAGTTTTAGAAATTTTCCCAGAGTGACTTTAGATGGAGGTAACAAGTCAAAGATCAAGAGAAACCTTACTTCTTTGCCTTTTGGGGGTCAGGATCCCTCCAGGAGGAATCTAATCTATGTGAGCCCAGAGCTGGACTGGTGGGAATTTCTCTGGATTGTGGGTCACAACCAGTGTGCCATAGTCACCTGGTAGCTCATGAGAGTTGATTGTTCAATTTTCAGTGTGAGCATATACATCTTGGATATTGGCAATTGTTACAAATCAGGGCTTGATTTTATTTTTGTGTTGATTGTCTCAGCTTAAGAAAGTGACAGAGAAAATGTTAATAATGCAGATTAAATATGCTAGAGTACTTGTATATTTTAAGCATTTACCAGCACATTGCTGGTGAAGATGATAATTGAATGACAACTGAGCAAATTATTTAACCTCTTTTTTCTTGTGGTTTAGTTGTTTTCAGTAGTGTCCAATTCTTCGTGACCCCAGTTGGGGTTTTCTTGGCAAAGATACTGGAGCAGTTTACAATCTCCTTCTCTAGTTCATTATATAGATGAGGAAACTGAAGCAAAAAGATTTAAGTGACTTGCCCAGGGTCACACAACTAGTAAATATCTGAGGCCAGATTTGAACTCAGGAAGATGAGTGTTCCTGACTCCAGGCCCAGCGCTCTATCCACTGTGCCATGTAGCTGCCCTGTTTAACTTCTCTAGATCTCATCACCAAATATTCTTCATCTCCTTAGTATTCTCAAGTCACCAGTTTGTTAAAGATGAACTCTCTATTGTTTTACCACACTAAGAAAATTGACTAGTATATGAAGTCCAGTCTCCATGCCTTTGCACTATCTGTCTCAAATGGCTAGCATGTTATCCTACTTCACTTCTAGTTCTCTGAATCCCTGGCTTATTTAAGGGCTTAACTTGGTAATATTTTCTGAAGCTGGGCAACTAGGATGTACAATGGATAGAGTACTGGACCTGAAGGTGGGAAGACTTATCTTCCTGAGTCTAAATCTAGCCTAAGACACTGACTTAACTGCATGACCCTGGGCAAGTCACTTAACCCTGTTTGCCTCAGTTCCTCATCTATAAAATGAGCTGGAGAAGGAAATGGCAAAGTACTCCAATATCTTTGCCAAGAAAACCCCAAATGGCATCACAAAGAGTAGGAAATGACTGAAAAAACTGAACAACAACACTTTCTAAAAGAAGCTTTTCTCAGTTCCCCACACACATACACAACAGGTACACAAACTCTTAAAACCTTCCCCTCTAAGGCTACCTCCTGTCTCCTCTGAGTGCCTTGTATTTAAGTTCATGTTATCTCCTCCATTAGAATGCAAGCCTCTTGAGCTCAGGGATAATTTTTGCTCTGACATTGTATCTCCAGCACAGCATAGTCCCTGGCACATGGTATGGCTGGGGGCTATACATCTTGTCTCCCTCATTGGAATGTAAATTCCTTGAGGGCAGGAACTGTTTTTTTTTTTTTTTTGCTTTTTTCTTGGTATCCCAAGCACCCAGCAGATTGCCTACCACATGGTAAGAGCTTAATAAGTGATCTTAATAGTGCTTAATAAATTGATTGGTGAGTGACTTATCATATTAGGCAGTATTATCATGAAGCTATAACACATGAACAAGGGAGTATGAAGAAGATATATAAAACCTGTCATCAAAGACATGTATGAGTAAAAAATGGAACAAGCTATTCAAATGGGGACAGCAAGAGATACCTGAGTGACATATCACATTCTGCACTGCTATCCCCATGATGTCAAGAGAAAGCCAAGAAAACCCTCAGAATGTTTGCAAGACCTCCTATGATGAATTTATGGGAGGCCATGGACAAGGTGAATAGATATGAATAGACTCTGATCTGTATCACCAGACAAAACACTCACATTTTGAGGTCTCAGGTCCATTTAAGTATGTGCATTTGAATTATAAAAATAACCAGTGGTATGTATGCAGCTCATGGTTTACAAAGTACTTTATATACATATATATGTACAGATATACAAATATGTCTATATATACATATGTCTATATACATATATGTGTGTGTATATATAAATATGTATATATAATATTCTCATTTATGTATTCACATTACTCTGTGAGGTAGGCAAAGGCAAGCATTATTAACTCCATTTTACATATAAAGCAACTAAGACACAAAGAGACTTACTCAAAGTCACACAACTAGTAACTAGCAGCACCAAATGCTTCAACTTAGGTCTCATTCTAAGTCCAATGCCCTCATAAATTGACCTCCCATCCAATAGAGTCATTGATTTAAAAGTTCAGTCAAATGGCCACATATTTCTATTTGTGGATCAGGGAACTTATTTCAATCAATGTAAAGAGGAATGTCTTCCGAATTCTAATAGATTTTCAACTTCCAGAGGACAGGGATCGTGTTTTAATTATCTGTCTTTCTTTCCCAACGCTTTATACATAGGGACTAGGGATAGGAATTGAATCCATGATATCATTAGTATAAGGAACTCTGAGGTGAGGAAATTGCCTACAAAACATACAGCCTTTGTTGTCTAGACCAGTGGAATCAAACTCAAATAGAAACAGAGGCCACCAAATCATACATATGTATCCCCACAGGCTGAATATTGACTTAGAAAAACCACATGTTAATCTCATTTATGTTTTATTGTATTTTTATTTATTTATTTCCCTATTACATTTTAATCTGGTTCTGGCTGCACTGGAGAGTATTGTCAGATACATACAGCTGTAACGTATTTCTTCTTGTTGTTGTTTTTAGTTTTGTTTTGTTTTGTTTTTTGCTGTGAGGCAGTTGGGGTTAAGTGACTTGCCCAGGGTCACACAGCTAGTAAGTATTAAGTGTCTGGTTTGAGACCAGATTTGACTCTAGGTCCTCCTGACTCTAGGGCCCGTGCTCCATCCACTGCGCCACCTACCTGCCCCTCAGCTGTAACTTTTATACATCTGGACTGATGTTAAATCAGTTAATAATAATATTAATTAACAATAAGTTAAATGACTTATCCAAAATCACATAGCTACTAGGTGTCAGCTGTGTGACTTAAACCCAGCTCTTCTGACTTCAAGATTAGCTCTCTATCCCCTTGGCCTCGAGGCTACAGGTTCCCCACTCCTGCTACCTACTGTACATTATACATAGTAAGTGCTTAATAAATATATATTGAATAAATAAATGATTGTTCAATAAATGTATGTTTATAACTCGGGGAAGAACCATTCATAGGAAGCATGTTTTCCTCTAGTCTGCAAATGAACTAATGTTGACTATAGATGGTCTAACTATGTCTTATAGACAATTTAAGCTTCATTGGGAAAGTGGCCCCTGATTTTGACAGCCTTATGAACTTCACAGGATTTTCTCACGGTCCTGAGTTCTCACTCCAATACTATTTCAATGTCATTTTAAAATTGAATGAAACGCTTACAGAATTGGTTGCCAATTCTGGTCAGTGGCTTTGAGTAAGCAATTCCATACTTTCAAATGAAGGTATGAAGAGGTGTGCTCAGGGAAGTGCCTGCCATGGCTTTCTATTCCAGATCTCAAAAAGTGGAGACTGGGTACTCTATATGCCAGTGGGGTAGGGTTTTCTTAGTCAAATCTAGTCTCCATTACACTCATCTATCCCATACTGATGCCTGTTGTATAACAATATTCCAGAGAAATAGCTTCATTCCAGTGGCCTATTTTGGATATAGACCAGACATTCGGAGAGATCTCAAAATTAAATTCATCATACTACACTGAATTCTATTACTCCACTAATGATGGATTCCCCAAAACCAAGTAAAGAAATTTGTTCCATATTTGGGATAGAATCTAGAATTATTTTTCTGTTGTTTAAAGATTGCCCTTATTGTGCTTAATGAATATAATATAAACCATCTGTAGGCATTTATGGAGAAGTACTAGTAGCTTTAATCTATTAATCAAGATTATTTGAATAGGTCCCTCAAATTCTATCCATTTTTAATCTTTTATAATTGTATTCAAGTCTGTCACCCATAGCTAATTGAGAATGACCCATTTTCAATACCTCCTTTAAAAATGACTTTGAAATCAGTGTTTTCCTATTCCTTCTCCAAGAAACTTATTATTGTACCTTAACCTATTCAGGGAAATCCTTGCTCTTGTTTTAGTGTGAACTATTTCCCCTAACATTACTATTATTTTCTTAATCAATTCTTCACATAGACAGCCACTGTGAGGTTTAGACTAAGGCAAAATTGTAAAGCTTGAATTTAATGTTTTCCTCTCTCCTTTTTCATCAGCCATCTTCCATTCCCTCTCCCACAGAGGTAACCTGTGACTGACTACTGATGACCCAGAATCCTTCATTGCAACCTTCTAACAAGGCATTCCTTTCCCAGTCAGTGCCCCCATAACCCATAATTTTTTCCTGCTCCTCCACCTCCAAATAATTTTTTTTCATTGTCCTGATAAAGTAACTCAAACTAAAGTATTGATGAATAACAATTAAATGTGTTAACCTTACAAGAGGTTCTGGAAAAGGTTCCTTAACCCCAAAGGAATGAATTCCTAATGATAAAATTTCAAGCAATTCTGTTAAATGAGAAAGATATTTCTATGCAATGGTCCATCCTAGTACTCTTCCAATCATATCACATAAGAGGCCACCTACCCCAAATGTTGTTTTGAGTTGTTCTTTGACAGTATCATGAACTAGAAGGTGTGAAGAGAGTGAAAACATATCCTGGAAGAAGATTGGAGATATGTTCCCACTAGTTTAAATCACTCCAATTTATTATTTGAAATTTTGTTGTGTCATCTGAGAAGCTTCTCCCATACCACTTCTTTTTTTTTTTTGGTTTTGGTTTTTTTTTTTTTTTTTTTTTTTTTTTTTTTTTTTTTT